>NC_134312.1:85791963-86117385 GCF_964195595.1 Calonectris borealis
CCATCAGGTGGGTGGCTCCTTCGGAGGCTTGCTCTAATGACAGCAAGGGGTATGCCGAGGATAGGTTGAAGAACAGACACAGAGCCTCGGTGTTAGTGCGGCTGAGGAGGGCTGCCAGGGCAGGCAAGTTCAACAGTCAGTCAGTCTTGCTTCTATATGTGTTGCAGTGCCATCTAGTGGGTAGTCGTTTCAGACCCTGACTCTGATGAAGGTAAGATGTAGGTTGATGTTTAGGTGTGAGACCTAACAGAAGGAGGCAGGGGTTGGTGGGGCTGAGATGCGGTTGCCAATGGAAGGTGAGGGCCAGCATCAACCTAGATTCCTGGCTACCTCAGGGCCTACGTCCCATGTTGAGGGTAGCGCTTTGGAGCTTGGCTTAGATGAGGGTAAGGGATATGTCGAGGATAAGTGGGAGACGAGACACAGAGCCCCGGTGTTGGTGGGGACCTCAAAGGGCTGCCAGAGCTGGCGACTTCAACAAACAGTCAATCTTTGTTCCATGTGTGTTGGAGCGCCATCTAGTGGGTAGTCCTTTCAGACCCTGGCTCTGATGAAGGTAAGATGTCGGTTGATGTTTAGGTGGGAGACGAAAAAGAAGGGGGCAGGTGTTGGTGGGGCTGCGGATGGGCTGCCAAGGGAAGGTGAGAGCCAGCATCAACCTTGATTCCTGGCTAACTCAGTGCCTAAGGCCCACATGGAGGGTGGTCGCTTCGGAGCTAGGCCCTGAAGAGGGACAGGGCTAGGGTGAGGTTAGGTGGGAGGAGAGACACAGAGTTGGTGGGGCTGAGGTGCGGTTACCAATGGAAGGTGAGGGCCAGCGTCAACCTTGATTCCTGGCTACCTCAGTGCCTAAGGCGCATGTGGAGGGTAGTCTCTTACGAGCTTGACTCTGTAGGAGGGCAAGGGATACGTCGAGGCTAGCTAAGAGAACAGACACAGAGCCCCGGTACTGGTGGGTCTGAGAAGGGCCTGCTAAGAGATCGTGAGGGCCAGCATCAACCTTGATTCCTGGCTACCTCAGTGCCAAAGGCCCGTGTGGAGGGTGGCCGCTAAGGAGTTAGGCCCTGATGAGGGTCAGGGCTAGGGTGAGGTTAGGTGGGAGAAGAGACACAGAGCCCCAGTGTTGGTGGGGCTGACATGGGTCTGACAAGGGAAGGTGAGGGCCAGCATCAACCTTGATTCCTGGCTACCTCAGTGCCTACGCCCCATGTGGATGGTGGCCTCAAAGGAGTTTGGCCCTGATGAGGGTAAATGATAGCTTGATGTTACGTGCGATCAGAGATACAGAGCCCCGGTACTGGTGGGGCTGAGAAGGGGCTGTCAAGACATCGTGAAGGCCAGCATCAACCTTGATTCCTGGCTACCTCAGTGCTTGAACCCCATCAGGGGTGTGGCCGCTACCGAGCTTGTTTCTGATGATGGTAAGGGATATGTCGAGGATAAGTGGGAGAAGAGACACAGAGCCCCGTGTTACTGGGACTGAGATGGGGTTGCCAATGGAAGAGGAGGGCCAGCATCAACCTTGATTCCTGGCTAACTCAGAGCCTAAGGCCCATGTGGATGTTGGCTGCTAAGGAGCTAGGCCCTGATGAGGGACAGGGCTAGGGTGAGGGTAGGTGCGAGGAGAGACACAAAGCCCTAGTGTTGGCGGGGCTGAGTTGGGGTTGCCAACGGAAGGTTAGGGCCAGCATCAACCTTGATTCCTGGCTTCCTCAGTGCCTAGGGCCTATGTGGAGGGTGGTCTCTTAGCAGCTTGACTCTGAGGAGGGCAAGGGATACGTCGAGGCTAGCTAAGAGAACAGACACAGAGCCCCGATACTGGTGGGGCTGAGAAGGGCCTGCCAAGAGACCGTGAGTGCCAGCATCAACCTTGATTCCTGGCTACTTCTGTGCCTGAGCCCCATGTGGAGGTGTGTGGCCGCTTCGGAGCTTGACTCTGATGAGTATAAGGGGCAGAACAGACACAGAGCCCCAGTGTTGGTGGGGCTGAGAAGGAGCTGCCACGAGATCGTGAGGGCCAGCCTCCACATGGGGTGTAGGCACTGAGGTAGCCAGGAATCAAGGTTGATGCTGGCCCTCACCTTCCCTTGGCAGCCCATCCTCAGACCTACCAACACCTGCCCCCTTATTTTTCGTCTCCCACCTAAACATCAACCTACATCTTATCTTCATCAGAGCCAGGATCTGAATGGACTACCCACCTGATGGCGCTCCAACACAGATGGAACCAAGATTGACTGTTTGTTGAACTCGCCTGCCCTGGCAGCCCTTTGAGATCCCCACAACCACCGGATCTCTGTGTCTGTTCTCCCAATTATCCTCGACACATCCCTACCCTCATCAGAGCTAAGCTCCGAAGCGGCCACTCACCGAATGGGGCTCAGGAACAGAAGTAGCCAGGAATCAAAGTTGACGCTGGCCCTCACGATACTTTGGCAGCCCTTTCTCAGCCCCACCAGTACCGGGGCTCTGTGTCTCTACTCGCACGTAATATCAAGCTATCACGTACCCTCATCAGGGCCTAACAACTTAGCGACCACCCTCCTCATGGGGCTTGGCACTGAGGTAGCCAGGAATCAAGGTTGATGCTGCCCCTCACGATCTCTTGGCAGCCCCCTCTCAGCCCCACCATTGCCGGGGCTCTGTGTCTGTTGTGTCAGGTAACTTCGACGTATCCCTTACCGTCATCAGAGCCAAGCTCCGAAGCGGCCACACTCCACGTGGGCCTTAGGCACTGAGGTAGCCAGGAATCAAGGTTGATGCTGGCCCTCACGATCTCTTGGGAGCCACACCAACACTGGGTCCCTGTGTCTGTTCTTCCACCTATCCTGAAAATATCCCTTATCCTCATCAGAGCCAAACTCCTTCGCGGCCACCCTCCTCATGGGGCTTAGGCACTGAGGTAGACAGGTATCAAGGTTGATGATGGCTTCACGATCTCTTGGCAACCCCATCTCAGCCCCACCAACACTGGGGCTCTGTGTCACTCCTCCCACCTAACCTCACCCTAGCCCTGACCCTCATCAGGGCCTAGCTCCTTAGCGGCCAACCTCCACATGGGCGTTAGCCTCTGAGGTAGCCAGGAATCAAGGTTGATGCTGGCCCTCACGATCTCTGGCAAGCCCCTCTCAGCCGCACCAGTACCGGGGCTCTGTGTCTGTTCTCTCAGGTAGCCTCGAAATGTCCCTTACCCTAACCAGAGCCAAGCTCCGAAGCGACGAGCCTCCACGTGGGCCTTAGGCACTGAGGTAGCCAGGAATGAAGGTTGATGCTGGCCCTCACGATCGCTTGGCAGCCCCCTCTCAGCCCTACCAATAACGGGGCTTCGTGTCTGTTCTCTCAGGTAAACTCGACGTATCCCCTACCTTCATCAGAGCCAAGCTCCGAAGCGACCACGCTCCACGTGGGGCTCAGGCACAGAAGTAGCCACGAATCAAGGTTGATGCTGGCCCTCACGATCTCTTGGCTGGCCCTTCTCAGCCCCACCAGTACCAGGGCTCTGTGTCTGTTGTCTTAGGTAACCTCGAAGTATCCCTTACCGTCATCAGAGCCAAGCTCCGAAGCGACCAACCTCCACGTGGGCCTTAGCCGCTGAGGTAGCCAGGAATCAAGGTTGATGCTGGCCCTCATGATCTCTTGGCAACCCCATCTCAGCCCCACCAACACTGGGGCTCTGTGACTCTCCTCCCACCTAACCTCACCCTAGCCCTGACCCTCATCAGGGCCTAGCTCCTTAGCGGCCAACCTAAACATGGGCCTTAGGCCCTGAGGTAGCCAGGAATCAAGGTTGATGCTGGCCCTCACGATCTCTGGCAGGCCTTTCTCAGTCCCACAAATACCCGGCCTCTGTGTCTGTTCTCTCAACTAACCTCGACGAATCCGGTACCGTCATCAGAGCCAAGCTCCGAAGCGACCAACCTCCACGTGGGCATTAGGCGCTGAGGTAGCCAGGAATCAAGGTTGATGCTGGCCCTCACGATCTGGTGGCTGGCCCTTCTCAGCCGTACCAACACTGGGGCTCTATATCTGTTCTTTCTCCTACCCTCGACATATCCCTTACCCTCATCAGAGCAAAGCTCCAAAGCAGCCACCCACCAGATGGGTCTCAGGCCCTGAGGTAGCCAGGAATCAAGGTTGATGCTGGCCCTCACGATCTCGTGGCAGCCCCCTCTCAGCCCCACCAGTACCGGGGCTCTGTGTCTGTTGTCTCAGGTAACTTCGACGTATCCCTTACCGTCATCAGAGCAAAGCTCCGAAGCGACCACCCTCGACGTGGGCCTTAGCCACTGAGGTAGCCAGGAATCAAGGGTGATGCTGGCCCTCACGATCTCTTGGCAGCCCCTTCTCAGCCCTACCAATATCGGGGCTTCGTGTCTGTTCCTTCAGGTAACACTGACGTATCCGCTACCGTCATCAGAGCCAAGCTCCGAAGCGACCAACCTCCACGTGGGCCTTAGCCGCTGAGGTAGCCAGGAATCAAGGGTGATGCTGGCCCTCACGATCTCTTGGCTCTCCCTTCTCAGCCCTACCAATATCGGGGCTCTGTGTCTGTTCCTTTAGGTAACCTCGACGTATCCCTAACCGTCATCAGAGCCAAGCTCCGAAGCGGCCACCCTCGACGTGGGCCTTAGGCACTGAGTTAGCCAGGAATCAAGGTTGATGATGGCCCTCACGATCTCTTGGCATCCCCATCTCAGCCCCACCAACACTGGGGCTCTGTGTCTCTCCTCCCACCTAACCTCACCCTAGCCCTGACCCTCATCAGGGCCTAGCTCCTTAGCGGCCAATCTCCACATAGGCATTAGGCACTGAGGTAGCCAGCAATCAAGGTTGATGCTGGCCCTCACGATCTCTTGGCAGCCCCTTCTCAGCCCCAGCAACACCAGGGCTCTGTCGCTGTTCTCCCACTTATCCTCGACATATACCTGAACCTCACCAGGGCCACCTCCGAAGCGGCCACCCTCCACATGGGGCTTGGCAGTGAAGTAGCCAGGAAACAAGGTTGATGCTGGCACTCACGATCACTTCGCAGCCCCTTCTCAGCCGCACCAATGCCGGAGCTCTGTCTCTGTTCTCCCACCTTACCTCAACCCAGCCCAGACCCTCATCAGGGCCAAGCTCCGAAGAGGCCACCCTCCAAGTGGAGCTTGGCACTAAGGTAAGAAGAAATCCAGATTGATGCTGGCCCTCACCTTCCCTGGGTAGCCACACCAAAACGGGGGCTCTGTCTCTGTTCTCCACCTTATCCTCGACATATCCCTCACCCTCATCGGAGCCAAGCTCCGAAGAGGCCACCCTCAACATGGGGCTCAGGCACTGAAGGGCAGCCCCGTCTCAGCCCCACCAATACCGGGCCTCTGTGACACTGCTCGCACCTAACAGCGACCTATCCCTTACCCTCATCGGAGCCAAGCTCCGAAGCGACCACTCCCCATGTGGGGCTTAGGTACTGAATGAGCATGGAATCAAGGTTGATGCTGGCCCTCACGATCTCTTTGCAGCCCCTTCTCAGCCCCACCAAGACCGGGTCTCTGTATCTGTTCACCCACTTAGCCCCGACATATCCCTTACCCTCATCAGGGCAAAGCGCCACAGCGGCCACAATCCACATGGGGCTTGGCAAGGAGATAACCAGGAACCAAGGCTGATGGTGGCCTCCCCTTCCATTTGCAGTCCCTAGGCAGCCCCACCAACACCGTGGCTCTGTGCCTGTTCTCCCAGCTAACCTCAACCTAGCCCTGACCCTCATCAGGGCCAAACTCCGAAGTGGCCACCGACCACATGGGTCTTGGCACTGAAGTAGGGAGGAAGCGAGGCTGAGGCTGGCCCTCACGGGCTCTTGGCAGCTCCTTCTCAGGCCCACCAAAACCAGGGCTCTGTGTCTCTGCTACCACCTAACATCGACCTATCCCTGACCCTCATCGGATACAAGCTCCGAAGCGACCTCTCTCGACGTGGATCTTGGCACTGAGGTAGCCAAGAATCAAGGTTGATGCTGGCCCTCACGGTCTCTTGTCGGCACCACCAATAGCGGGGCTCTGTGTCTGTGCTCACACCTAACAGCGACCTATCCCTTACCCTCATCGGAGCCAAGCTCCGAAGCGACCACTCTTCATGTGGGGCTTACGCACTGAGGCAGCCAAGAATCAAGGTAGATGCTGGTCCTCACGATCACTGCGCAGCCCCTTCTCAGCCGCAAGAATCTCGGGGCTCTGTCTCTGTTCTCCCACCTTACCTCAACCTAGCCCAGACCCTCATCAGGGCAAAACTCCTTTGCGGCCACCCTCCAAATGGCGCGTAGGCAATGAGGCAGCCAGAAATCAAGGTTGATGCTGGCCCTTACCTTCCCTTGGCAAGCCCATCTCACCCCCACCAACACTGAGGCTCTGTGTCTCTTCTCCCACCTAACCTCACCATAGTCCTGACCTCATGGGGCTCAGGCACAGAAGTAGCCAGGAAACAAGGTTGATGCTGAACCTCACGATCTCTTGGCAGCCCCTTCTCAGCCCCACCAGTACCAGGGCTCTGTGTCTGTTCTGCCACTTAACGTCGACACACCCCTTATCCTCATCAGACCAAGCTCCGAAGCGGCCACCCACCTCATGGGGCTCAGGCACAGAGGTAGCCCGGAATCAAGGTTTACGCTGGCCCACACCTTCACTTGGCAAACCCATCTCAACTCCACCAACACTGGGGCTCTGTGTCTCTCTCCCAGCTAACCTCACCCTAGCCCTGACTCTCATCAGGGGAAAACTCTTTTGCGGCCACGCTCCACATGGGACGTAGGCACTGAGGAAGCCAGAATCAAGGTTGATGCTGGCCCTCATGATCTCTTGGCAGGCCTTTCTTAGCCGCACCAGTGTCGGGCTCTGTGTCTGTTCTCTCAGCTAACCTAGAAATATCCCTTACCGTCATCAGAACCAAGCTCCGAAGCGCTACCATCAACATGGGACGTAGGCACTGAGGTAGCCAGGAATCAAGGTTGATGCTGGCCCTCACGATCTCTTGGCAGCCCCTTCTCAGCCCTACCAATATCGGGGCTCCCTGTCTGTTCTCTCAGGTAAACTCGACGTATCCCTTAACCTCGTAACAGCCAAGCTCCGAAGCGACTACCCTCCACGTGGGCCTTAAGCACTGAGGTAGCCTAGAATCAAGTGTGATGCTGGCCCTCACCTTCCCTTGGAAACCCCATCTCGGCCCCACACACACTGGGACTCTGTATCTCTTCTCCCACCTAACCTCACCCTAGCCCTGACCCTCATCAGGGCAAAACTCCTTAGCGGCCACCCTCCACATGGGGCTTCGGCACTGAGGTAGCCAGGAATCAAGGTGATGCTGGCCCTCACCTTCCATTGGCAACACCATCTCAGCCCCACCAACACCGGGGCTCTCAGTCTGTTCTCCCACTTATCCTCGACATATCCCTTATCCTCAGCAGAGACAAGATCCGAAGCGGCCACCCACCTCATGGGGCTAAGGCACTGAGGTAGCCAGGAATCAAGGTTGATGCTGGCCCTCACGATCTCTTGGCTGGCCCTTCTCAGCCCTACCAACACCGGGCTCTGTGTCTGTTCTCTCAACTAACCTCGACGAATCCCTTGCCGTCATCAGAGCCAGCTCCGAAGCGACCACACTCCACGTGGGCCTTAGGCACTGAGGTAGCCAGGAATTAAGGTTGATGCTGGCCCTCACGATCGCTTGACAGCCCCTTCTCAGCCACACCAACACCGGGCTCTGTGTCTCTTCTCCCACTTATCCTCGATATATCCCTTATCCTCAGCAGAACCAAGCTCCGAGTCACTACCCTCAACATGGGACGTAGGCACTGAGGAAGCCAGGAATCAAGGTTGACGCTGGCCCTCACGATCTCTTGGCATCCCCATCTCAGCCCCACCAACACTGGGGCTCTGTGACTCTCCTTCCACCTAACCTCACCCTAGCCCTGACCCTCATCAGGGCCTAGATCCTTAGCGGCCAACATAAACATGGGCCTTAGGCCCTGAGGTAGCCAGGAATCAAGGTTGATGCTGGCCCTCACGATCTCTTGGCAGCCCCTTCTCAGCCCTACCAATATCGGGGCTACGTGTCTATTCTCTCAGGTAAACTCGACGTTTCCCTTACCTTCATCAGAGCCAAGCTCCGTAGAGACCACCCTCCACGTGGGGCTCAGGCACAGAAGTAGCCAGGAATCAAGGTTGATGCTGGCCCTCACGATCTCTTGGGAGCCACACCAACATTGGGTCTCTGTGTCTTTTCTTCCACCTATTCTTGAAATATGCCTTATCGTCATCAGAGCCAAACTCCTTTGCGGTCACCCTCCACATGGGGCTTAGGCACTGAGGTTGCCAGGAATCAAGGGTGATGCTGGCCCTCACGATCTCTTGGCTGGCCCTTCTCAGCCCTACCAATATCGGGGCTCTGTGTCTGTTCTCTCAGGTAACCTCGACGTATCCCTAACCGTCATCAGAGCCAAGCTCCGAAGCGGCCACCCTCGACGTGGGCCTTAGCTACTGAATTATACAGGAATCAAGGGTGGTGCTGGCCCTCACGATCTCTTGGCAACCCCATCTCAGCCCCACCAACACCGGGTCTGTGACTCTCCTCCCACCTAATCTCACCCTAGCCCTGACCCTCATCAGGGCCTAGCTCCTTAGCGGCCACCCTCCACATGGGCCTTGGGTCCTGAGGTAGCCAGGAATCAAGGTTGATACTGGCCCTCACTATCTCTGGGAGGCCCTTCTCAGACCCACCAGTAACGGGCCTCTGTGTCTGTTCTCTCAGGTAACCTCGACATATCCCTTACCCTCATCAGAGACAAGCTCCGAAGCGACCACACTCCACGTGGGCTTTAGGCACTGATGTAGCCAGGAATTAAGGTTGATGCTGAACCTCACGATCGCTTGACAGCCCCTTCTCAGCCCCACCAACACCGGGCTCTGTTTCTCTTCTCCCACTTATGCTCGACATATCCCTTATCCTCATCAGAGCCAAACTCCGTAGCTGCCACCATCCACATGGGGCTTAGGCACTGAGGTAGCCAGGAATCAAGGGTGATGCTGGCCCTCACGATCTCTTGGCAGCCCCCTCTCAGCCCCACCAGTACCGGGGCTCTGTGTCTGTTGTCTTAGGTAACATCGACGTATCCCTTACCGTCATCAGAGCCAAGCTCCGAAGCGACCACCCTCCACGTGGGCCTTAGGCACTGAGGTAGCCAGGAATCAAGGTTGGTGTGGTCCTCACCTTCCCTTGGCAACCACAGGAGGTCAGGGCTAGGGTGAGGTTAGGTGGGAGAAGGGACACAGAGCCCAGGTGTTGGTGGGGCTCAGATGGGTATGCCAAAACCAGCTCTTGAGGAACAAAACCAGAGCCCGAGGAAAAAAACCAGAGCCCGAGAAAGAAAACCAGAGCCCGAGGAAAAAAACGAGATCCCGAGGAAGAAAACGAGAGCCTGAGGAACAAAACCGGCGCCAAAAGGAGAAAATCGGAGCCCGAGAAACAAAACCAGAGCCCTAGGAAAAAAAACAGGGCACGAGGAACAAAACCAGAGCAAGAGGAAAAAAAGCAGCCCTCGAGGAAAAAAACCAGAGTCTGCGGAAGAAAACGAGAGCCTGAGGAACAAAACCAGAGGCAGAGGAACAAAACGAGATCACGAGGAATAAAACCAGAGCTCAAGGAACAAAACAAGAGCGGGAGGAACAAAACGAGAGCCCGAGGAAGAAAACGAGAGCCCAAGGAACAAAAGCAGCCCTCAAGGCTAGGGTGAGGTTAGTTGGCAGAACAGACACAGAGCCCCAATGTTGGTGGGGCTGAGATGGGGATGCCAAGAGATCGTGAGGGCCATCATCAACCTTGATTCCTGGCTAACTCAGTGCCTAAGGCCCACGTCGAGGGTGGTCGCTTCGGAGCTTGGCTCTGATGACGGTTAGGGATACGTCGAGGTTACCTAAAGGAACAGACACAGAGCCCCGATATTGGTAGGGCTGAGAAGGGAGAGCCAAGAGATCGTGAGGGCCAGCATCACCCTTGATTCCTGGCTACCTCAGCGGCTAAGGCCCACGTGGAGGTTGGTCGCTTCGGAGCTTGGCTCTGATGACGGTAGCGGATACGTCAGTGTTACCTGAAGGAACAGACACGAAGCCCCGATATTGGTAGGGCTGAGAAGGGGCTGCCAAGAGATCGTGAGGGCCAGAATCACCCTTGATTCCTGGCTACCTCAGTGGCTAAGGCCCACGTCGAGGGTGGTCGCTTCGGAGCTTGGCTCTGATGACGGTAAGGGATACGTCGAAGTTACCTGAGACAACAGACACAGAGCCCCGGTACTGGTGGGGCTGAGAGGGGGCTGCCACGAGATCGTGAGGGCCAGCATCAACCTTGATTCCTGGCTACCTCAGGGCCTGAGACCCATCAGGTGGGTGGCTGCTTTGGAGCTTTGCTCTGATGAGGGTAAGGGATATGTCGAGGATAGGAGAAAGAACAGATATAGAGCCCCAGTGCTGGTACGGCTGAGAAGGGCCAGCCACCAGATCGTGAGGGCCAGCATCAACCTTGATTCCTGGCTACCTCAGTGCCTAATGCCCACGTGGAGGTTGGTCGCTTCGGAGCTTGGCTCTGATGACGGTAACGGATTCGTCGAGATTAGTTGAGAGAACAGACACAGAGGCCGGGTATTTGTGGGACTGAGAAAGGCCTGCCAGAGATCGTGAGGGCCAGCATCAACCTTGATTCCTGGCTACCTCAGGGCCTAAGGCCCATGTTTAGGTTGGCCGCTAAGGAGCTAGGCCCTGATGAGGGTCAGGGCTAGGGTGAGGTTAGGTGGGAGGAGAGTCACAGAGCCCCAGTGTTGGTGGGGCTGAGATGGGGTTGCCAAGAGATCATGAGGGCCAGCATCAACCTTGATTCCTGGCTACCTCAGCGGCTAAGGCCCACGTGGAGGTTGGTCGCTTCGGAGCTTGGCTCTGATGACGGTAAGGGATACTTCGAGGTTACCTAAGACAACAGACACAGAGCCCTGGTACTGGTGGGGCTGAGAAGGGCCAGCCAAGAGATCGTGAGGGCCAGCATCAACCTTCATTCGTGGCTACTTCTGTGCCTGAGCCCCACGTGGAGCGTGGTCGCTTCGGAGCTTGGCTCTGATGAAGGTAGGGCATACGTCGAGTTTACCTGAGAGAACAGACACGAAGCCCCGTTATTGGTAGGGCTGAGAGGGGGCTGCCAAGAGATCGTGAGGGCCAGCATCAACCTTGATTCCTGGCTACCTCAGGGCCTGAGCCCCATCAGGTGGGTGACTGCTTCGGAGCTTTGCTCTGATGAGGGCAAGGGATATGTCGAGGATAGGTGAAAGAACAGACACAGAGCCCCGGTGTTGGTGGGGACCTCGAAGGGCTGCCAGGGCAGGCGAGTTCAACAAACAGTCAATCTTTGTTCCATCTGTGTTGGAGCGCCATCTAGTGGGTAGTCATTTCAGACCCTGGCTCTGATGAAGGTAAGATGTCGGTTGATGTTTAGGTGGGAGACGGAAAAGAAGGGGGCAGGTGTTGGTGGGGCTGCGGATGGGCTGCCAAGGGAAGGTGAGAGCCAGCATCAACCTTGATTCCTGGCTACCTCAGTGCCTAAGGCCCATATGGAGGGTGGTCTCTTAGGAGCTTGACTCTGAGGAGGGCAAGGGATACGTCGAGGTTAGCTAAGAGAACAGACACAGAGCCCCGGTGTTGGTAGCGCTGAGAAGGGCCAGCCAAGAGATCGTGAGGGCCAGCATCACCCTTGATTCCTGGCTACCTCAGTGCCTAAGCCCCATGTGGAGGGTGGCCGCTACGAAGTTTGGCTCTGATGAGGATAAGGGATATTTCGAGGATAGGTGGAAGAAAAGACACAGAGACCCGGTGTTGGTGTGGCTCCCAAGAGATCGTGAGGGCCAGCATCACCCTTGATTCCTGGCTACTCTGTGCCTGAGCCCCACGTGGAGGGTGGTCGCTTCGGAGCTTGGCTCCGATGAAGATAAGGGATACGTCGAGTTTACCTGAGAGAACAGACACGAAGCCCCGATATTGGTAGGGCTGAGAGGGGGCTGCCAAGAGATCGTGAGGGGCAGCATCAACCTTGATTCCTGGCTACCTCAGGGCCTGAGCCCCATCAGGTGGGTGACTGCTTCGGAGTTTTGCTCTGATGAGGGTCAGGGCTAGGGTGAGGTTAGGTGGGAGGAGAGACACAGAGCCCCAATGTTGGTGGGGCTGAGATGGGGATGCCAAGAGATCGTGAGGGCCATCATCAACCTTGATTCCTGGCTAACTCAGTGCCTAAGGCCCACGTCGAGGGTGGCCGCTTCGGAGCTTGGCTCTGATGACGGTTAGGGATACGTCGAGGTTACCTAAAGGAACAGACACAGAGCCCCGATATTGGTAGGGCTGAGAAGGGAGAGCCAAGAGATCGTGAGGGCCAGCATCACCCTTGATTCCTGGCTACCTCAGCGGCTAAGGCCCACGTGGAGGTTGGTCGCTTCGGAGCTTGGCTCTGATGACGGTAGCGGATACGTCAGTGTTACCTGAAGGAACAGACACGAAGCCCCGATATTGGTAGGGCTGAGAAGGGGCTGCCAAGAGATCGTGAGGGCCAGCATCACCCTTGATTCCTGGCTACCTCAGTGGCTAAGGCCCACGTCGAGGGTGGTCGCTTCGGAGCTTGGCTCTGATGACGGTAAGGGATACGTCGAAGTTACCTGAGACAACAGACACAGAGCCCCGGTACTGGTGGGGCTGAGAGGGGGCTGCCACGAGATCGTGAGGGCCAGCATCAACCTTGATTCCTGGCTACCTCAGGGCCTGAGACCCATCAGGTGGGTGGCTGCTTTGGAGCTTTGCTCTGATGAGGGTAAGGGATATGTCGAGGATAGGAGAAAGAACAGATATACAGCCCCAGTGTTGGTACGGCTGAGAAGGGCCAGCCACCAGATCGTGAGGGCCAGCATCAACCTTGATTCCTGGCTACCTCAGTGCCTAATGCCCACGTGGAGGTTGGTCGCTTCGGAGCTTGGCTCTGATGACGGTAACGGATTCGTCGAGATTAGTTGAGAGAACAGACACAGAGGCCGGGTATTTGTGGGACTGAGAAAGGCCTGCCAGAGATCCTGAGGGCCAGCATCAACCTTGATTCCTGGCTACCTCAGGGCCTAAGGCCCATGTTTAGGTTGGCCGCTAAGGAGCTAGGCCCTGATGAGGGTCAGGGCTAGGGTGAGGTTAGGTGGGAGGAGAGTCACAGAGCCCCAGTGTTGGTGGGGCTGAGATGGGGTTGCCAAGAGATCATGAGGGCCAGCATCAACCTTGATTCCTGGCTACCTCAGCGGCTAAGGCCCACGTGGAGGTTGGTCGCTTCGGAGCTTGGCTCTGATGACGGTAAGGGATACTTCGAGGTTACCTAAGACAACAGACACAGAGCCCTGGTACTGGTGGGGCTGAGAAGGGCCAGCCAAGAGATCGTGAGGGCCAGCATCAACCTTCATTCGTGGCTACTTCTGTGCCTGAGCCCCACGTGGAGCGTGGTCGCTTCGGAGCTTGGCTCTGGTGAAGGTAGGGGATACGTCGAGTTTACCTGAGAGAACAGACACGAAGCCCCGTTATTGGTAGGGCTGAGAGGGGGCTGCCAAGAGATCGTGAGGGCCAGCATCAACCTTGATTCCTGGCTACCTCAGGGCCTGAGCCCCATCAGGTGGGTGACTGCTTCGGAGCTTTGCTCTGATGAGGGCAAGGGATATGTCGAGGATAGGTGAAAGAACAGACACAGAGCCCCGGTGTTGGTGGGGACCTCGAAGGGCTGCCAGGGCAGGCGAGTTCAACAAACAGTCAATCTTTGTTCCATCTGTGTTGGAGCGCCATCTAGTGGGTAGTCATTTCAGACCCTGGCTCTGATGAAGGTAAGATGTCGGTTGATGTTTAGGTGGGAGACGGAAAAGAAGGGGGCAGGTGTTGGTGGGGCTGCGGATGGGCTGCCAAGGGAAGGTGAGAGCCAGCATCAACCTTGATTCCTGGCTACCTCAGTGCCTAAGGCCCATATGGAGGGTGGTCTCTTAGGAGCTTGACTCTGAGGAGGGCAAGGGATACGTCGAGGTTAGCTAAGAGAACAGACACAGAGCCCCGGTGTTGGTAGCGCTGAGAAGGGCCAGCCAAGAGATCGTGAGGGCCAGCATCACCCTTGATTCCTGGCTACCTCAGTGCCTAAGCCCCATGTGGAGGGTGGCCGCTACGAAGTTTGGCTCTGATGAGGATAAGGGATATTTCGAGGATAGGTGGAAGAAAAGACACAGAGACCCGGTGTTGGTGTGGCTCCCAAGAGATCGTGAGGGCCAGCATCACCCTTGATTCCTGGCTACTCTGTGCCTGAGCCCCACGTGGAGGGTGGTCGCTTCGGAGCTTGGCTCCGATGAAGATAAGGGATACGTCGAGTTTACCTGAGAGAACAGACACGAAGCCCCGATATTGGTAGGGCTGAGAGGGGGCTGCCAAGAGATCGTGAGGGGCAGCATCAACCTTGATTCCTGGCTACCTCAGGGCCTGAGCCCCATCAGGTGGGTGACTGCTTCGGAGTTTTGCTCTGATGAGGGTCAGGGCTAGGGTGAGGTTAGGTGGGAGGAGAGACACAGAGCCCCAATGTTGGTGGGGCTGAGATGGGGATGCCAAGAGATCGTGAGGGCCATCATCAACCTTGATTCCTGGCTAACTCAGTGCCTAAGGCCCACGTCGAGGGTGGCCGCTTCGGAGCTTGGCTCTGATGACGGTTAGGGATACGTCGAGGTTACCTAAAGGAACAGACACAGAGCCCCGATATTGGTAGGGCTGAGAAGGGAGAGCCAAGAGATCGTGAGGGCCAGCATCACCCTTGATTCCTGGCTACCTCAGCGGCTAAGGCCCACGTGGAGGTTGGTCGCTTCGGAGCTTGGCTCTGATGACGGTAAGGGATACGTCGAAGTTACCTGAAGGAACAGACACGAAGCCCCGATATTGGTAGGGCTGAGAAGGGGCTGCCAAGAGATCGTGAGGGCCAGCATCACCCTTGATTCCTGGCTACCTCAGGGCCTGAGACCCATCAGGTGGGTGGCTGCTTTGGAGCTTTGCTCTGATGAGGGTAAGGGATATGTCGAGGATAGGAGAAAGAACAGATATAGAGCCCCAGTGTTGGTACGGCTGAGAAGGGCCAGCCACCAGATCGTGAGGGCCAGCATCAACCTTGATTCCTGGCTACCTCAGCGCCTAATGCCCACGTGGAGGTTGGTCGCTTCGGAGCTTGGCTCTGATGACGGTACCGGATTCGTCGAGATTAGTTGAGAGAACAGACACAGAGGCCGGGTATTTGTGGGACTGAGAAAGGCCTGCCAGAGATCGTGAGGGCCAGCATCAACCTTGATTCCTGGCTACCTCAGTGCCTAAGGCCCTTGTTTAGGTTTGCCGCTAAGGAGCTAGGCCCTGATGAGGGTCAGGGCTAGGGTGAGGTTAGGTGGGAGGAGAGTCACAGAGCCCCAGTGTTGGTGGGGCTGAGATGGGGTTGCCAAGAGATCATGAGGGCCAGCATCAACCTTGATTCCTGGCTACCTCAGCGGCTAAGGCCCACGTGGAGGTTGGTCGCTTCGGAGCTTGGCTCTGATGACGGTAAGGGATACTTCGAGGTTACCTAAGACAACAGACACAGAGCCCTGGTACTGGTGGGGCTGAGAAGGGCCAGCCAAGAGATCGTGAGGGCCAGCATCAACCTTGATTCGTGGCTACTTCTGTGCCTGAGCCCCACGTGGAGCGTGGTCGCTTCGGAGCTTGGCTCTGATGAAGGTAGGGGATACGTCGAGTTTACCTGAGAGAACAGACACGAAGCCCCGTTATTGGTAGGGCTGAGAGGGGGCTGCCAAGAGATCGTGAGGGGCAGCATCAACCTTGATTCCTGGCTACCTCAGGGCCTGAGCCCCATCAGGTGGGTGACTGCTTCGGAGCTTTGCTCTGATGAGGGCAAGGGATATGTCGAGGATAGGTGAAAGAACAGACACAGAGCCCCGGTGTTGGTGGGGACCTCGAAGGGCTGCCAGGGCAGGCGAGTTCAACAAACAGTCAATCTTTGTTCCATCTGTGTTGGAGCGCCATCTAGTGGGTAGTCATTTCAGACCCTGGCTCTGATGAAGGTAAGATGTCGGTTGATGTTTAGGTGGGAGACGGAAAAGAAGGGGGCAGGTGTTGGGGGGGCTGCGGATGGGCTGCCAAGGGAAGGTGAGAGCCAGCATCAACCTTGATTCCTGGCTACCTCAGTGCCTAAGGCCCATATGGAGGGTGGTCTCTTAGGAGCTTGACTCTGAGGAGGGCAAGGGATACGTCGAGGTTAGCTAAGAGAACAGACACAGAGCCCCGGTGTTGGTAGCGCTGAGAAGGGCCAGCCAAGAGATCGTGAGGGCCAGCATCACCCTTGATTCCTGGCTACCTCAGTGCCTAAGCCCCATGTGGAGGGTGGCCGCTATGAAGTTTGGCTCTGATGAGGATAAGGGATATTTCGAGGATAGGTGGAAGAAAAGACACAGACACCCGGTGTTGGTGTGGCTCCCAAGAGATCGTGAGGGCCAGCATCAACCTTGATTCCTGGCTACTCTGTGCCTGAGCCCCACGTGGAGGGTGGTCGCTTCGGAGCTTGGCTCCGATGAAGATAAGGGATACGTCGAGTTTACCTGAGAGAACAGACACGAAGCCCCGATATTGGTAGGGCTGAGAGGGGGCTGCCAAGAGATCGTGAGGGGCAGCATCAACCTTGATTCCTGGCTACCTCAGGGCCTGAGCCCCATCAGGTGGGTGACTGCTTCGGAGTTTTGCTCTGATGAGGGTCAGGGCTAGGGTGAGGTTAGGTGGGAGGAGAGACACAGAGCCCCAGTGTTGGTGGGGCTGAGATGGGGATGCCAAGAGATCGTGAGGGCCATCATCAACCTTGATTCCTGGCTAACTCAGTGCCTAAGGCCCACGTCGAGGGTGGCCGCTTCGGAGCTTGGCTCTGATGACGGTTAGGGATACGTCGAGGTTACCTAAAGGAACAGACACAGAGCCCCGATATTGGTAGGGCTGAGAAGGGAGAGCCAAGAGATCGTGAGGGCCAGCATCACCCTTGATTCCTGGCTACCTCAGCGGCTAAGGCCCACGTGGAGGTTGGTCGCTTCGGAGCTTGGCTCTGATGACGGTAGCGGATACGTCAGTGTTACCTGAAGGAACAGACACGAAGCCCCGATATTGGTAGGGCTGAGAAGGGGCTGCCAAGAGATCGTGAGGGCCAGCATCACCCTTGATTCCTGGCTACCTCAGTGGCTAAGGCCCACGTCGAGGGTGGTCGCTTCGGAGCTTTGCTCTGATGACGGTAAGGGATACGTCGAAGTTACCTGAGACAACAGACACAGAGCCCCGGTACTGGTGGGGCTGAGAGGGGGCTGCCACGAGATCGTGAGGGCCAGCATCAACCTTGATTCCTGGCTACCTCAGGGCCTGAGACCCATCTGGTGGGTGGCTGCTTTGGAGCTTTGCTCTGATGAGGGTAAGGGATATGTCGAGGGTAGGAGAAAGAACAGATATAGAGCCCCAGTGTTGGTACGGCTGAGAAGGGCCAGCCACCAGATCGTGAGGGCCAGCATCAACCTTGATTCCTGGCTACCTCAGCGCCTAATGCCCACGTGGAGGTTGGTCGCTTCGGAGCTTGGCTCTGATGACGGTACCGGATTCGTCGAGGTTAGTTGAGAGAACAGACACAGAGGCCGGGTATTTGTGGGACTGAGAAAGGCCTGCCAGAGATCGTGAGGGCCAGCATCAACCTTGATTCCTGGCTACCTCAGGGCCTAAGGCCCATGTTTAGGTTGGCCGCTAAGGAGCTAGGCCCTGATGAGGGTCAGGGCTAGGGTGAGGTTAGGTGGGAGGAGAGTCACAGAGCCCCAGTGTTGGTGGGGCTGAGATGGGGTTGCCAAGAGATCATGAGGGCCAGCATCAACCTTGATTCCTGGCTACCTCAGCGGCTAAGGCCCACGTGGAGGTTGGTCGCTTCGGAGCTTGGCTCTGATGACGGTAAGGGATACTTCGAGGTTACCTAAGACAACAGACACAGAGCCCTGGTACTGGTGGGGCTGAGAAGGGCCAGCCAAGAGATCGTGAGGGCCAGCATCAACCTTGATTCGTGGCTACTTCTGTGCCTGAGCCCCACGTGGAGCGTGGTCGCTTCGGAGCTTGGCTCTGATGAAGGTAGGGGATACGTCGAGTTTACCTGAGAGAACAGACACGAAGCCCCGTTATTGGTAGGGCTGAGAGGGGGCTGCCAAGAGATCGTGAGGGCCAGCATCAACCTTGATTCCTGGCTACCTCAGGGCCTGAGCCCCATCAGGTGGGTGACTGCTTCGGAGCTTTGCTCTGATGAGGGCAAGGGATATGTCGAGGATAGGTGAAAGAACAGACACAGAGCCCCGGTGTTGGTGGGGACCTCGAAGGGCTGCCAGGGCAGGCGAGTTCAACAAACAGTCAATCTTTGTTCCATCTGTGTTGGAGCGCCATCTAGTGGGTAGTCATTTCAGACCCTGGCTCTGATGAAGGTAAGATGTCGGTTGATGTTTAGGTGGGAGACGGAAAAGAAGGGGGCAGGTGTTGGTGGGGCTGCGGATGGGCTGCCAAGGGAAGCTGAGAGCCAGCATCAACCTTGATTCCTGGCTACCTCAGTGCCTAAGGCCCATATGGAGGGTGGTCTCTTAGGAGCTTGACTCTGAGGAGGGCAAGGGATACGTCGAGGTTAGCTAAGAGAACAGACACAGAGCCCCGGTGTTGGTAGCGCTGAGAAGGGCCAGCCAAGAGATCGTGAGGGCCAGCATCACCCTTGATTCCTGGCTACCTCAGTGCCTAAGCCCCATGTGGAGGGTGGCCGCTATGAAGTTTGGCTCTGATGAGGATAAGGGATATTTCGAGGATAGGTGGAAGAAAAGACACAGAGACCCGGTGTTGGTGTGGCTCCCAAGAGATCGTGAGGGCCAGCATCAGCCTTGATTCCTGGCTACTCTGTGCCTGAGCCCCACGTGGAGGGTGGTCGCTTCGGAGCTTGGCTCCGATGAAGATAAGGGATACGTCGAGTTTACCTGAGAGAACAGACACGAAGCCCCGATATTGGTAGGGCTGAGAGGGGGCTGCCAAGAGATCGTGAGGGGCAGCATCAACCTTGATTCCTGGCTACCTCAGGGCCTGAGCCCCATCAGGTGGGTGACTGCTTCGGAGTTTTGCTCTGATGAGGGTCAGGGCTAGGGTGAGGTTAGGTGGGAGGAGAGACACAGAGCCCCAATGTTGGTGGGGCTGAGATGGGGATGCCAAGAGATCGTGAGGGCCATCATCAACCTTGATTCCTGGCTAACTCAGTGCCTAAGGCCCACGTCGAGGGTGGTCGCTTCGGAGCTTGGCTCTGATGACGGTTAGGGATACGTCGAGGTTACCTAAAGGAACAGACACAGAGCCCCGATATTGGTAGGGCTGAGAAGGGAGAGCCAAGAGATCGTGAGGGCCAGCATCACCCTTGATTCCTGGCTACCTCAGCGGCTAAGGCCCACGTGGAGGTTGGTCGCTTCGGAGCTTGGCTCTGATGACGGTAGCGGATACGTCAGTGTTACCTGAAGGAACAGACACGAAGCCCCGATATTGGTAGGGCTGAGAAGGGGCTGCCAAGAGATCGTGAGGGCCAGCATCACCCTTGATTCCTGGCTACCTCAGTGCCTAAGGCCCACGTCGAGGGTGGTCGCTTCGGAGCTTGGCTCTGATGACGGTAAGGGATACGTCGAAGTTACCTGAGACAACAGACACAGAGCCCCGGTACTGGTGGGGCTGAGAGGGGGCTGCCACGAGATCGTGAGGGCCAGCATCAACCTTGATTCCTGGCTACCTCAGGGCCTGAGACCCATCTGGTGGGTGGCTGCTTTGGAGCTTTGCTCTGATGAGGGTAAGGGATATGTCGAGGATAGGAGAAAGAACAGATATACAGCCCCAGTGTTGGTACGGCTGAGAAGGGCCAGCCACCAGATCGTGAGGGCCAGCATCAACCTTGATTCCTGGCTACCTCAGTGCCTAATGCCCACGTGGAGGTTGATCGCTTCGGAGCTTGGCTCTGATGACGGTAACGGATTCGTCGAGATTAGTTGAGAGAACAGACACAGAGGCCGGGTATTTGTGGGACTGAGAAAGGCCTGCCAGAGATCGTGAGGGCCAGCATCAACCTTGATTCCTGGCTACCTCAGTGCCTAAGGCCCTTGTTTAGGTTTGCCGCTAAGGAGCTAGGCCCTGATGAGGGTCAGGGCTAGGGTGAGGTTAGGTGGGAGGAGAGTCACAGAGCCCCAGTGTTGGTGGGGCTGAGATGGGGTTGCCAAGAGATCATGAGGGCCAGCATCAACCTTGATTCCTGGCTACCTCAGCGGCTAAGGCCCACGTGGAGGTTGGTCGCTTCGGAGCTTGGCTCTGATGACGGTAAGGGATACTTCGAGGTTACCTAAGACAACAGACACAGAGCCCTGGTACTGGTGGGGCTGAGAAGGGCCAGCCAAGAGATCGTGAGGGCCAGCATCAACCTTGATTCGTGGCTACTTCTGTGCCTGAGCCCCACGTGGAGCGTGGTCGCTTCGGAGCTTGGCTCTGATGAAGGTAGGGCATACGTCGAGTTTACCTGAGAGAACAGACACGAAGCCCCGATATTGGTAGGGCTGAGAGGGGGCTGCCAAGAGATCGTGAGGGGCAGCATCAACCTTGATTCCTGGCTACCTCAGGGCCTGAGCCCCATCAGGTGGGTGACTGCTTCGGAGCTTTGCTCTGATGAGGGCAAGGCATATGTCGAGGATAGGTGAAAGAACAGACACAGAGCCCCGGTGTTGGTGGGGACCTCGAAGGGCTGCCAGGGCAGGCGAGTTCAACAAACAGTCAATCTTTGTTCCATCTGTGTTGGAGCGCCATCTAGTGGGTAGTCATTTCAGACCCTGGCTCTGATGAAGGTAAGATGTCGGTTGATGTTTAGGTGGGAGACGGAAAAGAAGGGGGCAGGTGTTGGTGGGGCTGCGGATGGGCTGCCAAGGGAAGGTGAGAGCCAGCATCAACCTTGATTCCTGGCTACCTCAGTGCCTAAGGCCCATATGGAGGGTGGTCTCTTAGGAGCTTGACTCTGAGGAGGGCAAGGGATACGTCGAGGTTAGCTAAGAGAACAGACACAGAGCCCCGGTGTTGGTAGCGCTGAGAAGGGCCAGCCAAGAGATCGTGAGGGCCAGCATCACCCTTGATTCCTGGCTACCTCAGTGCCTAAGCCCCATGTGGAGGGTGGCCGCTACGAAGTTTGGCTCTGATGAGGATAAGGGATATTTCGAGGATAGGTGGAAGAAAAGACACAGAGACCCGGTGTTGGTGTGGCTCCCAAGAGATCGTGAGGGCCAGCATCAGCCTTGATTCCTGGCTACTCTGTGCCTGAGCCCCACGTGGAGGGTGGTCGCTTCGGAGCTTGGCTCTGATGAAGATAAGGGATACGTCGAGTTTACCTGAGAGAACAGACACGAAGCCCCGATATTGGTAGGGCTGAGAGGGGGCTGCCAAGAGATCGTGAGGGCCAGCATCACCCTTGATTCCTGGCTACCTCAGCGGCTAAGGCCCACGTGGAGGTTGGTCGCTTCGGAGCTTGGCTCTGATGACGGTAGCGGATACGTCAGTGTTACCTGAAGGAACAGACACGAAGCCCCGATATTGGTAGGGCTGAGAAGGGGCTGCCAAGAGATCGTGAGGGCCAGCATCACCCTTGATTCCTGGCTACCTCAGTGCCTAAGGCCCACGTCGAGGGTGGTCGCTTCGGAGCTTGGCTCTGATGAAGATAAGGGATACGTCGAGTTTACCTGAGAGAACAGACACGAAGCCCCGATATTGGTAGGGCTGAGAGGGGGCTGCCAAGAGATCGTGAGGGCCAGCATCACCCTTGATTCCTGGCTACCTCAGCGGCTAAGGCCCACGTGGAGGTTGGTCGCTTCGGAGCTTGGCTCTGATGACGGTAGCGGATACGTCAGTGTTACCTGAAGGAACAGACACGAAGCCCCGATATTGGTAGGGCTGAGAAGGGGCTGCCAAGAGATCGTGAGGGCCAGCATCACCCTTGATTCCTGGCTACCTCAGTGCCTAAGGCCCACGTCGAGGGTGGTCGCTTCGGAGCTTGGCTCTGATGACGGTAAGGGATACGTCGAAGTTACCTGAGACAACAGACACAGAGCCCCGGTACTGGTGGGGCTGAGAGGGGGCTGCCACGAGATCGTGAGGGCCAGCATCAACCTTGATTCCTGGCTACCTCAGGGCCTGAGACCCATCAGGTGGGTGGCTGCTTTGGAGCTTTGCTCTGATGAGGGTAAGGGGTATGTCGAGGATAGGAGAAAGAACAGATATAGAGCCCCAGTGTTGGTACGGCTGAGAAGGGCCAGCCACCAGATCGTGAGGGCCAGCATCAACCTTGATTCCTGGCTACCTCAGCGCCTAATGCCCACGTGGAGGTTGGTCGCTTCGGAGCTTGGCTCTGATGACGGTAACGGATTCGTCGAGGTTAGTTGAGAGAACAGACACAGAGGCCGGGTATTTGTGGGACTGAGAAAGGCCTGCCAGAGATCGTGAGGGCCAGCATCAACCTTGATTCCTGGCTACCTCAGGGCCTAAGGCCCTTGTTTAGGTTTGCCGCTAAGGAGCTAGGCCCTGATGAGGGTCAGGGCTAGGGTGTGGTTAGGTGGGAGGAGAGTCACAGAGCCCCAGTGTTGGTGGGGCTGAGATGGGGTTGCCAAGAGATCATGAGGGCCAGCATCAACCTTGATTCCTGGCTACCTCAGCGGCTAAGGCCCACGTGGAGGTTGGTCGCTTCGGAGCTTGGCTCTGATGACGGTAAGGGATACTTCGAGGTTACCTAAGACAACAGACACAGAGCCCTGGTACTGGTGGGGCTGAGAAGGGCCAGCCAAGAGATCGTGAGGGCCAGCATCAACCTTCATTCGTGGCTACTTCTGTGCCTGAGCCCCACGTGGAGCGTGGTCGCTTCGGAGCTTGGCTCTGATGAAGGTAGGGGATACGTCGAGTTTACCTGAGAGAACAGACACGAAGCCCCGATATTGGTAGGGCTGAGAGGGGGCTGCCAAGAGATCGTGAGGGGCAGCATCAACCTTGATTCCTGGCTACCTCAGGGCCTGAGCCCCATCAGGTGGGTGACTGCTTCGGAGCTTTGCTCTGATGAGGGCAAGGGATATGTCGAGGATAGGTGAAAGAACAGACACAGAGCCCCGGTGTTGGTGGGGACCTCGAAGGGCTGCCAGGGCAGGCGAGTTCAACAAACAGTCAATCTTTGTTCCATCTGTGTTGGAGCGCCATCTAGTGGGTAGTCATTTCAGACCCTGGCTCTGATGAAGGTAAGCTGTCGGTTGATGTTTAGGTGGGAGACGGAAAAGAAGGGGGCAGGTGTTGGTGGGGCTGCGGATGGGCTGCCAAGGGAAGGTGAGAGCCAGCATCAACCTTGATTCCTGGCTACCTCAGTGCCTAAGGCCCATATGGAGGGTGGTCTCTTAGGAGCTTGACTCTGAGGAGGGCAAGGGATACGTCGAGGTTAGCTAAGAGAACAGACACAGAGCCCCGGTGTTGGTAGCGCTGAGAAGGGCCAGCCAAGAGATCGTGAGGGCCAGCATCACCCTTGATTCCTGGCTACCTCAGTGCCTAAGCCCCATGTGGAGGGTGGCCGCTACGAAGTTTGGCTCTGATGAGGATAAGGGATATTTCGAGGATAGGTGGAAGAAAAGACACAGAGACCCGGTGTTGGTGTGGCTCCCAAGAGATCGTGAGGGCCAGCATCAGCCTTGATTCCTGGCTACTCTGTGCCTGAGCCCCACGTGGAGGGTGGTCGCTTCGGAGCTTGGCTCTGATGAAGATAAGGGATACGTCGAGTTTACCTGAGAGAACAGACACGAAGCCCCGATATTGGTAGGGCTGAGAGGGGGCTGCCAAGAGATCGTGAGGGCCAGCATCACCCTTGATTCCTGGCTACCTCAGCGGCTAAGGCCCACGTGGAGGTTGGTCGCTTCGGAGCTTGGCTCTGATGACGGTAGCGGATACGTCAGTGTTACCTGAAGGAACAGACACGAAGCCCCGATATTGGTAGGGCTGAGAGGGGGCTGCCAAGAGATCGTGAGGGCCAGCATCACCCTTGATTCCTGGCTACCTCAGCGGCTAAGGCCCACGTGGAGGTTGGTCGCTTCGGAGCTTGGCTCTGATGACGGTAGCGGATACGTCAGTGTTACCTGAAGGAACAGACACGAAGCCCCGATATTGGTAGGGCTGAGAAGGGGCTGCCAAGAGATCGTGAGGGCCAGCATCACCCTTGATTCCTGGCTACCTCAGTGCCTAAGGCCCACGTCGAGGGTGGTCGCTTCGGAGCTTGGCTCTGATGACGGTAAGGGATACGTCGAAGTTACCTGAGACAACAGACACAGAGCCCCGGTACTGGTGGGGCTGAGAGGGGGCTGCCACGAGATCGTGAGGGCCAGCATCAACCTTGATTCCTGGCTACCTCAGGGCCTGAGACCCATCAGGTGGGTGGCTGCTTTGGAGCTTTGCTCTGATGAGGGTAAGGGGTATGTCGAGGATAGGAGAAAGAACAGATATACAGCCCCAGTGTTGGTACGGCTGAGAAGGGCCAGCCACCAGATCGTGAGGGCCAGCATCAACCTTGATTCCTGGCTACCTCAGCGCCTAATGCCCACGTGGAGGTTGGTCGCTTCGGAGCTTGGCTCTGATGACGGTAACGGATTCGTCGAGGTTAGTTGAGAGAACAGACACAGAGGCCGGGTATTTGTGGGACTGAGAAAGGCCTGCCAGAGATCGTGAGGGCCAGCATCAACCTTGATTCCTGGCTACCTCAGGGCCTAAGGCCCTTGTTTAGGTTTGCCGCTAAGGAGCTAGGCCCTGATGAGGGTCAGGGCTAGGGTGTGGTTAGGTGGGAGGAGAGTCACAGAGCCCCAGTGTTGGTGGGGCTGAGATGGGGTTGCCAAGAGATCATGAGGGCCAGCATCAACCTTGATTCCTGGCTACCTCAGCGGCTAAGGCCCACGTGGAGGTTGGTCGCTTCGGAGCTTGGCTCTGATGACGGTAAGGGATACTTCGAGGTTACCTAAGACAACAGACACAGAGCCCTGGTACTGGTGGGGCTGAGAAGGGCCAGCCAAGAGATCGTGAGGGCCAGCCTCAACCTTCATTCGTGGCTAGTTCTGTGCCTGAGCCCCACGTGGAGCGTGGTCGCTTCGGAGCTTGGCTCTGATGAAGGTAGGGCATACGTCGAGTTTACCTGAGAGAACAGACACGAAGCCCCGTTATTGGTAGGGCTGAGAGGGGGCTGCCAAGAGATCGTGAGGGGCAGCATCAACCTTGATTCCTGGCTACCTCAGGGCCTGAGCCCCATCAGGTGGGTGACTGCTTCGGAGCTTTGCTCTGATGAGGGCAAGGCATATGTCGAGGATAGGTGAAAGAACAGACACAGAGCCCCGGTGTTGGTGGGGACCTCGAAGGGCTGCCAGGGCAGGCGAGTTCAACAAACAGTCAATCTTTGTTCCATCTGTGTTGGAGCGCCATCTAGTGGGTAGTCATTTCAGACCCTGGCTCTGATGAAGGTAAGATGTCGGTTGATGTTTAGGTGGGAGACGGAAAAGAAGGGGGCAGGTGTTGGTGGGGCTGCGGATGGGCTGCCAAGGGAAGGTGAGAGCCAGCATCAACCTTGATTCCTGGCTACCTCAGTGCCTAAGGCCCATATGGAGGGTGGTCTCTTAGGAGCTTGACTCTGAGGAGGGCAAGGGATACGTCGAGGTTAGCTAAGAGAACAGACACAGAGCCCCGGTGTTGGTAGCGCTGAGAAGGGCCAGCCAAGAGATCGTGAGGGCCAGCATCACCCTTGATTCCTGGCTACCTCAGTGCCTAAGCCCCATGTGGAGGGTGGCCGCTACGAAGTTTGGCTCTGATGAGGATAAGGGATATTTCGAGGATAGGTGGAAGAAAAGACACAGAGACCCGGTGTTGGTGTGGCTCCCAAGAGATCGTGAGGGCCAGCATCAGCCTTGATTCCTGGCTACTCTGTGCCTGAGCCCCACGTGGAGGGTGGTCGCTTCGGAGCTTGGCTCTGATGAAGATAAGGGATACGTCGAGTTTACCTGAGAGAACAGACACGAAGCCCCGATATTGGTAGGGCTGAGAGGGGGCTGCCAAGAGATCGTGAGGGCCAGCATCACCCTTGATTCCTGGCTACCTCAGCGGCTAAGGCCCACGTGGAGGTTGGTCGCTTCGGAGCTTGGCTCTGATGACGGTAGCGGATACGTCAGTGTTACCTGAAGGAACAGACACGAAGCCCCGATATTGGTAGGGCTGAGAAGGGGCTGCCAAGAGATCGTGAGGGCCAGCATCACCCTTGATTCCTGGCTACCTCAGTGCCTAAGGCCCACGTCGAGGGTGGTCGCTTCGGAGCTTGGCTCTGATGACGGTAAGGGATACGTAGAAGTTACCTGAGACAACAGACACAGAGCCCCGGTACTGGTGGGGCTGAGAGGGGGCTGCCACGAGATCGTGAGGGCCAGCATCAACCTTGATTCCTGGCTACCTCAGGGCCTGAGACCCATCAGGTGGGTGGCTGCTTTGGAGCTTTGCTCTGATGAGGGTAAGGGATATGTCGAGGATAGGAGAAAGAACAGATATACAGCCCCAGTGTTGGTACGGCTGAGAAGGGCCAGCCACCAGATCGTGAGGGCCAGCATCAACCTTGATTCCTGGCTACCTCAGTGCCTAATGCCCACGTGGAGGTTGATCGCTTCGGAGCTTGGCTCTGATGACGGTAACGGATTCGTCGAGATTAGTTGAGAGAACAGACACAGAGGCCGGGTATTTGTGGGACTGAGAAAGGCCTGCCAGAGATCGTGAGGGCCAGCATCAACCTTGATTCCTGGCTACCTCAGTGCCTAAGGCCCTTGTTTAGGTTTGCCGCTAAGGAGCTAGGCCCTGATGAGGGTCAGGGCTAGGGTGAGGTTAGGTGGGAGGAGAGTCACAGAGCCCCAGTGTTGGTGGGGCTGAGATGGGGTTGCCAAGAGATCATGAGGGCCAGCATCAACCTTGATTCCTGGCTACCTCAGCGGCTAAGGCCCACGTGGAGGTTGGTCGCTTCGGAGCTTGGCTCTGATGACGGTAAGGGATACTTCGAGGTTACCTAAGACAACAGACACAGAGCCCTGGTACTGGTGGGGCTGAGAAGGGCCAGCCAAGAGATCGTGAGGGCCAGCATCAACCTTGATTCGTGGCTACTTCTGTGCCTGAGCCCCACGTGGAGCGTGGTCGCTTCGGAGCTTGGCTCTGATGAAGGTAGGGGATACGTCGAGTTTACCTGAGAGAACAGACACGAAGCCCCGATATTGGTAGGGCTGAGAGGGGGCTGCCAAGAGATCGTGAGGGGCAGCATCAACCTTGATTCCTGGCTACCTCAGGGCCTGAGCCCCATCAGGTGGGTGACTGCTTCGGAGCTTTGCTCTGATGAGGGCAAGGGATATGTCGAGGATAGGTGAAAGAACAGACACAGAGCCCCGGTGTTGGTGGGGACCTCGAAGGGCTGCCAGGGCAGGCGAGTTCAACAAACAGTCAATCTTTGTTCCATCTGTGTTGGAGCGCCATCTAGTGGGTAGTCATTTCAGACCCTGGCTCTGATGAAGGTAAGCTGTCGGTTGATGTTTAGGTGGGAGACGGAAAAGAAGGGGGCAGGTGTTGGTGGGGCTGCGGATGGGCTGCCAAGGGAAGGTGAGAGCCAGCATCAACCTTGATTCCTGGCTACCTCAGTGCCTAAGGCCCATATGGAGGGTGGTCTCTTAGGAGCTTGACTCTGAGGAGGGCAAGGGATACGTCGAGGTTAGCTAAGAGAACAGACACAGAGCCCCGGTGTTGGTAGCGCTGAGAAGGGCCAGCCAAGAGATCGTGAGGGCCAGCATCACCCTTGATTCCTGGCTACCTCAGTGCCTAAGCCCCATGTGGAGGGTGGCCGCTACGAAGTTTGGCTCTGATGAGGATAAGGGATATTTCGAGGATAGGTGGAAGAAAAGACACAGAGACCCGGTGTTGGTGTGGCTCCCAAGAGATCGTGAGGGCCAGCATCAGCCTTGATTCCTGGCTACTCTGTGCCTGAGCCCCACGTGGAGGGTGGTCGCTTCGGAGCTTGGCTCTGATGAAGATAAGGGATACGTCGAGTTTACCTGAGAGAACAGACACGAAGCCCCGATATTGGTAGGGCTGAGAGGGGGCTGCCAAGAGATCGTGAGGGCCAGCATCACCCTTGATTCCTGGCTACCTCAGCGGCTAAGGCCCACGTGGAGGTTGGTCGCTTCGGAGCTTGGCTCTGATGACGGTAGCGGATACGTCAGTGTTACCTGAAGGAACAGACACGAAGCCCCGATATTGGTAGGGCTGAGAAGGGCCAGCCAAGAGATCGTGAGGGCCAGCATCACCCTTGATTCCTGGCTACCTCAGTGCCTAAGCCCCATGTGGAGGGTGGCCGCTACGAAGTTTGGCTCTGATGAGGATAAGGGATATTTCGAGGATAGGTGGAAGAAAAGACACAGAGACCCGGTGTTGGTGTGGCTCCCAAGAGATCGTGAGGGCCAGCATCAGCCTTGATTCCTGGCTACTCTGTGCCTGAGCCCCACGTGGAGGGTGGTCGCTTCGGAGCTTGGCTCTGATGAAGATAAGGGATACGTCGAGTTTACCTGAGAGAACAGACACGAAGCCCCGATATTGGTAGGGCTGAGAGGGGGCTGCCAAGAGATCGTGAGGGCCAGCATCACCCTTGATTCCTGGCTACCTCAGCGGCTAAGGCCCACGTGGAGGTTGGTCGCTTCGGAGCTTGGCTCTGATGACGGTAGCGGATACGTCAGTGTTACCTGAAGGAACAGACACGAAGCCCCGATATTGGTAGGGCTGAGAAGGGGCTGCCAAGAGATCGTGAGGGCCAGCATCACCCTTGATTCCTGGCTACCTCAGTGCCTAAGGCCCACGTCGAGGGTGGTCGCTTCGGAGCTTGGCTCTGATGACGGTAAGGGATACGTCGAAGTTACCTGAGACAACAGACACAGAGCCCCGGTACTGGTGGGGCTGAGAGGGGGCTGCCACGAGATCGTGAGGGCCAGCATCAACCTTGATTCCTGGCTACCTCAGGGCCTGAGACCCATCAGGTGGGTGGCTGCTTTGGAGCTTTGCTCTGATGAGGGTAAGGGGTATGTCGAGGATAGGAGAAAGAACAGATATAGAGCCCCAGTGTTGGTACGGCTGAGAAGGGCCAGCCACCAGATCGTGAGGGCCAGCATCAACCTTGATTCCTGGCTACCTCAGCGCCTAATGCCCACGTGGAGGTTGGTCGCTTCGGAGCTTGGCTCTGATGACGGTAACGGATTCGTCGAGGTTAGTTGAGAGAACAGACACAGAGGCCGGGTATTTGTGGGACTGAGAAAGGCCTGCCAGAGATCGTGAGGGCCAGCATCAACCTTGATTCCTGGCTACCTCAGGGCCTAAGGCCCTTGTTTAGGTTTGCCGCTAAGGAGCTAGGCCCTGATGAGGGTCAGGGCTAGGGTGTGGTTAGGTGGGAGGAGAGTCACAGAGCCCCAGTGTTGGTGGGGCTGAGATGGGGTTGCCAAGAGATCATGAGGGCCAGCATCAACCTTGATTCCTGGCTACCTCAGCGGCTAAGGCCCACGTGGAGGTTGGTCGCTTCGGAGCTTGGCTCTGATGACGGTAAGGGATACTTCGAGGTTACCTAAGACAACAGACACAGAGCCCTGGTACTGGTGGGGCTGAGAAGGGCCAGCCAAGAGATCGTGAGGGCCAGCATCAACCTTCATTCGTGGCTACTTCTGTGCCTGAGCCCCACGTGGAGCGTGGTCGCTTCGGAGCTTGGCTCTGATGAAGGTAGGGGATACGTCGAGTTTACCTGAGAGAACAGACACGAAGCCCCGATATTGGTAGGGCTGAGAGGGGGCTGCCAAGAGATCGTGAGGGGCAGCATCAACCTTGATTCCTGGCTACCTCAGGGCCTGAGCCCCATCAGGTGGGTGACTGCTTCGGAGCTTTGCTCTGATGAGGGCAAGGGATATGTCGAGGATAGGTGAAAGAACAGACACAGAGCCCCGGTGTTGGTGGGGACCTCGAAGGGCTGCCAGGGCAGGCGAGTTCAACAAACAGTCAATCTTTGTTCCATCTGTGTTGGAGCGCCATCTAGTGGGTAGTCATTTCAGACCCTGGCTCTGATGAAGGTAAGCTGTCGGTTGATGTTTAGGTGGGAGACGGAAAAGAAGGGGGCAGGTGTTGGTGGGGCTGCGGATGGGCTGCCAAGGGAAGGTGAGAGCCAGCATCAACCTTGATTCCTGGCTACCTCAGTGCCTAAGGCCCATATGGAGGGTGGTCTCTTAGGAGCTTGACTCTGAGGAGGGCAAGGGATACGTCGAGGTTAGCTAAGAGAACAGACACAGAGCCCCGGTGTTGGTAGCGCTGAGAAGGGCCAGCCAAGAGATCGTGAGGGCCAGCATCACCCTTGATTCCTGGCTACCTCAGTGCCTAAGCCCCATGTGGAGGGTGGCCGCTACGAAGTTTGGCTCTGATGAGGATAAGGGATATTTCGAGGATAGGTGGAAGAAAAGACACAGAGACCCGGTGTTGGTGTGGCTCCCAAGAGATCGTGAGGGCCAGCATCAGCCTTGATTCCTGGCTACTCTGTGCCTGAGCCCCACGTGGAGGGTGGTCGCTTCGGAGCTTGGCTCTGATGAAGATAAGGGATACGTCGAGTTTACCTGAGAGAACAGACACGAAGCCCCGATATTGGTAGGGCTGAGAGGGGGCTGCCAAGAGATCGTGAGGGCCAGCATCACCCTTGATTCCTGGCTACCTCAGCGGCTAAGGCCCACGTGGAGGTTGGTCGCTTCGGAGCTTGGCTCTGATGACGGTAGCGGATACGTCAGTGTTACCTGAAGGAACAGACACGAAGCCCCGATATTGGTAGGGCTGAGAGGGGGCTGCCAAGAGATCGTGAGGGCCAGCATCACCCTTGATTCCTGGCTACCTCAGCGGCTAAGGCCCACGTGGAGGTTGGTCGCTTCGGAGCTTGGCTCTGATGACGGTAGCGGATACGTCAGTGTTACCTGAAGGAACAGACACGAAGCCCCGATATTGGTAGGGCTGAGAAGGGGCTGCCAAGAGATCGTGAGGGCCAGCATCACCCTTGATTCCTGGCTACCTCAGTGCCTAAGGCCCACGTCGAGGGTGGTCGCTTCGGAGCTTGGCTCTGATGACGGTAAGGGATACGTCGAAGTTACCTGAGACAACAGACACAGAGCCCCGGTACTGGTGGGGCTGAGAGGGGGCTGCCACGAGATCGTGAGGGCCAGCATCAACCTTGATTCCTGGCTACCTCAGGGCCTGAGACCCATCAGGTGGGTGGCTGCTTTGGAGCTTTGCTCTGATGAGGGTAAGGGGTATGTCGAGGATAGGAGAAAGAACAGATATACAGCCCCAGTGTTGGTACGGCTGAGAAGGGCCAGCCACCAGATCGTGAGGGCCAGCATCAACCTTGATTCCTGGCTACCTCAGCGCCTAATGCCCACGTGGAGGTTGGTCGCTTCGGAGCTTGGCTCTGATGACGGTAACGGATTCGTCGAGGTTAGTTGAGAGAACAGACACAGAGGCCGGGTATTTGTGGGACTGAGAAAGGCCTGCCAGAGATCGTGAGGGCCAGCATCAACCTTGATTCCTGGCTACCTCAGGGCCTAAGGCCCTTGTTTAGGTTTGCCGCTAAGGAGCTAGGCCCTGATGAGGGTCAGGGCTAGGGTGTGGTTAGGTGGGAGGAGAGTCACAGAGCCCCAGTGTTGGTGGGGCTGAGATGGGGTTGCCAAGAGATCATGAGGGCCAGCATCAACCTTGATTCCTGGCTACCTCAGCGGCTAAGGCCCACGTGGAGGTTGGTCGCTTCGGAGCTTGGCTCTGATGACGGTAAGGGATACTTCGAGGTTACCTAAGACAACAGACACAGAGCCCTGGTACTGGTGGGGCTGAGAAGGGCCAGCCAAGAGATCGTGAGGGCCAGCCTCAACCTTCATTCGTGGCTAGTTCTGTGCCTGAGCCCCACGTGGAGCGTGGTCGCTTCGGAGCTTGGCTCTGATGAAGGTAGGGCATACGTCGAGTTTACCTGAGAGAACAGACACGAAGCCCCGTTATTGGTAGGGCTGAGAGGGGGCTGCCAAGAGATCGTGAGGGGCAGCATCAACCTTGATTCCTGGCTACCTCAGGGCCTGAGCCCCATCAGGTGGGTGACTGCTTCGGAGCTTTGCTCTGATGAGGGCAAGGCATATGTCGAGGATAGGTGAAAGAACAGACACAGAGCCCCGGTGTTGGTGGGGACCTCGAAGGGCTGCCAGGGCAGGCGAGTTCAACAAACAGTCAATCTTTGTTCCATCTGTGTTGGAGCGCCATCTAGTGGGTAGTCATTTCAGACCCTGGCTCTGATGAAGGTAAGATGTCGGTTGATGTTTAGGTGGGAGACGGAAAAGAAGGGGGCAGGTGTTGGTGGGGCTGCGGATGGGCTGCCAAGGGAAGGTGAGAGCCAGCATCAACCTTGATTCCTGGCTACCTCAGTGCCTAAGGCCCATATGGAGGGTGGTCTCTTAGGAGCTTGACTCTGAGGAGGGCAAGGGATACGTCGAGGTTAGCTAAGAGAACAGACACAGAGCCCCGGTGTTGGTAGCGCTGAGAAGGGCCAGCCAAGAGATCGTGAGGGCCAGCATCACCCTTGATTCCTGGCTACCTCAGTGCCTAAGCCCCATGTGGAGGGTGGCCGCTACGAAGTTTGGCTCTGATGAGGATAAGGGATATTTCGAGGATAGGTGGAAGAAAAGACACAGAGACCCGGTGTTGGTGTGGCTCCCAAGAGATCGTGAGGGCCAGCATCAGCCTTGATTCCTGGCTACTCTGTGCCTGAGCCCCACGTGGAGGGTGGTCGCTTCGGAGCTTGGCTCTGATGAAGATAAGGGATACGTCGAGTTTACCTGAGAGAACAGACACGAAGCCCCGATATTGGTAGGGCTGAGAGGGGGCTGCCAAGAGATCGTGAGGGCCAGCATCACCCTTGATTCCTGGCTACCTCAGCGGCTAAGGCCCACGTGGAGGTTGGTCGCTTCGGAGCTTGGCTCTGATGACGGTAGCGGATACGTCAGTGTTACCTGAAGGAACAGACACGAAGCCCCGATATTGGTAGGGCTGAGAAGGGGCTGCCAAGAGATCGTGAGGGCCAGCATCACCCTTGATTCCTGGCTACCTCAGTGCCTAAGGCCCACGTCGAGGGTGGTCGCTTCGGAGCTTGGCTCTGATGACGGTAAGGGATACGTAGAAGTTACCTGAGACAACAGACACAGAGCCCCGGTACTGGTGGGGCTGAGAGGGGGCTGCCACGAGATCGTGAGGGCCAGCATCAACCTTGATTCCTGGCTACCTCAGGGCCTGAGACCCATCAGGTGGGTGGCTGCTTTGGAGCTTTGCTCTGATGAGGGTAAGGGATATGTCGAGGATAGGAGAAAGAACAGATATACAGCCCCAGTGTTGGTACGGCTGAGAAGGGCCAGCCACCAGATCGTGAGGGCCAGCATCAACCTTGATTCCTGGCTACCTCAGTGCCTAATGCCCACGTGGAGGTTGATCGCTTCGGAGCTTGGCTCTGATGACGGTAACGGATTCGTCGAGATTAGTTGAGAGAACAGACACAGAGGCCGGGTATTTGTGGGACTGAGAAAGGCCTGCCAGAGATCGTGAGGGCCAGCATCAACCTTGATTCCTGGCTACCTCAGTGCCTAAGGCCCTTGTTTAGGTTTGCCGCTAAGGAGCTAGGCCCTGATGAGGGTCAGGGCTAGGGTGAGGTTAGGTGGGAGGAGAGTCACAGAGCCCCAGTGTTGGTGGGGCTGAGATGGGGTTGCCAAGAGATCATGAGGGCCAGCATCAACCTTGATTCCTGGCTACCTCAGCGGCTAAGGCCCACGTGGAGGTTGGTCGCTTCGGAGCTTGGCTCTGATGACGGTAAGGGATACTTCGAGGTTACCTAAGACAACAGACACAGAGCCCTGGTACTGGTGGGGCTGAGAAGGGCCAGCCAAGAGATCGTGAGGGCCAGCATCAACCTTGATTCGTGGCTACTTCTGTGCCTGAGCCCCACGTGGAGCGTGGTCGCTTCGGAGCTTGGCTCTGATGAAGGTAGGGGATACGTCGAGTTTACCTGAGAGAACAGACACGAAGCCCCGATATTGGTAGGGCTGAGAGGGGGCTGCCAAGAGATCGTGAGGGGCAGCATCAACCTTGATTCCTGGCTACCTCAGGGCCTGAGCCCCATCAGGTGGGTGACTGCTTCGGAGCTTTGCTCTGATGAGGGCAAGGGATATGTCGAGGATAGGTGAAAGAACAGACACAGAGCCCCGGTGTTGGTGGGGACCTCGAAGGGCTGCCAGGGCAGGCGAGTTCAACAAACAGTCAATCTTTGTTCCATCTGTGTTGGAGCGCCATCTAGTGGGTAGTCATTTCAGACCCTGGCTCTGATGAAGGTAAGCTGTCGGTTGATGTTTAGGTGGGAGACGGAAAAGAAGGGGGCAGGTGTTGGTGGGGCTGCGGATGGGCTGCCAAGGGAAGGTGAGAGCCAGCATCAACCTTGATTCCTGGCTACCTCAGTGCCTAAGGCCCATATGGAGGGTGGTCTCTTAGGAGCTTGACTCTGAGGAGGGCAAGGGATACGTCGAGGTTAGCTAAGAGAACAGACACAGAGCCCCGGTGTTGGTAGCGCTGAGAAGGGCCAGCCAAGAGATCGTGAGGGCCAGCATCACCCTTGATTCCTGGCTACCTCAGTGCCTAAGCCCCATGTGGAGGGTGGCCGCTACGAAGTTTGGCTCTGATGAGGATAAGGGATATTTCGAGGATAGGTGGAAGAAAAGACACAGAGACCCGGTGTTGGTGTGGCTCCCAAGAGATCGTGAGGGCCAGCATCAGCCTTGATTCCTGGCTACTCTGTGCCTGAGCCCCACGTGGAGGGTGGTCGCTTCGGAGCTTGGCTCTGATGAAGATAAGGGATACGTCGAGTTTACCTGAGAGAACAGACACGAAGCCCCGATATTGGTAGGGCTGAGAGGGGGCTGCCAAGAGATCGTGAGGGCCAGCATCACCCTTGATTCCTGGCTACCTCAGCGGCTAAGGCCCACGTGGAGGTTGGTCGCTTCGGAGCTTGGCTCTGATGACGGTAGCGGATACGTCAGTGTTACCTGAAGGAACAGACACGAAGCCCCGATATTGGTAGGGCTGAGAAGGGCCAGCCAAGAGATCGTGAGGGCCAGCATCACCCTTGATTCCTGGCTACCTCAGTGCCTAAGCCCCATGTGGAGGGTGGCCGCTACGAAGTTTGGCTCTGATGAGGATAAGGGATATTTCGAGGATAGGTGGAAGAAAAGACACAGAGACCCGGTGTTGGTGTGGCTCCCAAGAGATCGTGAGGGCCAGCATCAGCCTTGATTCCTGGCTACTCTGTGCCTGAGCCCCACGTGGAGGGTGGTCGCTTCGGAGCTTGGCTCTGATGAAGATAAGGGATACGTCGAGTTTACCTGAGAGAACAGACACGAAGCCCCGATATTGGTAGGGCTGAGAGGGGGCTGCCAAGAGATCGTGAGGGCCAGCATCACCCTTGATTCCTGGCTACCTCAGCGGCTAAGGCCCACGTGGAGGTTGGTCGCTTCGGAGCTTGGCTCTGATGACGGTAGCGGATACGTCAGTGTTACCTGAAGGAACAGACACGAAGCCCCGATATTGGTAGGGCTGAGAAGGGGCTGCCAAGAGATCGTGAGGGCCAGCATCACCCTTGATTCCTGGCTACCTCAGTGCCTAAGGCCCACGTCGAGGGTGGTCGCTTCGGAGCTTGGCTCTGATGACGGTAAGGGATACGTCGAAGTTACCTGAGACAACAGACACAGAGCCCCGGTACTGGTGGGGCTGAGAGGGGGCTGCCACGAGATCGTGAGGGCCAGCATCAACCTTGATTCCTGGCTACCTCAGGGCCTGAGACCCATCAGGTGGGTGGCTGCTTTGGAGCTTTGCTCTGATGAGGGTAAGGGGTATGTCGAGGATAGGAGAAAGAACAGATATAGAGCCCCAGTGTTGGTACGGCTGAGAAGGGCCAGCCACCAGATCGTGAGGGCCAGCATCAACCTTGATTCCTGGCTACCTCAGCGCCTAATGCCCACGTGGAGGTTGGTCGCTTCGGAGCTTGGCTCTGATGACGGTAACGGATTCGTCGAGGTTAGTTGAGAGAACAGACACAGAGGCCGGGTATTTGTGGGACTGAGAAAGGCCTGCCAGAGATCGTGAGGGCCAGCATCAACCTTGATTCCTGGCTACCTCAGGGCCTAAGGCCCTTGTTTAGGTTTGCCGCTAAGGAGCTAGGCCCTGATGAGGGTCAGGGCTAGGGTGTGGTTAGGTGGGAGGAGAGTCACAGAGCCCCAGTGTTGGTGGGGCTGAGATGGGGTTGCCAAGAGATCATGAGGGCCAGCATCAACCTTGATTCCTGGCTACCTCAGCGGCTAAGGCCCACGTGGAGGTTGGTCGCTTCGGAGCTTGGCTCTGATGACGGTAAGGGATACTTCGAGGTTACCTAAGACAACAGACACAGAGCCCTGGTACTGGTGGGGCTGAGAAGGGCCAGCCAAGAGATCGTGAGGGCCAGCATCAACCTTGATTCGTGGCTACTTCTGTGCCTGAGCCCCACGTGGAGCGTGGTCGCTTCGGAGCTTGGCTCTGATGAAGGTAGGGGATACGTCGAGTTTACCTGAGAGAACAGACACGAAGCCCCGATATTGGTAGGGCTGAGAGGGGGCTGCCAAGAGATCGTGAGGGGCAGCATCAACCTTGATTCCTGGCTACCTCAGGGCCTGAGCCCCATCAGGTGGGTGACTGCTTCGGAGCTTTGCTCTGATGAGGGCAAGGGATATGTCGAGGATAGGTGAAAGAACAGACACAGAGCCCCGGTGTTGGTGGGGACCTCGAAGGGCTGCCAGGGCAGGCGAGTTCAACAAACAGTCAATCTTTGTTCCATCTGTGTTGGAGCGCCATCTAGTGGGTAGTCATTTCAGACCCTGGCTCTGATGAAGGTAAGCTGTCGGTTGATGTTTAGGTGGGAGACGGAAAAGAAGGGGGCAGGTGTTGGTGGGGCTGCGGATGGGCTGCCAAGGGAAGGTGAGAGCCAGCATCAACCTTGATTCCTGGCTACCTCAGTGCCTAAGGCCCATATGGAGGGTGGTCTCTTAGGAGCTTGACTCTGAGGAGGGCAAGGGATACGTCGAGGTTAGCTAAGAGAACAGACACAGAGCCCCGGTGTTGGTAGCGCTGAGAAGGGCCAGCCAAGAGATCGTGAGGGCCAGCATCACCCTTGATTCCTGGCTACCTCAGTGCCTAAGCCCCATGTGGAGGGTGGCCGCTACGAAGTTTGGCTCTGATGAGGATAAGGGATATTTCGAGGATAGGTGGAAGAAAAGACACAGAGACCCGGTGTTGGTGTGGCTCCCAAGAGATCGTGAGGGCCAGCATCAGCCTTGATTCCTGGCTACTCTGTGCCTGAGCCCCACGTGGAGGGTGGTCGCTTCGGAGCTTGGCTCTGATGAAGATAAGGGATACGTCGAGTTTACCTGAGAGAACAGACACGAAGCCCCGATATTGGTAGGGCTGAGAGGGGGCTGCCAAGAGATCGTGAGGGCCAGCATCACCCTTGATTCCTGGCTACCTCAGCGGCTAAGGCCCACGTGGAGGTTGGTCGCTTCGGAGCTTGGCTCTGATGACGGTAGCGGATACGTCAGTGTTACCTGAAGGAACAGACACGAAGCCCCGATATTGGTAGGGCTGAGAGGGGGCTGCCAAGAGATCGTGAGGGCCAGCATCACCCTTGATTCCTGGCTACCTCAGTGCCTAAGGCCCACGTCGAGGGTGGTCGCTTCGGAGCTTGGCTCTGATGACGGTAAGGGATACGTCGAAGTTACCTGAGACAACAGACACAGAGCCCCGGTACTGGTGGGGCTGAGAGGGGGCTGCCACGAGATCGTGAGGGCCAGCATCAACCTTGATTCCTGGCTACCTCAGGGCCTGAGACCCATCAGGTGGGTGGCTGCTTTGGAGCTTTGCTCTGATGAGGGTAAGGGGTATGTCGAGGATAGGAGAAAGAACAGATATAGAGCCCCAGTGTTGGTACGGCTGAGAAGGGCCAGCCACCAGATCGTGAGGGCCAGCATCAACCTTGATTCCTGGCTACCTCAGCGCCTAATGCCCACGTGGAGGTTGGTCGCTTCGGAGCTTGGCTCTGATGACGGTAACGGATTCGTCGAGGTTAGTTGAGAGAACAGACACAGAGGCCGGGTATTTGTGGGACTGAGAAAGGCCTGCCAGAGATCGTGAGGGCCAGCATCAACCTTGATTCCTGGCTACCTCAGGGCCTAAGGCCCTTGTTTAGGTTTGCCGCTAAGGAGCTAGGCCCTGATGAGGGTCAGGGCTAGGGTGTGGTTAGGTGGGAGGAGAGTCACAGAGCCCCAGTGTTGGTGGGGCTGAGATGGGGTTGCCAAGAGATCATGAGGGCCAGCATCAACCTTGATTCCTGGCTACCTCAGCGGCTAAGGCCCACGTGGAGGTTGGTCGCTTCGGAGCTTGGCTCTGATGACGGTAAGGGATACTTCGAGGTTACCTAAGACAACAGACACAGAGCCCTGGTACTGGTGGGGCTGAGAAGGGCCAGCCAAGAGATCGTGAGGGCCAGCATCAACCTTGATTCGTGGCTACTTCTGTGCCTGAGCCCCACGTGGAGCGTGGTCGCTTCGGAGCTTGGCTCTGATGAAGGTAGGGGATACGTCGAGTTTACCTGAGAGAACAGACACGAAGCCCCGATATTGGTAGGGCTGAGAGGGGGCTGCCAAGAGATCGTGAGGGGCAGCATCAACCTTGATTCCTGGCTACCTCAGGGCCTGAGCCCCATCAGGTGGGTGACTGCTTCGGAGCTTTGCTCTGATGAGGGCAAGGGATATGTCGAGGATAGGTGAAAGAACAGACACAGAGCCCCGGTGTTGGTGGGGACCTCGAAGGGCTGCCAGGGCAGGCGAGTTCAACAAACAGTCAATCTTTGTTCCATCTGTGTTGGAGCGCCATCTAGTGGGTAGTCATTTCAGACCCTGGCTCTGATGAAGGTAAGCTGTCGGTTGATGTTTAGGTGGGAGACGGAAAAGAAGGGGGCAGGTGTTGGTGGGGCTGCGGATGGGCTGCCAAGGGAAGGTGAGAGCCAGCATCAACCTTGATTCCTGGCTACCTCAGTGCCTAAGGCCCATATGGAGGGTGGTCTCTTAGGAGCTTGACTCTGAGGAGGGCAAGGGATACGTCGAGGTTAGCTAAGAGAACAGACACAGAGCCCCGGTGTTGGTAGCGCTGAGAAGGGCCAGCCAAGAGATCGTGAGGGCCAGCATCACCCTTGATTCCTGGCTACCTCAGTGCCTAAGCCCCATGTGGAGGGTGGCCGCTACGAAGTTTGGCTCTGATGAGGATAAGGGATATTTCGAGGATAGGTGGAAGAAAAGACACAGAGACCCGGTGTTGGTGTGGCTCCCAAGAGATCGTGAGGGCCAGCATCAGCCTTGATTCCTGGCTACTCTGTGCCTGAGCCCCACGTGGAGGGTGGTCGCTTCGGAGCTTGGCTCTGATGAAGATAAGGGATACGTCGAGTTTACCTGAGAGAACAGACACGAAGCCCCGATATTGGTAGGGCTGAGAGGGGGCTGCCAAGAGATCGTGAGGGCCAGCATCACCCTTGATTCCTGGCTACCTCAGCGGCTAAGGCCCACGTGGAGGTTGGTCGCTTCGGAGCTTGGCTCTGATGACGGTAGCGGATACGTCAGTGTTACCTGAAGGAACAGACACGAAGCCCCGATATTGGTAGGGCTGAGAGGGGGCTGCCAAGAGATCGTGAGGGCCAGCATCACCCTTGATTCCTGGCTACCTCAGCGGCTAAGGCCCACGTGGAGGTTGGTCGCTTCGGAGCTTGGCTCTGATGACGGTAGCGGATACGTCAGTGTTACCTGAAGGAACAGACACGAAGCCCCGATATTGGTAGGGCTGAGAAGGGGCTGCCAAGAGATCGTGAGGGCCAGCATCACCCTTGATTCCTGGCTACCTCAGTGCCTAAGGCCCACGTCGAGGGTGGTCGCTTCGGAGCTTGGCTCTGATGACGGTAAGGGATACGTCGAAGTTACCTGAGACAACAGACACAGAGCCCCGGTACTGGTGGGGCTGAGAGGGGGCTGCCACGAGATCGTGAGGGCCAGCATCAACCTTGATTCCTGGCTACCTCAGGGCCTGAGACCCATCAGGTGGGTGGCTGCTTTGGAGCTTTGCTCTGATGAGGGTAAGGGGTATGTCGAGGATAGGAGAAAGAACAGATATAGAGCCCCAGTGTTGGTACGGCTGAGAAGGGCCAGCCACCAGATCGTGAGGGCCAGCATCAACCTTGATTCCTGGCTACCTCAGCGCCTAATGCCCACGTGGAGGTTGGTCGCTTCGGAGCTTGGCTCTGATGACGGTAACGGATTCGTCGAGGTTAGTTGAGAGAACAGACACAGAGGCCGGGTATTTGTGGGACTGAGAAAGGCCTGCCAGAGATCGTGAGGGCCAGCATCAACCTTGATTCCTGGCTACCTCAGGGCCTAAGGCCCTTGTTTAGGTTTGCCGCTAAGGAGCTAGGCCCTGATGAGGGTCAGGGCTAGGGTGTGGTTAGGTGGGAGGAGAGTCACAGAGCCCCAGTGTTGGTGGGGCTGAGATGGGGTTGCCAAGAGATCATGAGGGCCAGCATCAACCTTGATTCCTGGCTACCTCAGCGGCTAAGGCCCACGTGGAGGTTGGTCGCTTCGGAGCTTGGCTCTGATGACGGTAAGGGATACTTCGAGGTTACCTAAGACAACAGACACAGAGCCCTGGTACTGGTGGGGCTGAGAAGGGCCAGCCAAGAGATCGTGAGGGCCAGCCTCAACCTTCATTCGTGGCTACTTCTGTGCCTGAGCCCCACGTGGAGCGTGGTCGCTTCGGAGCTTGGCTCTGATGAAGGTAGGGCATACGTCGAGTTTACCTGAGAGAACAGACACGAAGCCCCGTTATTGGTAGGGCTGAGAGGGGGCTGCCAAGAGATCGTGAGGGGCAGCATCAACCTTGATTCCTGGCTACCTCAGGGCCTGAGCCCCATCAGGTGGGTGACTGCTTCGGAGCTTTGCTCTGATGAGGGCAAGGGATATGTCGAGGATAGGTGAAAGAACAGACACAGAGCCCCGGTGTTGGTGGGGACCTCGAAGGGCTGCCAGGGCAGGCGAGTTCAACAAACAGTCAATCTTTGTTCCATCTGTGTTGGAGCGCCATCTAGTGGGTAGTCATTTCAGACCCTGGCTCTGATGAAGGTAAGATGTCGGTTGATGTTTAGGTGGGAGACGGAAAAGAAGGGGGCAGGTGTTGGTGGGGCTGCGGATGGGCTGCCAAGGGAAGGTGAGAGCCAGCATCAACCTTGATTCCTGGCTACCTCAGTGCCTAAGGCCCATATGGAGGGTGGTCTCTTAGGAGCTTGACTCTGAGGAGGGCAAGGGATACGTCGAGGTTAGCTAAGAGAACAGACACAGAGCCCCGGTGTTGGTAGCGCTGAGAAGGGCCAGCCAAGAGATCGTGAGGGCCAGCATCACCCTTGATTCCTGGCTACCTCAGTGCCTAAGCCCCATGTGGAGGGTGGCCGCTACGAAGTTTGGCTCTGATGAGGATAAGGGATATTTCGAGGATAGGTGGAAGAAAAGACACAGAGACCCGGTGTTGGTGTGGCTCCCAAGAGATCGTGAGGGCCAGCATCAGCCTTGATTCCTGGCTACTCTGTGCCTGAGCCCCACGTGGAGGGTTGTCGCTTCGGAGCTTGGCTCTGATGAAGATAAGGGATACGTCGAGTTTACCTGAGAGAACAGACACGAAGCCCCGATATTGGTAGGGCTGAGAGGGGGCTGCCAAGAGATCGTGAGGGCCAGCATCACCCTTGATTCCTGGCTACCTCAGCGGCTAAGGCCCACGTGGAGGTTGGTCGCTTCGGAGCTTGGCTCTGATGACGGTAGCGGATACGTCAGTGTTACCTGAAGGAACAGACACGAAGCCCCGATATTGGTAGGGCTGAGAAGGGGCTGCCAAGAGATCGTGAGGGCCAGCATCACCCTTGATTCCTGGCTACCTCAGTGCCTAAGGCCCACGTCGAGGGTGGTCGCTTCGGAGCTTGGCTCTGATGACGGTAAGGGATACGTAGAAGTTACCTGAGACAACAGACACAGAGCCCCGGTACTGGTGGGGCTGAGAGGGGGCTGCCACGAGATCGTGAGGGCCAGCATCAACCTTGATTCCTGGCTACCTCAGGGCCTGAGACCCATCAGGTGGGTGGCTGCTTTGGAGCTTTGCTCTGATGAGGGTAAGGGATATGTCGAGGATAGGAGAAAGAACAGATATACAGCCCCAGTGTTGGTACGGCTGAGAAGGGCCAGCCACCAGATCGTGAGGGCCAGCATCAACCTTGATTCCTGGCTACCTCAGTGCCTAATGCCCACGTGGAGGTTGATCGCTTCGGAGCTTGGCTCTGATGACGGTAACGGATTCGTCGAGATTAGTTGAGAGAACAGACACAGAGGCCGGGTATTTGTGGGACTGAGAAAGGCCTGCCAGAGATCGTGAGGGCCAGCATCAACCTTGATTCCTGGCTACCTCAGTGCCTAAGGCCCTTGTTTAGGTTTGCCGCTAAGGAGCTAGGCCCTGATGAGGGTCAGGGCTAGGGTGAGGTTAGGTGGGAGGAGAGTCACAGAGCCCCAGTGTTGGTGGGGCTGAGATGGGGTTGCCAAGAGATCATGAGGGCCAGCATCAACCTTGATTCCTGGCTACCTCAGCGGCTAAGGCCCACGTGGAGGTTGGTCGCTTCGGAGCTTGGCTCTGATGACGGTAAGGGATACTTCGAGGTTACCTAAGACAACAGACACAGAGCCCTGGTACTGGTGGGGCTGAGAAGGGCCAGCCAAGAGATCGTGAGGGCCAGCATCAACCTTCATTCGTGGCTACTTCTGTGCCTGAGCCCCACGTGGAGCGTGGTCGCTTCGGAGCTTGGCTCTGATGAAGGTAGGGCATACGTCGAGTTTACCTGAGAGAACAGACACGAAGCCCCGTTATTGGTAGGGCTGAGAGGGGGCTGCCAAGAGATCGTGAGGGCCAGCATCAACCTTGATTCCTGGCTACCTCAGGGCCTGAGCCCCATCAGGTGGGTGACTGCTTCGGAGCTTTGCTCTGATGAGGGCAAGGCATATGTCGAGGATAGGTGAAAGAACAGACACAGAGCCCCGGTGTTGGTGGGGACCTCGAAGGGCTGCCAGGGCAGGCGAGTTCAACAAACAGTCAATCTTTGTTCCATCTGTGTTGGAGCGCCATCTAGTGGGTAGTCATTTCAGACCCTGGCTCTGATGAAGGTAAGATGTCGGTTGATGTTTAGGTGGGAGACGGAAAAGAAGGGGGCAGGTGTTGGTGGGGCTGCGGATGGGCTGCCAAGGGAAGGTGAGAGCCAGCATCAACCTTGATTCCTGGCTACCTCAGTGCCTAAGGCCCATATGGAGGGTGGTCTCTTAGGAGCTTGACTCTGAGGAGGGCAAGGGATACGTCGAGGTTAGCTAAGAGAACAGACACAGAGCCCCGGTGTTGGTAGCGCTGAGAAGGGCCAGCCAAGAGATCGTGAGGGCCAGCATCACCCTTGATTCCTGGCTACCTCAGTGCCTAAGCCCCATGTGGAGGGTGGCCGCTACGAAGTTTGGCTCTGATGAGGATAAGGGATATTTCGAGGATAGGTGGAAGAAAAGACACAGAGACCCGGTGTTGGTGTGGCTCCCAAGAGATCGTGAGGGCCAGCATCACCCTTGATTCCTGGCTACTCTGTGCCTGAGCCCCACGTGGAGGGTGGTCGCTTCGGAGCTTGGCTCTGATGACGGTAGCGGATACGTCAGTGTTACCTGAAGGAACAGACTCAGAGCCCCGATATTGGTAGGGCTGAGAAGGGGCTGCCAAGAGATCGTGAGGGCCAGCATCACCCTTGATTCCTGGCTACCTCAGTGCCTAAGGCCCACGTCGAGGGTGGTCGCTTCGGAGCTTGGCTCTGATGACGGTAAGGGATACGTCGAAGTTACCTGAGACAACAGACACAGAGCCCCGGTACTGGTGGGGCTGAGAGGGGGCTGCCACGAGATCGTGAGGGCCAGCATCAACCTTGATTCCTGGCTACCTCAGGGCCTGAGACCCATCAGGTGGGTGGCTGCTTTGGAGCTTTGCTCTGATGAGGGTAAGGGATATGTCGAGGATAGGAGAAAGAACAGATATAGAGCCCCAGTGTTGGTACGGCTGAGAAGGGCCAGCCACCAGATCGTGAGGGCCAGCATCAACCTTGATTCCTGGCTACCTCAGCGCCTAATGCCCACGTGGAGGTTGGTCGCTTCGGAGCTTGGCTCTGATGACGGTAACGGATTCGTCGAGGTTAGTTGAGAGAACAGACACAGAGGCCGGGTATTTGTGGGACTGAGAAAGGCCTGCCAGAGATCGTGAGGGCCAGCATCAACCTTGATTCCTGGCTACCTCAGTGCCTAAGGCCCTTGTTTAGGTTTTCCGCTAAGGAGCTAGGCCCTGATGAGGGTCAGGGCTAGGGTGTGGTTAGGTGGGAGGAGAGTCACAGAGCCCCAGTGTTGGTGGGGCTGAGATGGGGTTGCCAAGAGATCATGAGGGCCAGCATCAACCTTGATTCCTGGCTACCTCAGCGGCTAAGGCCCACGTGGAGGTTGGTCGCTTCGGAGCTTGGCTCTGATGACGGTAAGGGATACTTCGAGGTTACCTAAGACAACAGACACAGAGCCCTGGTACTGGTGGGGCTGAGAAGGGCCAGCCAAGAGATCGTGAGGGCCAGCATCAACCTTCATTCGTGGCTACTTCTGTGCCTGAGCCCCACGTGGAGCGTGGTCGCTTCGGAGCTTGGCTCTGATGAAGGTAGGGGATACGTCGAGTTTACCTGAGAGAACAGACACGAAGCCCCGATATTGGTAGGGCTGAGAGGGGGCTGCCAAGAGATCGTGAGGGGCAGCATCAACCTTGATTCCTGGCTACCTCAGGGCCTGAGCCCCATCAGGTGGGTGACTGCTTCGGAGCTTTGCTCTGATGAGGGCAAGGGATATGTCGAGGATAGGTGAAAGAACAGACACAGAGCCCCGGTGTTGGTGGGGACCTCGAAGGGCTGCCAGGGCAGGCGAGTTCAACAAACAGTCAATCTTTGTTCCATCTGTGTTGGAGCGCCATCTAGTGGGTAGTCATTTCAGACCCTGGCTCTGATGAAGGTAAGATGTCGGTTGATGTTTAGGTGGGAGACGGAAAAGAAGGGGGCAGGTGTTGGTGGGGCTGCGGATGGGCTGCCAAGGGAAGGTGAGAGCCAGCATCAACCTTGATTCCTGGCTACCTCAGTGCCTAAGGCCCATATGGAGGGTGGTCTCTTAGGAGCTTGACTCTGAGGAGGGCAAGGGATACGTCGAGGTTAGCTAAGAGAACAGACACAGAGCCCCGGTGTTGGTAGCGCTGAGAAGGGCCAGCCAAGAGATCGTGAGGGCCAGCATCACCCTTGATTCCTGGCTACCTCAGTGCCTAAGCCCCATGTGGAGGGTGGCCGCTACGAAGTTTGGCTCTGATGAGGATAAGGGATATTTCGAGGATAGGTGGAAGAAAAGACACAGAGACCCGGTGTTGGTGTGGCTCCCAAGAGATCGTGAGGGCCAGCATCAGCCTTGATTCCTGGCTACTCTGTGCCTGAGCCCCACGTGGAGGGTGGTCGCTTCGGAGCTTGGCTCTGATGAAGATAAGGGATACGTCGAGTTTACCTGAGAGAACAGACACGAAGCCCCGATATTGGTAGGGCTGAGAGGGGGCTGCCAAGAGATCGTGAGGGCCAGCATCACCCTTGATTCCTGGCTACCTCAGCGGCTAAGGCCCACGTGGAGGTTGGTCGCTTCGGAGCTTGGCTCTGATGACGGTAGCGGATACGTCAGTGTTACCTGAAGGAACAGACACGAAGCCCCGATATTGGTAGGGCTGAGAAGGGGCTGCCAAGAGATCGTGAGGGCCAGCATCACCCTTGATTCCTGGCTACCTCAGTGCCTAAGGCCCACGTCGAGGGTGGTCGCTTCGGAGCTTGGCTCTGATGACGGTAAGGGATACGTCGAAGTTACCTGAGACAACAGACACAGAGCCCCGGTACTGGTGGGGCTGAGAGGGGGCTGCCACGAGATCGTGAGGGCCAGCATCAACCTTGATTCCTGGCTACCTCAGGGCCTGAGACCCATCAGGTGGGTGGCTGCTTTGGAGCTTTGCTCTGATGAGGGTAAGGGGTATGTCGAGGATAGGAGAAAGAACAGATATAGAGCCCCAGTGTTGGTACGGCTGAGAAGGGCCAGCCACCAGATCGTGAGGGCCAGCATCAACCTTGATTCCTGGCTACCTCAGCGCCTAATGCCCACGTGGAGGTTGGTCGCTTCGGAGCTTGGCTCTGATGACGGTAACGGATTCGTCGAGGTTAGTTGAGAGAACAGACACAGAGGCCGGGTATTTGTGGGACTGAGAAAGGCCTGCCAGAGATCGTGAGGGCCAGCATCAACCTTGATTCCTGGCTACCTCAGGGCCTAAGGCCCTTGTTTAGGTTTGCCGCTAAGGAGCTAGGCCCTGATGAGGGTCAGGGCTAGGGTGTGGTTAGGTGGGAGGAGAGTCACAGAGCCCCAGTGTTGGTGGGGCTGAGATGGGGTTGCCAAGAGATCATGAGGGCCAGCATCAACCTTGATTCCTGGCTACCTCAGCGGCTAAGGCCCACGTGGAGGTTGGTCGCTTCGGAGCTTGGCTCTGATGACGGTAAGGGATACTTCGAGGTTACCTAAGACAACAGACACAGAGCCCTGGTACTGGTGGGGCTGAGAAGGGCCAGCCAAGAGATCGTGAGGGCCAGCATCAACCTTGATTCGTGGCTACTTCTGTGCCTGAGCCCCACGTGGAGCGTGGTCGCTTCGGAGCTTGGCTCTGATGAAGGTAGGGGATACGTCGAGTTTACCTGAGAGAACAGACACGAAGCCCCGATATTGGTAGGGCTGAGAGGGGGCTGCCAAGAGATCGTGAGGGGCAGCATCAACCTTGATTCCTGGCTACCTCAGGGCCTGAGCCCCATCAGGTGGGTGACTGCTTCGGAGCTTTGCTCTGATGAGGGCAAGGGATATGTCGAGGATAGGTGAAAGAACAGACACAGAGCCCCGGTGTTGGTGGGGACCTCGAAGGGCTGCCAGGGCAGGCGAGTTCAACAAACAGTCAATCTTTGTTCCATCTGTGTTGGAGCGCCATCTAGTGGGTAGTCATTTCAGACCCTGGCTCTGATGAAGGTAAGCTGTCGGTTGATGTTTAGGTGGGAGACGGAAAAGAAGGGGGCAGGTGTTGGTGGGGCTGCGGATGGGCTGCCAAGGGAAGGTGAGAGCCAGCATCAACCTTGATTCCTGGCTACCTCAGTGCCTAAGGCCCATATGGAGGGTGGTCTCTTAGGAGCTTGACTCTGAGGAGGGCAAGGGATACGTCGAGGTTAGCTAAGAGAACAGACACAGAGCCCCGGTGTTGGTAGCGCTGAGAAGGGCCAGCCAAGAGATCGTGAGGGCCAGCATCACCCTTGATTCCTGGCTACCTCAGTGCCTAAGCCCCATGTGGAGGGTGGCCGCTACGAAGTTTGGCTCTGATGAGGATAAGGGATATTTCGAGGATAGGTGGAAGAAAAGACACAGAGACCCGGTGTTGGTGTGGCTCCCAAGAGATCGTGAGGGCCAGCATCAGCCTTGATTCCTGGCTACTCTGTGCCTGAGCCCCACGTGGAGGGTGGTCGCTTCGGAGCTTGGCTCTGATGAAGATAAGGGATACGTCGAGTTTACCTGAGAGAACAGACACGAAGCCCCGATATTGGTAGGGCTGAGAGGGGGCTGCCAAGAGATCGTGAGGGCCAGCATCACCCTTGATTCCTGGCTACCTCAGCGGCTAAGGCCCACGTGGAGGTTGGTCGCTTCGGAGCTTGGCTCTGATGACGGTAGCGGATACGTCAGTGTTACCTGAAGGAACAGACACGAAGCCCCGATATTGGTAGGGCTGAGAAGGGGCTGCCAAGAGATCGTGAGGGCCAGCATCACCCTTGATTCCTGGCTACCTCAGTGCCTAAGGCCCACGTCGAGGGTGGTCGCTTCGGAGCTTGGCTCTGATGACGGTAAGGGATACGTCGAAGTTACCTGAGACAACAGACACAGAGCCCCGGTACTGGTGGGGCTGAGAGGGGGCTGCCACGAGATCGTGAGGGCCAGCATCAACCTTGATTCCTGGCTACCTCAGGGCCTGAGACCCATCAGGTGGGTGGCTGCTTTGGAGCTTTGCTCTGATGAGGGTAAGGGGTATGTCGAGGATAGGAGAAAGAACAGATATAGAGCCCCAGTGTTGGTACGGCTGAGAAGGGCCAGCCACCAGATCGTGAGGGCCAGCATCAACCTTGATTCCTGGCTACCTCAGCGCCTAATGCCCACGTGGAGGTTGGTCGCTTCGGAGCTTGGCTCTGATGACGGTAACGGATTCGTCGAGGTTAGTTGAGAGAACAGACACAGAGGCCGGGTATTTGTGGGACTGAGAAAGGCCTGCCAGAGATCGTGAGGGCCAGCATCAACCTTGATTCCTGGCTACCTCAGGGCCTAAGGCCCTTGTTTAGGTTTGCCGCTAAGGAGCTAGGCCCTGATGAGGGTCAGGGCTAGGGTGTGGTTAGGTGGGAGGAGAGTCACAGAGCCCCAGTGTTGGTGGGGCTGAGATGGGGTTGCCAAGAGATCATGAGGGCCAGCATCAACCTTGATTCCTGGCTACCTCAGCGGCTAAGGCCCACGTGGAGGTTGGTCGCTTCGGAGCTTGGCTCTGATGACGGTAAGGGATACTTCGAGGTTACCTAAGACAACAGACACAGAGCCCTGGTACTGGTGGGGCTGAGAAGGGCCAGCCAAGAGATCGTGAGGGCCAGCCTCAACCTTGATTCGTGGCTAGTTCTGTGCCTGAGCCCCACGTGGAGCGTGGTCGCTTCGGAGCTTGGCTCTGATGAAGGTAGGGCATACGTCGAGTTTACCTGAGAGAACAGACACGAAGCCCCGTTATTGGTAGGGCTGAGAGGGGGCTGCCAAGAGATCGTGAGGGGCAGCATCAACCTTGATTCCTGGCTACCTCAGGGCCTGAGCCCCATCAGGTGGGTGACTGCTTCGGAGCTTTGCTCTGATGAGGGCAAGGCATATGTCGAGGATAGGTGAAAGAACAGACACAGAGCCCCGGTGTTGGTGGGGACCTCGAAGGGCTGCCAGGGCAGGCGAGTTCAACAAACAGTCAATCTTTGTTCCATCTGTGTTGGAGCGCCATCTAGTGGGTAGTCATTTCAGACCCTGGCTCTGATGAAGGTAAGATGTCGGTTGATGTTTAGGTGGGAGACGGAAAAGAAGGGGGCAGGTGTTGGTGGGGCTGCGGATGGGCTGCCAAGGGAAGGTGAGAGCCAGCATCAACCTTGATTCCTGGCTACCTCAGTGCCTAAGGCCCATATGGAGGGTGGTCTCTTAGGAGCTTGACTCTGAGGAGGGCAAGGGATACGTCGAGGTTAGCTAAGAGAACAGACACAGAGCCCCGGTGTTGGTAGCGCTGAGAAGGGCCAGCCAAGAGATCGTGAGGGCCAGCATCACCCTTGATTCCTGGCTACCTCAGTGCCTAAGCCCCATGTGGAGGGTGGCCGCTACGAAGTTTGGCTCTGATGAGGATAAGGGATATTTCGAGGATAGGTGGAAGAAAAGACACAGAGACCCGGTGTTGGTGTGGCTCCCAAGAGATCGTGAGGGCCAGCATCAGCCTTGATTCCTGGCTACTCTGTGCCTGAGCCCCACGTGGAGGGTGGTCGCTTCGGAGCTTGGCTCTGATGAAGATAAGGGATACGTCGAGTTTACCTGAGAGAACAGACACGAAGCCCCGATATTGGTAGGGCTGAGAGGGGGCTGCCAAGAGATCGTGAGGGCCAGCATCACCCTTGATTCCTGGCTACCTCAGCGGCTAAGGCCCACGTGGAGGTTGGTCGCTTCGGAGCTTGGCTCTGATGACGGTAGCGGATACGTCAGTGTTACCTGAAGGAACAGACACGAAGCCCCGATATTGGTAGGGCTGAGAAGGGGCTGCCAAGAGATCGTGAGGGCCAGCATCACCCTTGATTCCTGGCTACCTCAGTGCCTAAGGCCCACGTCGAGGGTGGTCGCTTCGGAGCTTGGCTCTGATGACGGTAAGGGATACGTCGAAGTTACCTGAGACAACAGACACAGAGCCCTGGTACTGGTGGGGCTGAGAAGGGCCAGCCAAGAGATCATGAGGGCCAGCATCAACCTTGATTCCTGGCTACCTCAGCGGCTAAGGCCCACGTGGAGGTTGGTCGCTTCGGAGCTTGGCTCTGATGACGGTAAGGGATACTTCGAGGTTACCTAAGACAACAGACACAGAGCCCTGGTACTGGTGGGGCTGAGAAGGGCCAGCCAAGAGATCGTGAGGGCCAGCATCAACCTTGATTCGTGGCTACTTCTGTGCCTGAGCCCCACGTGGAGCGTGGTCGCTTCGGAGCTTGGCTCTGATGAAGGTAGGGCATACGTCGAGTTTACCTGAGAGAACAGACACGAAGCCCCGTTATTGGTAGGGCTGAGAGGGGGCTGCCAAGAGATCGTGAGGGGCAGCATCAACCTTGATTCCTGGCTACCTCAGGGCCTGAGCCCCATCAGGTGGGTGACTGCTTCGGAGCTTTGCTCTGATGAGGGCAAGGGATATGTCGAGGATAGGTGAAAGAACAGACACAGAGCCCCGGTGTTGGTGGGGACCTCGAAGGGCTGCCAGGGCAGGCGAGTTCAACAAACAGTCAATCTTTGTTCCATCTGTGTTGGAGCGCCATCTAGTGGGTAGTCATTTCAGACCCTGGCTCTGATGAAGGTAAGATGTCGGTTGATGTTTAGGTGGGAGACGGAAAAGAAGGGGGCAGGTGTTGGTGGGGCTGCGGATGGGCTGCCAAGGGAAGGTGAGAGCCAGCATCAACCTTGATTCCTGGCTACCTCAGTGCCTAAGGCCCATATGGAGGGTGGTCTCTTAGGAGCTTGACTCTGAGGAGGGCAAGGGATACGTCGAGGTTAGCTAAGAGAACAGACACAGAGCCCCGGTGTTGGTAGCGCTGAGAAGGGCCAGCCAAGAGATCGTGAGGGCCAGCATCACCCTTGATTCCTGGCTACCTCAGTGCCTAAGCCCCATGTGGAGGGTGGCCGCTACGAAGTTTGGCTCTGATGAGGATAAGGGATATTTCGAGGATAGGTGGAAGAAAAGACACAGAGACCCGGTGTTGGTGTGGCTCCCAAGAGATCGTGAGGGCCAGCATCAGCCTTGATTCCTGGCTACTCTGTGCCTGAGCCCCACGTGGAGGGTGGTCGCTTCGGAGCTTGGCTCTGATGAAGATAAGGGATACGTCGAGTTTACCTGAGAGAACAGACACGAAGCCCCGATATTGGTAGGGCTGAGAGGGGGCTGCCAAGAGATCGTGAGGGCCAGCATCACCCTTGATTCCTGGCTACCTCAGCGGCTAAGGCCCACGTGGAGGTTGGTCGCTTCGGAGCTTGGCTCTGATGACGGTAGCGGATACGTCAGTGTTACCTGAAGGAACAGACACGAAGCCCCGATATTGGTAGGGCTGAGAGGGGGCTGCCAAGAGATCGTGAGGGCCAGCATCACCCTTGATTCCTGGCTACCTCAGCGGCTAAGGCCCACGTGGAGGTTGGTCGCTTCGGAGCTTGGCTCTGATGACGGTAGCGGATACGTCAGTGTTACCTGAAGGAACAGACACGAAGCCCCGATATTGGTAGGGCTGAGAAGGGGCTGCCAAGAGATCGTGAGGGCCAGCATCACCCTTGATTCCTGGCTACCTCAGTGCCTAAGGCCCACGTCGAGGGTGGTCGCTTCGGAGCTTGGCTCTGATGACGGTAAGGGATACGTCGAAGTTACCTGAGACAACAGACACAGAGCCCCGGTACTGGTGGGGCTGAGAGGGGGCTGCCACGAGATCGTGAGGGCCAGCATCAACCTTGATTCCTGGCTACCTCAGGGCCTGAGACCCATCAGGTGGGTGGCTGCTTTGGAGCTTTGCTCTGATGAGGGTAAGGGGTATGTCGAGGATAGGAGAAAGAACAGATATAGAGCCCCAGTGTTGGTACGGCTGAGAAGGGCCAGCCACCAGATCGTGAGGGCCAGCATCAACCTTGATTCCTGGCTACCTCAGCGCCTAATGCCCACGTGGAGGTTGGTCGCTTCGGAGCTTGGCTCTGATGACGGTAACGGATTCGTCGAGGTTAGTTGAGAGAACAGACACAGAGGCCGGGTATTTGTGGGACTGAGAAAGGCCTGCCAGAGATCGTGAGGGCCAGCATCAACCTTGATTCCTGGCTACCTCAGGGCCTAAGGCCCTTGTTTAGGTTTGCCGCTAAGGAGCTAGGCCCTGATGAGGGTCAGGGCTAGGGTGTGGTTAGGTGGGAGGAGAGTCACAGAGCCCCAGTGTTGGTGGGGCTGAGATGGGGTTGCCAAGAGATCATGAGGGCCAGCATCAACCTTGATTCCTGGCTACCTCAGCGGCTAAGGCCCACGTGGAGGTTGGTCGCTTCGGAGCTTGGCTCTGATGACGGTAAGGGATACTTCGAGGTTACCTAAGACAACAGACACAGAGCCCTGGTACTGGTGGGGCTGAGAAGGGCCAGCCAAGAGATCGTGAGGGCCAGCCTCAACCTTCATTCGTGGCTAGTTCTGTGCCTGAGCCCCACGTGGAGCGTGGTCGCTTCGGAGCTTGGCTCTGATGAAGGTAGGGCATACGTCGAGTTTACCTGAGAGAACAGACACGAAGCCCCGTTATTGGTAGGGCTGAGAGGGGGCTGCCAAGAGATCGTGAGGGGCAGCATCAACCTTGATTCCTGGCTACCTCAGGGCCTGAGCCCCATCAGGTGGGTGACTGCTTCGGAGCTTTGCTCTGATGAGGGCAAGGCATATGTCGAGGATAGGTGAAAGAACAGACACAGAGCCCCGGTGTTGGTGGGGACCTCGAAGGGCTGCCAGGGCAGGCGAGTTCAACAAACAGTCAATCTTTGTTCCATCTGTGTTGGAGCGCCATCTAGTGGGTAGTCATTTCAGACCCTGGCTCTGATGAAGGTAAGATGTCGGTTGATGTTTAGGTGGGAGACGGAAAAGAAGGGGGCAGGTGTTGGTGGGGCTGCGGATGGGCTGCCAAGGGAAGGTGAGAGCCAGCATCAACCTTGATTCCTGGCTACCTCAGTGCCTAAGGCCCATATGGAGGGTGGTCTCTTAGGAGCTTGACTCTGAGGAGGGCAAGGGATACGTCGAGGTTAGCTAAGAGAACAGACACAGAGCCCCGGTGTTGGTAGCGCTGAGAAGGGCCAGCCAAGAGATCGTGAGGGCCAGCATCACCCTTGATTCCTGGCTACCTCAGTGCCTAAGCCCCATGTGGAGGGTGGCCGCTACGAAGTTTGGCTCTGATGAGGATAAGGGATATTTCGAGGATAGGTGGAAGAAAAGACACAGAGACCCGGTGTTGGTGTGGCTCCCAAGAGATCGTGAGGGCCAGCATCAGCCTTGATTCCTGGCTACTCTGTGCCTGAGCCCCACGTGGAGGGTGGTCGCTTCGGAGCTTGGCTCTGATGAAGATAAGGGATACGTCGAGTTTACCTGAGAGAACAGACACGAAGCCCCGATATTGGTAGGGCTGAGAGGGGGCTGCCAAGAGATCGTGAGGGCCAGCATCACCCTTGATTCCTGGCTACCTCAGCGGCTAAGGCCCACGTGGAGGTTGGTCGCTTCGGAGCTTGGCTCTGATGACGGTAGCGGATACGTCAGTGTTACCTGAAGGAACAGACACGAAGCCCCGATATTGGTAGGGCTGAGAAGGGGCTGCCAAGAGATCGTGAGGGCCAGCATCACCCTTGATTCCTGGCTACCTCAGTGCCTAAGGCCCACGTCGAGGGTGGTCGCTTCGGAGCTTGGCTCTGATGACGGTAAGGGATACGTAGAAGTTACCTGAGACAACAGACACAGAGCCCCGGTACTGGTGGGGCTGAGAGGGGGCTGCCACGAGATCGTGAGGGCCAGCATCAACCTTGATTCCTGGCTACCTCAGGGCCTGAGACCCATCAGGTGGGTGGCTGCTTTGGAGCTTTGCTCTGATGAGGGTAAGGGATATGTCGAGGATAGGAGAAAGAACAGATATACAGCCCCAGTGTTGGTACGGCTGAGAAGGGCCAGCCACCAGATCGTGAGGGCCAGCATCAACCTTGATTCCTGGCTACCTCAGTGCCTAATGCCCACGTGGAGGTTGATCGCTTCGGAGCTTGGCTCTGATGACGGTAACGGATTCGTCGAGATTAGTTGAGAGAACAGACACAGAGGCCGGGTATTTGTGGGACTGAGAAAGGCCTGCCAGAGATCGTGAGGGCCAGCATCAACCTTGATTCCTGGCTACCTCAGTGCCTAAGGCCCTTGTTTAGGTTTGCCGCTAAGGAGCTAGGCCCTGATGAGGGTCAGGGCTAGGGTGAGGTTAGGTGGGAGGAGAGTCACAGAGCCCCAGTGTTGGTGGGGCTGAGATGGGGTTGCCAAGAGATCATGAGGGCCAGCATCAACCTTGATTCCTGGCTACCTCAGCGGCTAAGGCCCACGTGGAGGTTGGTCGCTTCGGAGCTTGGCTCTGATGACGGTAAGGGATACTTCGAGGTTACCTAAGACAACAGACACAGAGCCCTGGTACTGGTGGGGCTGAGAAGGGCCAGCCAAGAGATCGTGAGGGCCAGCATCAACCTTGATTCGTGGCTACTTCTGTGCCTGAGCCCCACGTGGAGCGTGGTCGCTTCGGAGCTTGGCTCTGATGAAGGTAGGGCATACGTCGAGTTTACCTGAGAGAACAGACACGAAGCCCCGTTATTGGTAGGGCTGAGAGGGGGCTGCCAAGAGATCGTGAGGGGCAGCATCAACCTTGATTCCTGGCTACCTCAGGGCCTGAGCCCCATCAGGTGGGTGACTGCTTCGGAGCTTTGCTCTGATGAGGGCAAGGCATATGTCGAGGATAGGTGAAAGAACAGACACAGAGCCCCGGTGTTGGTGGGGACCTCGAAGGGCTGCCAGGGCAGGCGAGTTCAACAAACAGTCAATCTTTGTTCCATCTGTGTTGGAGCGCCATCTAGTGGGTAGTCATTTCAGACCCTGGCTCTGATGAAGGTAAGATGTCGGTTGATGTTTAGGTGGGAGACGGAAAAGAAGGGGGCAGGTGTTGGTGGGGCTGCGGATGGGCTGCCAAGGGAAGGTGAGAGCCAGCATCAACCTTGATTCCTGGCTACCTCAGTGCCTAAGGCCCATATGGAGGGTGGTCTCTTAGGAGCTTGACTCTGAGGAGGGCAAGGGATACGTCGAGGTTAGCTAAGAGAACAGACACAGAGCCCCGGTGTTGGTAGCGCTGAGAAGGGCCAGCCAAGAGATCGTGAGGGCCAGCATCACCCTTGATTCCTGGCTACCTCAGTGCCTAAGCCCCATGTGGAGGGTGGCCGCTACGAAGTTTGGCTCTGATGAGGATAAGGGATATTTCGAGGATAGGTGGAAGAAAAGACACAGAGACCCGGTGTTGGTGTGGCTCCCAAGAGATCGTGAGGGCCAGCATCACCCTTGATTCCTGGCTACTCTGTGCCTGAGCCCCACGTGGAGGGTGGTCGCTTCGGAGCTTGGCTCTGATGACGGTAGCGGATACGTCAGTGTTACCTGAAGGAACAGACTCAGAGCCCCGATATTGGTAGGGCTGAGAAGGGGCTGCCAAGAGATCGTGAGGGCCAGCATCACCCTTGATTCCTGGCTACCTCAGTGCCTAAGGCCCACGTCGAGGGTGGTCGCTTCGGAGCTTGGCTCTGATGACGGTAAGGGATACGTCGAAGTTACCTGAGACAACAGACACAGAGCCCCGGTACTGGTGGGGCTGAGAGGGGGCTGCCACGAGATCGTGAGGGCCAGCATCAACCTTGATTCCTGGCTACCTCAGGGCCTGAGACCCATCAGGTGGGTGGCTGCTTTGGAGCTTTGCTCTGATGAGGGTAAGGGATATGTCGAGGATAGGAGAAAGAACAGATATAGAGCCCCAGTGTTGGTACGGCTGAGAAGGGCCAGCCACCAGATCGTGAGGGCCAGCATCAACCTTGATTCCTGGCTACCTCAGCGCCTAATGCCCACGTGGAGGTTGGTCGCTTCGGAGCTTGGCTCTGATGACGGTAACGGATTCGTCGAGGTTAGTTGAGAGAACAGACACAGAGGCCGGGTATTTGTGGGACTGAGAAAGGCCTGCCAGAGATCGTGAGGGCCAGCATCAACCTTGATTCCTGGCTACCTCAGTGCCTAAGGCCCTTGTTTAGGTTTTCCGCTAAGGAGCTACGCCCTGATGAGGGTCAGGGCTAGGGTGTGGTTAGGTGGGAGGAGAGTCACAGAGCCCCAGTGTTGGTGGGGCTGAGATGGGGTTGCCAAGAGATCATGAGGGCCAGCATCAACCTTGATTCCTGGCTACCTCAGCGGCTAAGGCCCACGTGGAGGTTGGTCGCTTCGGAGCTTGGCTCTGATGACGGTAAGGGATACTTCGAGGTTACCTAAGACAACAGACACAGAGCCCTGGTACTGGTGGGGCTGAGAAGGGCCAGCCAAGAGATCGTGAGGGCCAGCATCAACCTTCATTCGTGGCTACTTCTGTGCCTGAGCCCCACGTGGAGCGTGGTCGCTTCGGAGCTTGGCTCTGATGAAGGTAGGGGATACGTCGAGTTTACCTGAGAGAACAGACACGAAGCCCCGATATTGGTAGGGCTGAGAGGGGGCTGCCAAGAGATCGTGAGGGGCAGCATCAACCTTGATTCCTGGCTACCTCAGGGCCTGAGCCCCATCAGGTGGGTGACTGCTTCGGAGCTTTGCTCTGATGAGGGCAAGGGATATGTCGAGGATAGGTGAAAGAACAGACACAGAGCCCCGGTGTTGGTGGGGACCTCGAAGGGCTGCCAGGGCAGGCGAGTTCAACAAACAGTCAATCTTTGTTCCATCTGTGTTGGAGCGCCATCTAGTGGGTAGTCATTTCAGACCCTGGCTCTGATGAAGGTAAGATGTCGGTTGATGTTTAGGTGGGAGACGGAAAAGAAGGGGGCAGGTGTTGGTGGGGCTGCGGATGGGCTGCCAAGGGAAGGTGAGAGCCAGCATCAACCTTGATTCCTGGCTACCTCAGTGCCTAAGGCCCATATGGAGGGTGGTCTCTTAGGAGCTTGACTCTGAGGAGGGCAAGGGATACGTCGAGGTTAGCTAAGAGAACAGACACAGAGCCCCGGTGTTGGTAGCGCTGAGAAGGGCCAGCCAAGAGATCGTGAGGGCCAGCATCACCCTTGATTCCTGGCTACCTCAGTGCCTAAGCCCCATGTGGAGGGTGGCCGCTACGAAGTTTGGCTCTGATGAGGATAAGGGATATTTCGAGGATAGGTGGAAGAAAAGACACAGAGACCCGGTGTTGGTGTGGCTCCCAAGAGATCGTGAGGGCCAGCATCAGCCTTGATTCCTGGCTACTCTGTGCCTGAGCCCCACGTGGAGGGTGGTCGCTTCGGAGCTTGGCTCTGATGAAGATAAGGGATACGTCGAGTTTACCTGAGAGAACAGACACGAAGCCCCGATATTGGTAGGGCTGAGAGGGGGCTGCCAAGAGATCGTGAGGGCCAGCATCACCCTTGATTCCTGGCTACCTCAGCGGCTAAGGCCCACGTGGAGGTTGGTCGCTTCGGAGCTTGGCTCTGATGACGGTAGCGGATACGTCAGTGTTACCTGAAGGAACAGACACGAAGCCCCGATATTGGTAGGGCTGAGAAGGGGCTGCCAAGAGATCGTGAGGGCCAGCATCACCCTTGATTCCTGGCTACCTCAGTGCCTAAGGCCCACGTCGAGGGTGGTCGCTTCGGAGCTTGGCTCTGATGACGGTAAGGGATACGTCGAAGTTACCTGAGACAACAGACACAGAGCCCCGGTACTGGTGGGGCTGAGAGGGGGCTGCCACGAGATCGTGAGGGCCAGCATCAACCTTGATTCCTGGCTACCTCAGGGCCTGAGACCCATCAGGTGGGTGGCTGCTTTGGAGCTTTGCTCTGATGAGGGTAAGGGGTATGTCGAGGATAGGAGAAAGAACAGATATACAGCCCCAGTGTTGGTACGGCTGAGAAGGGCCAGCCACCAGATCGTGAGGGCCAGCATCAACCTTGATTCCTGGCTACCTCAGCGCCTAATGCCCACGTGGAGGTTGGTCGCTTCGGAGCTTGGCTCTGATGACGGTAACGGATTCGTCGAGGTTAGTTGAGAGAACAGACACAGAGGCCGGGTATTTGTGGGACTGAGAAAGGCCTGCCAGAGATCGTGAGGGCCAGCATCAACCTTGATTCCTGGCTACCTCAGGGCCTAAGGCCCTTGTTTAGGTTTGCCGCTAAGGAGCTAGGCCCTGATGAGGGTCAGGGCTAGGGTGTGGTTAGGTGGGAGGAGAGTCACAGAGCCCCAGTGTTGGTGGGGCTGAGATGGGGTTGCCAAGAGATCATGAGGGCCAGCATCAACCTTGATTCCTGGCTACCTCAGCGGCTAAGGCCCACGTGGAGGTTGGTCGCTTCGGAGCTTGGCTCTGATGACGGTAAGGGATACTTCGAGGTTACCTAAGACAACAGACACAGAGCCCTGGTACTGGTGGGGCTGAGAAGGGCCAGCCAAGAGATCGTGAGGGCCAGCATCAACCTTCATTCGTGGCTACTTCTGTGCCTGAGCCCCACGTGGAGCGTGGTCGCTTCGGAGCTTGGCTCTGATGAAGGTAGGGGATACGTCGAGTTTACCTGAGAGAACAGACACGAAGCCCCGATATTGGTAGGGCTGAGAGGGGGCTGCCAAGAGATCGTGAGGGGCAGCATCAACCTTGATTCCTGGCTACCTCAGGGCCTGAGCCCCATCAGGTGGGTGACTGCTTCGGAGCTTTGCTCTGATGAGGGCAAGGGATATGTCGAGGATAGGTGAAAGAACAGACACAGAGCCCCGGTGTTGGTGGGGACCTCGAAGGGCTGCCAGGGCAGGCGAGTTCAACAAACAGTCAATCTTTGTTCCATCTGTGTTGGAGCGCCATCTAGTGGGTAGTCATTTCAGACCCTGGCTCTGATGAAGGTAAGATGTCGGTTGATGTTTAGGTGGGAGACGGAAAAGAAGGGGGCAGGTGTTGGTGGGGCTGCGGATGGGCTGCCAAGGGAAGGTGAGAGCCAGCATCAACCTTGATTCCTGGCTACCTCAGTGCCTAAGGCCCATATGGAGGGTGGTCTCTTAGGAGCTTGACTCTGAGGAGGGCAAGGGATACGTCGAGGTTAGCTAAGAGAACAGACACAGAGCCCCGGTGTTGGTAGCGCTGAGAAGGGCCAGCCAAGAGATCGTGAGGGCCAGCATCACCCTTGATTCCTGGCTACCTCAGTGCCTAAGCCCCATGTGGAGGGTGGCCGCTACGAAGTTTGGCTCTGATGAGGATAAGGGATATTTCGAGGATAGGTGGAAGAAAAGACACAGAGACCCGGTGTTGGTGTGGCTCCCAAGAGATCGTGAGGGCCAGCATCAGCCTTGATTCCTGGCTACTCTGTGCCTGAGCCCCACGTGGAGGGTGGTCGCTTCGGAGCTTGGCTCTGATGAAGATAAGGGATACGTCGAGTTTACCTGAGAGAACAGACACGAAGCCCCGATATTGGTAGGGCTGAGAGGGGGCTGCCAAGAGATCGTGAGGGCCAGCATCACCCTTGATTCCTGGCTACCTCAGCGGCTAAGGCCCACGTGGAGGTTGGTCGCTTCGGAGCTTGGCTCTGATGACGGTAGCGGATACGTCAGTGTTACCTGAAGGAACAGACACGAAGCCCCGATATTGGTAGGGCTGAGAAGGGGCTGCCAAGAGATCGTGAGGGCCAGCATCACCCTTGATTCCTGGCTACCTCAGTGCCTAAGGCCCACGTCGAGGGTGGTCGCTTCGGAGCTTGGCTCTGATGACGGTAAGGGATACGTCGAAGTTACCTGAGACAACAGACACAGAGCCCCGGTACTGGTGGGGCTGAGAGGGGGCTGCCACGAGATCGTGAGGGCCAGCATCAACCTTGATTCCTGGCTACCTCAGGGCCTGAGACCCATCAGGTGGGTGGCTGCTTTGGAGCTTTGCTCTGATGAGGGTAAGGGATATGTCGAGGATAGGAGAAAGAACAGATATACAGCCCCAGTGTTGGTACGGCTGAGAAGGGCCAGCCACCAGATCGTGAGGGCCAGCATCAACCTTGATTCCTGGCTACCTCAGTGCCTAATGCCCACGTGGAGGTTGATCGCTTCGGAGCTTGGCTCTGATGACGGTAACGGATTCGTCGAGATTAGTTGAGAGAACAGACACAGAGGCCGGGTATTTGTGGGACTGAGAAAGGCCTGCCAGAGATCGTGAGGGCCAGCATCAACCTTGATTCCTGGCTACCTCAGTGCCTAAGGCCCTTGTTTAGGTTTGCCGCTAAGGAGCTAGGCCCTGATGAGGGTCAGGGCTAGGGTGAGGTTAGGTGGGAGGAGAGTCACAGAGCCCCAGTGTTGGTGGGGCTGAGATGGGGTTGCCAAGAGATCATGAGGGCCAGCATCAACCTTGATTCCTGGCTACCTCAGCGGCTAAGGCCCACGTGGAGGTTGGTCGCTTCGGAGCTTGGCTCTGATGACGGTAAGGGATACTTCGAGGTTACCTAAGACAACAGACACAGAGCCCTGGTACTGGTGGGGCTGAGAAGGGCCAGCCAAGAGATCGTGAGGGCCAGCATCAACCTTGATTCGTGGCTACTTCTGTGCCTGAGCCCCACGTGGAGCGTGGTCGCTTCGGAGCTTGGCTCTGATGAAGGTAGGGCATACGTCGAGTTTACCTGAGAGAACAGACACGAAGCCCCGTTATTGGTAGGGCTGAGAGGGGGCTGCCAAGAGATCGTGAGGGGCAGCATCAACCTTGATTCCTGGCTACCTCAGGGCCTGAGCCCCATCAGGTGGGTGACTGCTTCGGAGCTTTGCTCTGATGAGGGCAAGGCATATGTCGAGGATAGGTGAAAGAACAGACACAGAGCCCCGGTGTTGGTGGGGACCTCGAAGGGCTGCCAGGGCAGGCGAGTTCAACAAACAGTCAATCTTTGTTCCATCTGTGTTGGAGCGCCATCTAGTGGGTAGTCATTTCAGACCCTGGCTCTGATGAAGGTAAGATGTCGGTTGATGTTTAGGTGGGAGACGGAAAAGAAGGGGGCAGGTGTTGGTGGGGCTGCGGATGGGCTGCCAAGGGAAGGTGAGAGCCAGCATCAACCTTGATTCCTGGCTACCTCAGTGCCTAAGGCCCATATGGAGGGTGGTCTCTTAGGAGCTTGACTCTGAGGAGGGCAAGGGATACGTCGAGGTTAGCTAAGAGAACAGACACAGAGCCCCGGTGTTGGTAGCGCTGAGAAGGGCCAGCCAAGAGATCGTGAGGGCCAGCATCACCCTTGATTCCTGGCTACCTCAGTGCCTAAGCCCCATGTGGAGGGTGGCCGCTACGAAGTTTGGCTCTGATGAGGATAAGGGATATTTCGAGGATAGGTGGAAGAAAAGACACAGAGACCCGGTGTTGGTGTGGCTCCCAAGAGATCGTGAGGGCCAGCATCACCCTTGATTCCTGGCTACTCTGTGCCTGAGCCCCACGTGGAGGGTGGTCGCTTCGGAGCTTGGCTCTGATGACGGTAGCGGATACGTCAGTGTTACCTGAAGGAACAGACTCAGAGCCCCGATATTGGTAGGGCTGAGAAGGGGCTGCCAAGAGATCGTGAGGGCCAGCATCACCCTTGATTCCTGGCTACCTCAGTGCCTAAGGCCCACGTCGAGGGTGGTCGCTTCGGAGCTTGGCTCTGATGACGGTAAGGGATACGTCGAAGTTACCTGAGACAACAGACACAGAGCCCCGGTACTGGTGGGGCTGAGAGGGGGCTGCCACGAGATCGTGAGGGCCAGCATCAACCTTGATTCCTGGCTACCTCAGGGCCTGAGACCCATCAGGTGGGTGGCTGCTTTGGAGCTTTGCTCTGATGAGGGTAAGGGATATGTCGAGGATAGGAGAAAGAACAGATATAGAGCCCCAGTGTTGGTACGGCTGAGAAGGGCCAGCCACCAGATCGTGAGGGCCAGCATCAACCTTGATTCCTGGCTACCTCAGCGCCTAATGCCCACGTGGAGGTTGGTCGCTTCGGAGCTTGGCTCTGATGACGGTAACGGATTCGTCGAGGTTAGTTGAGAGAACAGACACAGAGGCCGGGTATTTGTGGGACTGAGAAAGGCCTGCCAGAGATCGTGAGGGCCAGCATCAACCTTGATTCCTGGCTACCTCAGGGCCTAAGGCCCTTGTTTAGGTTTGCCGCTAAGGAGCTAGGCCCTGATGAGGGTCAGGGCTAGGGTGTGGTTAGGTGGGAGGAGAGTCACAGAGCCCCAGTGTTGGTGGGGCTGAGATGGGGTTGCCAAGAGATCATGAGGGCCAGCATCAACCTTGATTCCTGGCTACCTCAGCGGCTAAGGCCCACGTGGAGGTTGGTCGCTTCGGAGCTTGGCTCTGATGACGGTAAGGGATACTTCGAGGTTACCTAAGACAACAGACACAGAGCCCTGGTACTGGTGGGGCTGAGAAGGGCCAGCCAAGAGATCGTGAGGGCCAGCATCAACCTTCATTCGTGGCTACTTCTGTGCCTGAGCCCCACGTGGAGCGTGGTCGCTTCGGAGCTTGGCTCTGATGAAGGTAGGGGATACGTCGAGTTTACCTGAGAGAACAGACACGAAGCCCCGATATTGGTAGGGCTGAGAGGGGGCTGCCAAGAGATCGTGAGGGGCAGCATCAACCTTGATTCCTGGCTACCTCAGGGCCTGAGCCCCATCAGGTGGGTGACTGCTTCGGAGCTTTGCTCTGATGAGGGCAAGGGATATGTCGAGGATAGGTGAAAGAACAGACACAGAGCCCCGGTGTTGGTGGGGACCTCGAAGGGCTGCCAGGGCAGGCGAGTTCAACAAACAGTCAATCTTTGTTCCATCTGTGTTGGAGCGCCATCTAGTGGGTAGTCATTTCAGACCCTGGCTCTGATGAAGGTAAGATGTCGGTTGATGTTTAGGTGGGAGACGGAAAAGAAGGGGGCAGGTGTTGGTGGGGCTGCGGATGGGCTGCCAAGGGAAGGTGAGAGCCAGCATCAACCTTGATTCCTGGCTACCTCAGTGCCTAAGGCCCATATGGAGGGTGGTCTCTTAGGAGCTTGACTCTGAGGAGGGCAAGGGATACGTCGAGGTTAGCTAAGAGAACAGACACAGAGCCCCGGTGTTGGTAGCGCTGAGAAGGGCCAGCCAAGAGATCGTGAGGGCCAGCATCACCCTTGATTCCTGGCTACCTCAGTGCCTAAGCCCCATGTGGAGGGTGGCCGCTACGAAGTTTGGCTCTGATGAGGATAAGGGATATTTCGAGGATAGGTGGAAGAAAAGACACAGAGACCCGGTGTTGGTGTGGCTCCCAAGAGATCGTGAGGGCCAGCATCAGCCTTGATTCCTGGCTACTCTGTGCCTGAGCCCCACGTGGAGGGTGGTCGCTTCGGAGCTTGGCTCTGATGAAGATAAGGGATACGTCGAGTTTACCTGAGAGAACAGACACGAAGCCCCGATATTGGTAGGGCTGAGAGGGGGCTGCCAAGAGATCGTGAGGGCCAGCATCACCCTTGATTCCTGGCTACCTCAGCGGCTAAGGCCCACGTGGAGGTTGGTCGCTTCGGAGCTTGGCTCTGATGACGGTAGCGGATACGTCAGTGTTACCTGAAGGAACAGACACGAAGCCCCGATATTGGTAGGGCTGAGAAGGGGCTGCCAAGAGATCGTGAGGGCCAGCATCACCCTTGATTCCTGGCTACCTCAGTGCCTAAGGCCCACGTCGAGGGTGGTCGCTTCGGAGCTTGGCTCTGATGACGGTAAGGGATACGTCGAAGTTACCTGAGACAACAGACACAGAGCCCCGGTACTGGTGGGGCTGAGAGGGGGCTGCCACGAGATCGTGAGGGCCAGCATCAACCTTGATTCCTGGCTACCTCAGGGCCTGAGACCCATCAGGTGGGTGGCTGCTTTGGAGCTTTGCTCTGATGAGGGTAAGGGATATGTCGAGGATAGGAGAAAGAACAGATATACAGCCCCAGTGTTGGTACGGCTGAGAAGGGCCAGCCACCAGATCGTGAGGGCCAGCATCAACCTTGATTCCTGGCTACCTCAGTGCCTAATGCCCACGTGGAGGTTGATCGCTTCGGAGCTTGGCTCTGATGACGGTAACGGATTCGTCGAGATTAGTTGAGAGAACAGACACAGAGGCCGGGTATTTGTGGGACTGAGAAAGGCCTGCCAGAGATCGTGAGGGCCAGCATCAACCTTGATTCCTGGCTACCTCAGTGCCTAAGGCCCTTGTTTAGGTTTGCCGCTAAGGAGCTAGGCCCTGATGAGGGTCAGGGCTAGGGTGAGGTTAGGTGGGAGGAGAGTCACAGAGCCCCAGTGTTGGTGGGGCTGAGATGGGGTTGCCAAGAGATCATGAGGGCCAGCATCAACCTTGATTCCTGGCTACCTCAGCGGCTAAGGCCCACGTGGAGGTTGGTCGCTTCGGAGCTTGGCTCTGATGACGGTAAGGGATACTTCGAGGTTACCTAAGACAACAGACACAGAGCCCTGGTACTGGTGGGGCTGAGAAGGGCCAGCCAAGAGATCGTGAGGGCCAGCATCAACCTTGATTCGTGGCTACTTCTGTGCCTGAGCCCCACGTGGAGCGTGGTCGCTTCGGAGCTTGGCTCTGATGAAGGTAGGGCATACGTCGAGTTTACCTGAGAGAACAGACACGAAGCCCCGTTATTGGTAGGGCTGAGAGGGGGCTGCCAAGAGATCGTGAGGGGCAGCATCAACCTTGATTCCTGGCTACCTCAGGGCCTGAGCCCCATCAGGTGGGTGACTGCTTCGGAGCTTTGCTCTGATGAGGGCAAGGCATATGTCGAGGATAGGTGAAAGAACAGACACAGAGCCCCGGTGTTGGTGGGGACCTCGAAGGGCTGCCAGGGCAGGCGAGTTCAACAAACAGTCAATCTTTGTTCCATCTGTGTTGGAGCGCCATCTAGTGGGTAGTCATTTCAGACCCTGGCTCTGATGAAGGTAAGATGTCGGTTGATGTTTAGGTGGGAGACGGAAAAGAAGGGGGCAGGTGTTGGTGGGGCTGCGGATGGGCTGCCAAGGGAAGGTGAGAGCCAGCATCAACCTTGATTCCTGGCTACCTCAGTGCCTAAGGCCCATATGGAGGGTGGTCTCTTAGGAGCTTGACTCTGAGGAGGGCAAGGGATACGTCGAGGTTAGCTAAGAGAACAGACACAGAGCCCCGGTGTTGGTAGCGCTGAGAAGGGCCAGCCAAGAGATCGTGAGGGCCAGCATCACCCTTGATTCCTGGCTACCTCAGTGCCTAAGCCCCATGTGGAGGGTGGCCGCTACGAAGTTTGGCTCTGATGAGGATAAGGGATATTTCGAGGATAGGTGGAAGAAAAGACACAGAGACCCGGTGTTGGTGTGGCTCCCAAGAGATCGTGAGGGCCAGCATCACCCTTGATTCCTGGCTACTCTGTGCCTGAGCCCCACGTGGAGGGTGGTCGCTTCGGAGCTTGGCTCTGATGACGGTAGCGGATACGTCAGTGTTACCTGAAGGAACAGACTCAGAGCCCCGATATTGGTAGGGCTGAGAAGGGGCTGCCAAGAGATCGTGAGGGCCAGCATCACCCTTGATTCCTGGCTACCTCAGTGCCTAAGGCCCACGTCGAGGGTGGTCGCTTCGGAGCTTGGCTCTGATGACGGTAAGGGATACGTCGAAGTTACCTGAGACAACAGACACAGAGCCCCGGTACTGGTGGGGCTGAGAGGGGGCTGCCACGAGATCGTGAGGGCCAGCATCAACCTTGATTCCTGGCTACCTCAGGGCCTGAGACCCATCAGGTGGGTGGCTGCTTTGGAGCTTTGCTCTGATGAGGGTAAGGGATATGTCGAGGATAGGAGAAAGAACAGATATAGAGCCCCAGTGTTGGTACGGCTGAGAAGGGCCAGCCACCAGATCGTGAGGGCCAGCATCAACCTTGATTCCTGGCTACCTCAGCGCCTAATGCCCACGTGGAGGTTGGTCGCTTCGGAGCTTGGCTCTGATGACGGTAACGGATTCGTCGAGGTTAGTTGAGAGAACAGACACAGAGGCCGGGTATTTGTGGGACTGAGAAAGGCCTGCCAGAGATCGTGAGGGCCAGCATCAACCTTGATTCCTGGCTACCTCAGTGCCTAAGGCCCTTGTTTAGGTTTTCCGCTAAGGAGCTACGCCCTGATGAGGGTCAGGGCTAGGGTGTGGTTAGGTGGGAGGAGAGTCACAGAGCCCCAGTGTTGGTGGGGCTGAGATGGGGTTGCCAAGAGATCATGAGGGCCAGCATCAACCTTGATTCCTGGCTACCTCAGCGGCTAAGGCCCACGTGGAGGTTGGTCGCTTCGGAGCTTGGCTCTGATGACGGTAAGGGATACTTCGAGGTTACCTAAGACAACAGACACAGAGCCCTGGTACTGGTGGGGCTGAGAAGGGCCAGCCAAGAGATCGTGAGGGCCAGCATCAACCTTCATTCGTGGCTACTTCTGTGCCTGAGCCCCACGTGGAGCGTGGTCGCTTCGGAGCTTGGCTCTGATGAAGGTAGGGGATACGTCGAGTTTACCTGAGAGAACAGACACGAAGCCCCGATATTGGTAGGGCTGAGAGGGGGCTGCCAAGAGATCGTGAGGGGCAGCATCAACCTTGATTCCTGGCTACCTCAGGGCCTGAGCCCCATCAGGTGGGTGACTGCTTCGGAGCTTTGCTCTGATGAGGGCAAGGGATATGTCGAGGATAGGTGAAAGAACAGACACAGAGCCCCGGTGTTGGTGGGGACCTCGAAGGGCTGCCAGGGCAGGCGAGTTCAACAAACAGTCAATCTTTGTTCCATCTGTGTTGGAGCGCCATCTAGTGGGTAGTCATTTCAGACCCTGGCTCTGATGAAGGTAAGATGTCGGTTGATGTTTAGGTGGGAGACGGAAAAGAAGGGGGCAGGTGTTGGTGGGGCTGCGGATGGGCTGCCAAGGGAAGGTGAGAGCCAGCATCAACCTTGATTCCTGGCTACCTCAGTGCCTAAGGCCCATATGGAGGGTGGTCTCTTAGGAGCTTGACTCTGAGGAGGGCAAGGGATACGTCGAGGTTAGCTAAGAGAACAGACACAGAGCCCCGGTGTTGGTAGCGCTGAGAAGGGCCAGCCAAGAGATCGTGAGGGCCAGCATCACCCTTGATTCCTGGCTACCTCAGTGCCTAAGCCCCATGTGGAGGGTGGCCGCTACGAAGTTTGGCTCTGATGAGGATAAGGGATATTTCGAGGATAGGTGGAAGAAAAGACACAGAGACCCGGTGTTGGTGTGGCTCCCAAGAGATCGTGAGGGCCAGCATCAGCCTTGATTCCTGGCTACTCTGTGCCTGAGCCCCACGTGGAGGGTGGTCGCTTCGGAGCTTGGCTCTGATGAAGATAAGGGATACGTCGAGTTTACCTGAGAGAACAGACACGAAGCCCCGATATTGGTAGGGCTGAGAGGGGGCTGCCAAGAGATCGTGAGGGCCAGCATCACCCTTGATTCCTGGCTACCTCAGCGGCTAAGGCCCACGTGGAGGTTGGTCGCTTCGGAGCTTGGCTCTGATGACGGTAGCGGATACGTCAGTGTTACCTGAAGGAACAGACACGAAGCCCCGATATTGGTAGGGCTGAGAAGGGGCTGCCAAGAGATCGTGAGGGCCAGCATCACCCTTGATTCCTGGCTACCTCAGTGCCTAAGGCCCACGTCGAGGGTGGTCGCTTCGGAGCTTGGCTCTGATGACGGTAAGGGATACGTCGAAGTTACCTGAGACAACAGACACAGAGCCCCGGTACTGGTGGGGCTGAGAGGGGGCTGCCACGAGATCGTGAGGGCCAGCATCAACCTTGATTCCTGGCTACCTCAGGGCCTGAGACCCATCAGGTGGGTGGCTGCTTTGGAGCTTTGCTCTGATGAGGGTAAGGGATATGTCGAGGATAGGAGAAAGAACAGATATACAGCCCCAGTGTTGGTACGGCTGAGAAGGGCCAGCCACCAGATCGTGAGGGCCAGCATCAACCTTGATTCCTGGCTACCTCAGTGCCTAATGCCCACGTGGAGGTTGATCGCTTCGGAGCTTGGCTCTGATGACGGTAACGGATTCGTCGAGATTAGTTGAGAGAACAGACACAGAGGCCGGGTATTTGTGGGACTGAGAAAGGCCTGCCAGAGATCGTGAGGGCCAGCATCAACCTTGATTCCTGGCTACCTCAGTGCCTAAGGCCCTTGTTTAGGTTTGCCGCTAAGGAGCTAGGCCCTGATGAGGGTCAGGGCTAGGGTGAGGTTAGGTGGGAGGAGAGTCACAGAGCCCCAGTGTTGGTGGGGCTGAGATGGGGTTGCCAAGAGATCATGAGGGCCAGCATCAACCTTGATTCCTGGCTACCTCAGCGGCTAAGGCCCACGTGGAGGTTGGTCGCTTCGGAGCTTGGCTCTGATGACGGTAAGGGATACTTCGAGGTTACCTAAGACAACAGACACAGAGCCCTGGTACTGGTGGGGCTGAGAAGGGCCAGCCAAGAGATCGTGAGGGCCAGCATCAACCTTGATTCGTGGCTACTTCTGTGCCTGAGCCCCACGTGGAGCGTGGTCGCTTCGGAGCTTGGCTCTGATGAAGGTAGGGCATACGTCGAGTTTACCTGAGAGAACAGACACGAAGCCCCGTTATTGGTAGGGCTGAGAGGGGGCTGCCAAGAGATCGTGAGGGGCAGCATCAACCTTGATTCCTGGCTACCTCAGGGCCTGAGCCCCATCAGGTGGGTGACTGCTTCGGAGCTTTGCTCTGATGAGGGCAAGGCATATGTCGAGGATAGGTGAAAGAACAGACACAGAGCCCCGGTGTTGGTGGGGACCTCGAAGGGCTGCCAGGGCAGGCGAGTTCAACAAACAGTCAATCTTTGTTCCATCTGTGTTGGAGCGCCATCTAGTGGGTAGTCATTTCAGACCCTGGCTCTGATGAAGGTAAGATGTCGGTTGATGTTTAGGTGGGAGACGGAAAAGAAGGGGGCAGGTGTTGGTGGGGCTGCGGATGGGCTGCCAAGGGAAGGTGAGAGCCAGCATCAACCTTGATTCCTGGCTACCTCAGTGCCTAAGGCCCATATGGAGGGTGGTCTCTTAGGAGCTTGACTCTGAGGAGGGCAAGGGATACGTCGAGGTTAGCTAAGAGAACAGACACAGAGCCCCGGTGTTGGTAGCGCTGAGAAGGGCCAGCCAAGAGATCGTGAGGGCCAGCATCACCCTTGATTCCTGGCTACCTCAGTGCCTAAGCCCCATGTGGAGGGTGGCCGCTACGAAGTTTGGCTCTGATGAGGATAAGGGATATTTCGAGGATAGGTGGAAGAAAAGACACAGAGACCCGGTGTTGGTGTGGCTCCCAAGAGATCGTGAGGGCCAGCATCACCCTTGATTCCTGGCTACTCTGTGCCTGAGCCCCACGTGGAGGGTGGTCGCTTCGGAGCTTGGCTCTGATGACGGTAGCGGATACGTCAGTGTTACCTGAAGGAACAGACTCAGAGCCCCGATATTGGTAGGGCTGAGAAGGGGCTGCCAAGAGATCGTGAGGGCCAGCATCACCCTTGATTCCTGGCTACCTCAGTGCCTAAGGCCCACGTCGAGGGTGGTCGCTTCGGAGCTTGGCTCTGATGACGGTAAGGGATACGTCGAAGTTACCTGAGACAACAGACACAGAGCCCCGGTACTGGTGGGGCTGAGAGGGGGCTGCCACGAGATCGTGAGGGCCAGCATCAACCTTGATTCCTGGCTACCTCAGGGCCTGAGACCCATCAGGTGGGTGGCTGCTTTGGAGCTTTGCTCTGATGAGGGTAAGGGATATGTCGAGGATAGGAGAAAGAACAGATATAGAGCCCCAGTGTTGGTACGGCTGAGAAGGGCCAGCCACCAGATCGTGAGGGCCAGCATCAACCTTGATTCCTGGCTACCTCAGCGCCTAATGCCCACGTGGAGGTTGGTCGCTTCGGAGCTTGGCTCTGATGACGGTAACGGATTCGTCGAGGTTAGTTGAGAGAACAGACACAGAGGCCGGGTATTTGTGGGACTGAGAAAGGCCTGCCAGAGATCGTGAGGGCCAGCATCAACCTTGATTCCTGGCTACCTCAGTGCCTAAGGCCCTTGTTTAGGTTTTCCGCTAAGGAGCTAGGCCCTGATGAGGGTCAGGGCTAGGGTGTGGTTAGGTGGGAGGAGAGTCACAGAGCCCCAGTGTTGGTGGGGCTGAGATGGGGTTGCCAAGAGATCATGAGGGCCAGCATCAACCTTGATTCCTGGCTACCTCAGCGGCTAAGGCCCACGTGGAGGTTGGTCGCTTCGGAGCTTGGCTCTGATGACGGTAAGGGATACTTCGAGGTTACCTAAGACAACAGACACAGAGCCCTGGTACTGGTGGGGCTGAGAAGGGCCAGCCAAGAGATCGTGAGGGCCAGCATCAACCTTCATTCGTGGCTACTTCTGTGCCTGAGCCCCACGTGGAGCGTGGTCGCTTCGGAGCTTGGCTCTGATGAAGGTAGGGGATACGTCGAGTTTACCTGAGAGAACAGACACGAAGCCCCGATATTGGTAGGGCTGAGAGGGGGCTGCCAAGAGATCGTGAGGGGCAGCATCAACCTTGATTCCTGGCTACCTCAGGGCCTGAGCCCCATCAGGTGGGTGACTGCTTCGGAGCTTTGCTCTGATGAGGGCAAGGGATATGTCGAGGATAGGTGAAAGAACAGACACAGAGCCCCGGTGTTGGTGGGGACCTCGAAGGGCTGCCAGGGCAGGCGAGTTCAACAAACAGTCAATCTTTGTTCCATCTGTGTTGGAGCGCCATCTAGTGGGTAGTCATTTCAGACCCTGGCTCTGATGAAGGTAAGATGTCGGTTGATGTTTAGGTGGGAGACGGAAAAGAAGGGGGCAGGTGTTGGTGGGGCTGCGGATGGGCTGCCAAGGGAAGGTGAGAGCCAGCATCAACCTTGATTCCTGGCTACCTCAGTGCCTAAGGCCCATATGGAGGGTGGTCTCTTAGGAGCTTGACTCTGAGGAGGGCAAGGGATACGTCGAGGTTAGCTAAGAGAACAGACACAGAGCCCCGGTGTTGGTAGCGCTGAGAAGGGCCAGCCAAGAGATCGTGAGGGCCAGCATCACCCTTGATTCCTGGCTACCTCAGTGCCTAAGCCCCATGTGGAGGGTGGCCGCTACGAAGTTTGGCTCTGATGAGGATAAGGGATATTTCGAGGATAGGTGGAAGAAAAGACACAGAGACCCGGTGTTGGTGTGGCTCCCAAGAGATCGTGAGGGCCAGCATCAGCCTTGATTCCTGGCTACTCTGTGCCTGAGCCCCACGTGGAGGGTGGTCGCTTCGGAGCTTGGCTCTGATGAAGATAAGGGATACGTCGAGTTTACCTGAGAGAACAGACACGAAGCCCCGATATTGGTAGGGCTGAGAGGGGGCTGCCAAGAGATCGTGAGGGCCAGCATCACCCTTGATTCCTGGCTACCTCAGCGGCTAAGGCCCACGTGGAGGTTGGTCGCTTCGGAGCTTGGCTCTGATGACGGTAGCGGATACGTCAGTGTTACCTGAAGGAACAGACACGAAGCCCCGATATTGGTAGGGCTGAGAGGGGGCTGCCAAGAGATCGTGAGGGCCAGCATCACCCTTGATTCCTGGCTACCTCAGCGGCTAAGGCCCACGTGGAGGTTGGTCGCTTCGGAGCTTGGCTCTGATGACGGTAGCGGATACGTCAGTGTTACCTGAAGGAACAGACACGAAGCCCCGATATTGGTAGGGCTGAGAAGGGGCTGCCAAGAGATCGTGAGGGCCAGCATCACCCTTGATTCCTGGCTACCTCAGTGCCTAAGGCCCACGTCGAGGGTGGTCGCTTCGGAGCTTGGCTCTGATGACGGTAAGGGATACGTCGAAGTTACCTGAGACAACAGACACAGAGCCCCGGTACTGGTGGGGCTGAGAGGGGGCTGCCACGAGATCGTGAGGGCCAGCATCAACCTTGATTCCTGGCTACCTCAGGGCCTGAGACCCATCAGGTGGGTGGCTGCTTTGGAGCTTTGCTCTGATGAGGGTAAGGGGTATGTCGAGGATAGGAGAAAGAACAGATATAGAGCCCCAGTGTTGGTACGGCTGAGAAGGGCCAGCCACCAGATCGTGAGGGCCAGCATCAACCTTGATTCCTGGCTACCTCAGCGCCTAATGCCCACGTGGAGGTTGGTCGCTTCGGAGCTTGGCTCTGATGACGGTAACGGATTCGTCGAGGTTAGTTGAGAGAACAGACACAGAGGCCGGGTATTTGTGGGACTGAGAAAGGCCTGCCAGAGATCGTGAGGGCCAGCATCAACCTTGATTCCTGGCTACCTCAGGGCCTAAGGCCCTTGTTTAGGTTTGCCGCTAAGGAGCTAGGCCCTGATGAGGGTCAGGGCTAGGGTGTGGTTAGGTGGGAGGAGAGTCACAGAGCCCCAGTGTTGGTGGGGCTGAGATGGGGTTGCCAAGAGATCATGAGGGCCAGCATCAACCTTGATTCCTGGCTACCTCAGCGGCTAAGGCCCACGTGGAGGTTGGTCGCTTCGGAGCTTGGCTCTGATGACGGTAAGGGATACTTCGAGGTTACCTAAGACAACAGACACAGAGCCCTGGTACTGGTGGGGCTGAGAAGGGCCAGCCAAGAGATCGTGAGGGCCAGCCTCAACCTTCATTCGTGGCTAGTTCTGTGCCTGAGCCCCACGTGGAGCGTGGTCGCTTCGGAGCTTGGCTCTGATGAAGGTAGGGCATACGTCGAGTTTACCTGAGAGAACAGACACGAAGCCCCGTTATTGGTAGGGCTGAGAGGGGGCTGCCAAGAGATCGTGAGGGGCAGCATCAACCTTGATTCCTGGCTACCTCAGGGCCTGAGCCCCATCAGGTGGGTGACTGCTTCGGAGCTTTGCTCTGATGAGGGCAAGGCATATGTCGAGGATAGGTGAAAGAACAGACACAGAGCCCCGGTGTTGGTGGGGACCTCGAAGGGCTGCCAGGGCAGGCGAGTTCAACAAACAGTCAATCTTTGTTCCATCTGTGTTGGAGCGCCATCTAGTGGGTAGTCATTTCAGACCCTGGCTCTGATGAAGGTAAGATGTCGGTTGATGTTTAGGTGGGAGACGGAAAAGAAGGGGGCAGGTGTTGGTGGGGCTGCGGATGGGCTGCCAAGGGAAGGTGAGAGCCAGCATCAACCTTGATTCCTGGCTACCTCAGTGCCTAAGGCCCATATGGAGGGTGGTCTCTTAGGAGCTTGACTCTGAGGAGGGCAAGGGATACGTCGAGGTTAGCTAAGAGAACAGACACAGAGCCCCGGTGTTGGTAGCGCTGAGAAGGGCCAGCCAAGAGATCGTGAGGGCCAGCATCACCCTTGATTCCTGGCTACCTCAGTGCCTAAGCCCCATGTGGAGGGTGGCCGCTACGAAGTTTGGCTCTGATGAGGATAAGGGATATTTCGAGGATAGGTGGAAGAAAAGACACAGAGACCCGGTGTTGGTGTGGCTCCCAAGAGATCGTGAGGGCCAGCATCAGCCTTGATTCCTGGCTACTCTGTGCCTGAGCCCCACGTGGAGGGTGGTCGCTTCGGAGCTTGGCTCTGATGACGGTAGCGGATACGTCAGTGTTACCTGAAGGAACAGACTCAGAGCCCCGATATTGGTAGGGCTGAGAAGGGGCTGCCAAGAGATCGTGAGGGCCAGCATCACCCTTGATTCCTGGCTACCTCAGTGCCTAAGGCCCACGTCGAGGGTGGTCGCTTCGGAGCTTGGCTCTGATGACGGTAAGGGATACGTCGAAGTTACCTGAGACAACAGACACAGAGCCCCGGTACTGGTGGGGCTGAGAGGGGGCTGCCACGAGATCGTGAGGGCCAGCATCAACCTTGATTCCTGGCTACCTCAGGGCCTGAGACCCATCAGGTGGGTGGCTGCTTTGGAGCTTTGCTCTGATGAGGGTAAGGGATATGTCGAGGATAGGAGAAAGAACAGATATAGAGCCCCAGTGTTGGTACGGCTGAGAAGGGCCAGCCACCAGATCGTGAGGGCCAGCATCAACCTTGATTCCTGGCTACCTCAGCGCCTAATGCCCACGTGGAGGTTGGTCGCTTCGGAGCTTGGCTCTGATGACGGTAACGGATTCGTCGAGGTTAGTTGAGAGAACAGACACAGAGGCCGGGTATTTGTGGGACTGAGAAAGGCCTGCCAGAGATCGTGAGGGCCAGCATCAACCTTGATTCCTGGCTACCTCAGTGCCTAAGGCCCTTGTTTAGGTTTGCCGCTAAGGAGCTAGGCCCTGATGAGGGTCAGGGCTAGGGTGTGGTTAGGTGGGAGGAGAGTCACAGAGCCCCAGTGTTGGTGGGGCTGAGATGGGGTTGCCAAGAGATCATGAGGGCCAGCATCAACCTTGATTCCTGGCTACCTCAGCGGCTAAGGCCCACGTGGAGGTTGGTCGCTTCGGAGCTTGGCTCTGATGACGGTAAGGGATACTTCGAGGTTACCTAAGACAACAGACACAGAGCCCTGGTACTGGTGGGGCTGAGAAGGGCCAGCCAAGAGATCGTGAGGGCCAGCCTCAACCTTCATTCGTGGCTAGTTCTGTGCCTGAGCCCCACGTGGAGCGTGGTCGCTTCGGAGCTTGGCTCTGATGAAGGTAGGGCATACGTCGAGTTTACCTGAGAGAACAGACACGAAGCCCCGTTATTGGTAGGGCTGAGAGGGGGCTGCCAAGAGATCGTGAGGGGCAGCATCAACCTTGATTCCTGGCTACCTCAGGGCCTGAGCCCCATCAGGTGGGTGACTGCTTCGGAGCTTTGCTCTGATGAGGGCAAGGCATATGTCGAGGATAGGTGAAAGAACAGACACAGAGCCCCGGTGTTGGTGGGGACCTCGAAGGGCTGCCAGGGCAGGCGAGTTCCACAAACAGTCAATCTTTGTTCCATCTGTGTTGGAGCGCCATCTAGTGGGTAGTCATTTCAGACCCTGGCTCTGATGAAGGTAAGATGTCGGTTGATGTTTAGGTGGGAGACGGAAAAGAAGGGGGCAGGTGTTGGTGGGGCTGCGGATGGGCTGCCAAGGGAAGGTGAGAGCCAGCATCAACCTTGATTCCTGGCTACCTCAGTGCCTAAGGCCCATATGGAGGGTGGTCTCTTAGGAGCTTGACTCTGAGGAGGGCAAGGGATACGTCGAGGTTAGCTAAGAGAACAGACACAGAGCCCCGGTGTTGGTAGCGCTGAGAAGGGCCAGCCAAGAGATCGTGAGGGCCAGCATCACCCTTGATTCCTGGCTACCTCAGTGCCTAAGCCCCATGTGGAGGGTGGCCGCTACGAAGTTTGGCTCTGATGAGGATAAGGGATATTTCGAGGATAGGTGGAAGAAAAGACACAGAGACCCGGTGTTGGTGTGGCTCCCAAGAGATCGTGAGGGCCAGCATCAGCCTTGATTCCTGGCTACTCTGTGCCTGAGCCCCACGTGGAGGGTGGTCGCTTCGGAGCTTGGCTCTGATGAAGATAAGGGATACGTCGAGTTTACCTGAGAGAACAGACACGAAGCCCCGATATTGGTAGGGCTGAGAGGGGGCTGCCAAGAGATCGTGAGGGCCAGCATCACCCTTGATTCCTGGCTACCTCAGCGGCTAAGGCCCACGTGGAGGTTGGTCGCTTCGGAGCTTGGCTCTGATGACGGTAGCGGATACGTCAGTGTTACCTGAAGGAACAGACACGAAGCCCCGATATTGGTAGGGCTGAGAAGGGGCTGCCAAGAGATCGTGAGGGCCAGCATCACCCTTGATTCCTGGCTACCTCAGTGCCTAAGGCCCACGTCGAGGGTGGTCGCTTCGGAGCTTGGCTCTGATGACGGTAAGGGATACGTCGAAGTTACCTGAGACAACAGACACAGAGCCCCGGTACTGGTGGGGCTGAGAGGGGGCTGCCACGAGATCGTGAGGGCCAGCATCAACCTTGATTCCTGGCTACCTCAGGGCCTGAGACCCATCAGGTGGGTGGCTGCTTTGGAGCTTTGCTCTGATGAGGGTAAGGGATATGTCGAGGATAGGAGAAAGAACAGATATACAGCCCCAGTGTTGGTACGGCTGAGAAGGGCCAGCCACCAGATCGTGAGGGCCAGCATCAACCTTGATTCCTGGCTACCTCAGTGCCTAATGCCCACGTGGAGGTTGATCGCTTCGGAGCTTGGCTCTGATGACGGTAACGGATTCGTCGAGATTAGTTGAGAGAACAGACACAGAGGCCGGGTATTTGTGGGACTGAGAAAGGCCTGCCAGAGATCGTGAGGGCCAGCATCAACCTTGATTCCTGGCTACCTCAGTGCCTAAGGCCCTTGTTTAGGTTTGCCGCTAAGGAGCTAGGCCCTGATGAGGGTCAGGGCTAGGGTGAGGTTAGGTGGGAGGAGAGTCACAGAGCCCCAGTGTTGGTGGGGCTGAGATGGGGTTGCCAAGAGATCATGAGGGCCAGCATCAACCTTGATTCCTGGCTACCTCAGCGGCTAAGGCCCACGTGGAGGTTGGTCGCTTCGGAGCTTGGCTCTGATGACGGTAAGGGATACTTCGAGGTTACCTAAGACAACAGACACAGAGCCCTGGTACTGGTGGGGCTGAGAAGGGCCAGCCAAGAGATCGTGAGGGCCAGCATCAACCTTGATTCGTGGCTACTTCTGTGCCTGAGCCCCACGTGGAGCGTGGTCGCTTCGGAGCTTGGCTCTGATGAAGGTAGGGCATACGTCGAGTTTACCTGAGAGAACAGACACGAAGCCCCGTTATTGGTAGGGCTGAGAGGGGGCTGCCAAGAGATCGTGAGGGGCAGCATCAACCTTGATTCCTGGCTACCTCAGGGCCTGAGCCCCATCAGGTGGGTGACTGCTTCGGAGCTTTGCTCTGATGAGGGCAAGGGATATGTCGAGGATAGGTGAAAGAACAGACACAGAGCCCCGGTGTTGGTGGGGACCTCGAAGGGCTGCCAGGGCAGGCGAGTTCAACAAACAGTCAATCTTTGTTCCATCTGTGTTGGAGCGCCATCTAGTGGGTAGTCATTTCAGACCCTGGCTCTGATGAAGGTAAGATGTCGGTTGATGTTTAGGTGGGAGACGGAAAAGAAGGGGGCAGGTGTTGGTGGGGCTGCGGATGGGCTGCCAAGGGAAGGTGAGAGCCAGCATCAACCTTGATTCCTGGCTACCTCAGTGCCTAAGGCCCATATGGAGGGTGGTCTCTTAGGAGCTTGACTCTGAGGAGGGCAAGGGATACGTCGAGGTTAGCTAAGAGAACAGACACAGAGCCCCGGTGTTGGTAGCGCTGAGAAGGGCCAGCCAAGAGATCGTGAGGGCCAGCATCACCCTTGATTCCTGGCTACCTCAGTGCCTAAGCCCCATGTGGAGGGTGGCCGCTACGAAGTTTGGCTCTGATGAGGATAAGGGATATTTCGAGGATAGGTGGAAGAAAAGACACAGAGACCCGGTGTTGGTGTGGCTCCCAAGAGATCGTGAGGGCCAGCATCACCCTTGATTCCTGGCTACTCTGTGCCTGAGCCCCACGTGGAGGGTGGTCGCTTCGGAGCTTGGCTCTGATGACGGTAGCGGATACGTCAGTGTTACCTGAAGGAACAGACTCAGAGCCCCGATATTGGTAGGGCTGAGAAGGGGCTGCCAAGAGATCGTGAGGGCCAGCATCACCCTTGATTCCTGGCTACCTCAGTGCCTAAGGCCCACGTCGAGGGTGGTCGCTTCGGAGCTTGGCTCTGATGACGGTAAGGGATACGTCGAAGTTACCTGAGACAACAGACACAGAGCCCCGGTACTGGTGGGGCTGAGAGGGGGCTGCCACGAGATCGTGAGGGCCAGCATCAACCTTGATTCCTGGCTACCTCAGGGCCTGAGACCCATCAGGTGGGTGGCTGCTTTGGAGCTTTGCTCTGATGAGGGTAAGGGATATGTCGAGGATAGGAGAAAGAACAGATATAGAGCCCCAGTGTTGGTACGGCTGAGAAGGGCCAGCCACCAGATCGTGAGGGCCAGCATCAACCTTGATTCCTGGCTACCTCAGCGCCTAATGCCCACGTGGAGGTTGGTCGCTTCGGAGCTTGGCTCTGATGACGGTAACGGATTCGTCGAGGTTAGTTGAGAGAACAGACACAGAGGCCGGGTATTTGTGGGACTGAGAAAGGCCTGCCAGAGATCGTGAGGGCCAGCATCAACCTTGATTCCTGGCTACCTCAGTGCCTAAGGCCCTTGTTTAGGTTTGCCGCTAAGGAGCTAGGCCCTGATGAGGGTCAGGGCTAGGGTGTGGTTAGGTGGGAGGAGAGTCACAGAGCCCCAGTGTTGGTGGGGCTGAGATGGGGTTGCCAAGAGATCATGAGGGCCAGCATCAACCTTGATTCCTGGCTACCTCAGCGGCTAAGGCCCACGTGGAGGTTGGTCGCTTCGGAGCTTGGCTCTGATGACGGTAAGGGATACTTCGAGGTTACCTAAGACAACAGACACAGAGCCCTGGTACTGGTGGGGCTGAGAAGGGCCAGCCAAGAGATCGTGAGGGCCAGCATCAACCTTGATTCGTGGCTACTTCTGTGCCTGAGCCCCACGTGGAGCGTGGTCGCTTCGGAGCTTGGCTCTGATGAAGGTAGGGGATACGTCGAGTTTACCTGAGAGAACAGACACGAAGCCCCGATATTGGTAGGGCTGAGAGGGGGCTGCCAAGAGATCGTGAGGGGCAGCATCAACCTTGATTCCTGGCTACCTCAGGGCCTGAGCCCCATCAGGTGGGTGACTGCTTCGGAGCTTTGCTCTGATGAGGGCAAGGGATATGTCGAGGATAGGTGAAAGAACAGACACAGAGCCCCGGTGTTGGTGGGGACCTCGAAGGGCTGCCAGGGCAGGCGAGTTCAACAAACAGTCAATCTTTGTTCCATCTGTGTTGGAGCGCCATCTAGTGGGTAGTCATTTCAGACCCTGGCTCTGATGAAGGTAAGATGTCGGTTGATGTTTAGGTGGGAGACGGAAAAGAAGGGGGCAGGTGTTGGTGGGGCTGCGGATGGGCTGCCAAGGGAAGGTGAGAGCCAGCATCAACCTTGATTCCTGGCTACCTCAGTGCCTAAGGCCCATATGGAGGGTGGTCTCTTAGGAGCTTGACTCTGAGGAGGGCAAGGGATACGTCGAGGTTAGCTAAGAGAACAGACACAGAGCCCCGGTGTTGGTAGCGCTGAGAAGGGCCAGCCAAGAGATCGTGAGGGCCAGCATCACCCTTGATTCCTGGCTACCTCAGTGCCTAAGCCCCATGTGGAGGGTGGCCGCTACGAAGTTTGGCTCTGATAGGATAAGGGATATTTCGAGGATAGGTGGAAGAAAAGACACAGAGACCCGGTGTTGCTGTGGCTCCCAAGAGATCGTGAGGGCCAGCATCAGCCTTGATTCCTGGCTACTCTGTGCCTGAGCCCCACGTGGAGGGTGGTCGCTTCGGAGCTTGGCTCTGATGAAGATAAGGGATACGTCGAGTTTACCTGAGAGAACAGACACGAAGCCCCGATATTGGTAGGGCTGAGAGGGGGCTGCCAAGAGATCGTGAGGGGCAGCATCAACCTTGATTCCTGGCTACCTCAGGGCCTGAGCCCCATCAGGTGGGTGACTGCTTCGGAGTTTTGCTCTGATGAGGGTCAGGGCTAGGGTGAGGTTAGGTGGGAGGAGAGACAAAGAGCCCCAATGTTGGTGGGGCTGAGATGGGGATGCCAAGAGATCGTGAGGGCCATCATCAACCTTGATTCCTGGCTACTCTGTGCCTGAGCCCCACGTGGAGGGTGGTCGCTTCGGAGCTTGGCTCTGATGAAGATAAGGGATACGTCGAGTTTACCTGAGAGAACAGACACGAAGCCCCGATATTGGTAGGGCTGAGAGGGGGCTGCCAAGAGATCGTGAGGGCCAGCATCACCCTTGATTCCTGGCTACCTCAGCGGCTAAGGCCCACGTGGAGGTTGGTCGCTTCGGAGCTTGGCTCTGATGACGGTAGCGGATACGTCAGTGTTACCTGAAGGAACAGACACGAAGCCCCGATATTGGTAGGGCTGAGAAGGGGCTGCCAAGAGATCGTGAGGGCCAGCATCACCCTTGATTCCTGGCTACCTCAGTGCCTAAGGCCCACGTCGAGGGTGGTCGCTTCGGAGCTTGGCTCTGATGACGGTAAGGGATACGTCGAAGTTACCTGAGACAACAGACACAGAGCCCCGGTACTGGTGGGGCTGAGAGGGGGCTGCCACGAGATCGTGAGGGCCAGCATCAACCTTGATTCCTGGCTACCTCAGGGCCTGAGACCCATCAGGTGGGTGGCTGCTTTGGAGCTTTGCTCTGATGAGGGTAAGGGATATGTCGAGGATAGGAGAAAGAACAGATATAGAGCCCCAGTGTTGGTACGGCTGAGAAGGGCCAGCCACCAGATCGTGAGGGCCAGCATCAACCTTGATTCCTGGCTACCTCAGTGCCTAATGCCCACGTGGAGGTTGATCGCTTCGGAGCTTGGCTCTGATGACGGTAACGGATTCGTCGAGATTAGTTGAGAGAACAGACACAGAGGCCGGGTATTTGTGGGACTGAGAAAGGCCTGCCAGAGATCGTGAGGGCCAGCATCAACCTTGATTCCTGGCTACCTCAGTGCCTAAGGCCCTTGTTCAGGTTTGCCGCTAAGGAGCTAGGCCCTGATGAGGGTCAGGGCTAGGGTGAGGTTAGGTGGGAGGAGAGTCACAGAGCCCCAGTGTTGGTGGGGCTGAGATGGGGTTGCCAAGAGATCATGAGGGCCAGCATCAACCTTGATTCCTGGCTACCTCAGCGGCTAAGGCCCACGTGGAGGTTGGTCGCTTCGGAGCTTGGCTCTGATGACGGTAAGGGATACTTCGAGGTTACCTAAGACAACAGACACAGAGCCCTGGTACTGGTGGGGCTGAGAAGGGCCAGCCAAGAGATCGTGAGGGCCAGCATCAACCTTGATTCGTGGCTAGTTCTGTGCCTGAGCCCCACGTGGAGCGTGGTCGCTTCGGAGCTTGGCTCTGATGAAGGTAGGGCATACGTCGAGTTTACCTGAGAGAACAGACACGAAGCCCCGTTATTGGTAGGGCTGAGAGGGGGCTGCCAAGAGATCGTGAGGGGCAGCATCAACCTTGATTCCTGGCTACCTCAGGGCCTGAGCCCCATCAGGTGGGTGACTGCTTCGGAGCTTTGCTCTGATGAGGGCAAGGGATATGTCGAGGATAGGTGAAAGAACAGACACAGAGCCCCGGTGTTGGTGGGGACCTCGAAGGGCTGCCAGGGCAGGCGAGTTCAACAAACAGTCAATCTTTGTTCCATCTGTGTTGGAGCGCCATCTAGTGGGTAGTCATTTCAGACCCTGGCTCTGATGAAGGTAAGATGTCGGTTGATGTTTAGGTGGGAGACGGAAAAGAAGGGGGCAGGTGTTGGTGGGGCTGCGGATGGGCTGCCAAGGGAAGGTGAGAGCCAGCATCAACCTTGATTCCTGGCTACCTCAGTGCCTAAGGCCCATATGGAGGGTGGTCTCTTAGGAGCTTGACTCTGAGGAGGGCAAGGGATACGTCGAGGTTAGCTAAGAGAACAGACACAGAGCCCCGGTGTTGGTAGCGCTGAGAAGGGCCAGCCAAGAGATCGTGAGGGCCAGCATCACCCTTGATTCCTGGCTACCTCAGTGCCTAAGCCCCATGTGGAGGGTGGCCGCTACGAAGTTTGGCTCTGATGAGGATAAGGGATATTTCGAGGATAGGTGGAAGAAAAGACACAGAGACCCGGTGTTGGTGTGGCTCCCAAGAGATCGTGAGGGCCAGCATCAGCCTTGATTCCTGGCTACTCTGTGCCTGAGCCCCACGTGGAGGGTGGTCGCTTCGGAGCTTGGCTCTGATGAAGATAAGGGATACGTCGAGTTTACCTGAGAGAACAGACACGAAGCCCCGATATTGGTAGGGCTGAGAGGGGGCTGCCAAGAGATCGTGAGGGCCAGCATCACCCTTGATTCCTGGCTACCTCAGCGGCTAAGGCCCACGTCGAGGGTGGTCGCTTCGGAGCTTGGCTCTGATGACGGTAAGGGATACGTCGAAGTTACCTGAGACAACAGACACAGAGCCCCGGTACTGGTGGGGCTGAGAGGGGGCTGCCACGAGATCGTGAGGGCCAGCATCAACCTTGATTCCTGGCTACCTCAGGGCCTGAGACCCATCAGGTGGGTGGCTGCTTTGGAGCTTTGCTCTGATGAGGGTAAGGGGTATGTCGAGGATAGGAGAAAGAACAGATATAGAGCCCCAGTGTTGGTACGGCTGAGAAGGGCCAGCCACCAGATCGTGAGGGCCAGCATCAACCTTGATTCCTGGCTACCTCAGCGCCTAATGCCCACGTGGAGGTTGGTCGCTTCGGAGCTTGGCTCTGATGACGGTAACGGATTCGTCGAGGTTAGTTGAGAGAACAGACACAGAGGCCGGGTATTTGTGGGACTGAGAAAGGCCTGCCAGAGATCGTGAGGGCCAGCATCAACCTTGATTCCTGGCTACCTCAGTGCCTAAGGCCCTTGTTTAGGTTTGCCGCTAAGGAGCTAGGCCCTGATGAGGGTCAGGGCTAGGGTGTGGTTAGGTGGGAGGAGAGTCACAGAGCCCCAGTGTTGGTGGGGCTGAGATGGGGTTGCCAAGAGATCATGAGGGCCAGCATCAACCTTGATTCCTGGCTACCTCAGCGGCTAAGGCCCACGTGGAGGTTGGTCGCTTCGGAGCTTGGCTCTGATGACGGTAAGGGATACTTCGAGGTTACCTAAGACAACAGACACAGAGCCCTGGTACTGGTGGGGCTGAGAAGGGCCAGCCAAGAGATCGTGAGGGCCAGCATCAACCTTGATTCGTGGCTACTTCTGTGCCTGAGCCCCACGTGGAGCGTGGTCGCTTCGGAGCTTGGCTCTGATGAAGGTAGGGGATACGTCGAGTTTACCTGAGAGAACAGACACGAAGCCCCGATATTGGTAGGGCTGAGAGGGGGCTGCCAAGAGATCGTGAGGGGCAGCATCAACCTTGATTCCTGGCTACCTCAGGGCCTGAGCCCCATCAGGTGGGTGACTGCTTCGGAGCTTTGCTCTGATGAGGGCAAGGGATATGTCGAGGATAGGTGAAAGAACAGACACAGAGCCCCGGTGTTGGTGGGGACCTCGAAGGGCTGCCAGGGCAGGCGAGTTCAACAAACAGTCAATCTTTGTTCCATCTGTGTTGGAGCGCCATCTAGTGGGTAGTCATTTCAGACCCTGGCTCTGATGAAGGTAAGATGTCGGTTGATGTTTAGGTGGGAGACGGAAAAGAAGGGGGCAGGTGTTGGTGGGGCTGCGGATGGGCTGCCAAGGGAAGGTGAGAGCCAGCATCAACCTTGATTCCTGGCTACCTCAGTGCCTAAGGCCCATATGGAGGGTGGTCTCTTAGGAGCTTGACTCTGAGGAGGGCAAGGGATACGTCGAGGTTAGCTAAGAGAACAGACACAGAGCCCCGGTGTTGGTAGCGCTGAGAAGGGCCAGCCAAGAGATCGTGAGGGCCAGCATCACCCTTGATTCCTGGCTACCTCAGTGCCTAAGCCCCATGTGGAGGGTGGCCGCTACGAAGTTTGGCTCTGATAGGATAAGGGATATTTCGAGGATAGGTGGAAGAAAAGACACAGAGACCCGGTGTTGCTGTGGCTCCCAAGAGATCGTGAGGGCCAGCATCAGCCTTGATTCCTGGCTACTCTGTGCCTGAGCCCCACGTGGAGGGTGGTCGCTTCGGAGCTTGGCTCTGATGAAGATAAGGGATACGTCGAGTTTACCTGAGAGAACAGACACGAAGCCCCGATATTGGTAGGGCTGAGAGGGGGCTGCCAAGAGATCGTGAGGGGCAGCATCAACCTTGATTCCTGGCTACCTCAGGGCCTGAGCCCCATCAGGTGGGTGACTGCTTCGGAGTTTTGCTCTGATGAGGGTCAGGGCTAGGGTGAGGTTAGGTGGGAGGAGAGACAAAGAGCCCCAATGTTGGTGGGGCTGAGATGGGGATGCCAAGAGATCGTGAGGGCCATCATCAACCTTGATTCCTGGCTACTCTGTGCCTGAGCCCCACGTGGAGGGTGGTCGCTTCGGAGCTTGGCTCTGATGAAGATAAGGGATACGTCGAGTTTACCTGAGAGAACAGACACGAAGCCCCGATATTGGTAGGGCTGAGAGGGGGCTGCCAAGAGATCGTGAGGGCCAGCATCACCCTTGATTCCTGGCTACCTCAGCGGCTAAGGCCCACGTGGAGGTTGGTCGCTTCGGAGCTTGGCTCTGATGACGGTAGCGGATACGTCAGTGTTACCTGAAGGAACAGACACGAAGCCCCGATATTGGTAGGGCTGAGAAGGGGCTGCCAAGAGATCGTGAGGGCCAGCATCACCCTTGATTCCTGGCTACCTCAGTGCCTAAGGCCCACGTCGAGGGTGGTCGCTTCGGAGCTTGGCTCTGATGACGGTAAGGGATACGTCGAAGTTACCTGAGACAACAGACACAGAGCCCCGGTACTGGTGGGGCTGAGAGGGGGCTGCCACGAGATCGTGAGGGCCAGCATCAACCTTGATTCCTGGCTACCTCAGGGCCTGAGACCCATCAGGTGGGTGGCTGCTTTGGAGCTTTGCTCTGATGAGGGTAAGGGGTATGTCGAGGATAGGAGAAAGAACAGATATAGAGCCCCAGTGTTGGTACGGCTGAGAAGGGCCAGCCACCAGATCGTGAGGGCCAGCATCAACCTTGATTCCTGGCTACCTCAGCGCCTAATGCCCACGTGGAGGTTGGTCGCTTCGGAGCTTGGCTCTGATGACGGTAACGGATTCGTCGAGGTTAGTTGAGAGAACAGACACAGAGGCCGGGTATTTGTGGGACTGAGAAAGGCCTGCCAGAGATCGTGAGGGCCAGCATCAACCTTGATTCCTGGCTACCTCAGGGCCTAAGGCCCTTGTTTAGGTTTGCCGCTAAGGAGCTAGGCCCTGATGAGGGTCAGGGCTAGGGTGTGGTTAGGTGGGAGGAGAGTCACAGAGCCCCAGTGTTGGTGGGGCTGAGATGGGGTTGCCAAGAGATCATGAGGGCCAGCATCAACCTTGATTCCTGGCTACCTCAGCGGCTAAGGCCCACGTGGAGGTTGGTCGCTTCGGAGCTTGGCTCTGATGACGGTAAGGGATACTTCGAGGTTACCTAAGACAACAGACACAGAGCCCTGGTACTGGTGGGGCTGAGAAGGGCCAGCCAAGAGATCGTGAGGGCCAGCATCAACCTTCATTCGTGGCTACTTCTGTGCCTGAGCCCCACGTGGAGCGTGGTCGCTTCGGAGCTTGGCTCTGATGAAGGTAGGGGATACGTCGAGTTTACCTGAGAGAACAGACACGAAGCCCCGATATTGGTAGGGCTGAGAGGGGGCTGCCAAGAGATCGTGAGGGGCAGCATCAACCTTGATTCCTGGCTACCTCAGGGCCTGAGCCCCATCAGGTGGGTGACTGCTTCGGAGCTTTGCTCTGATGAGGGCAAGGGATATGTCGAGGATAGGTGAAAGAACAGACACAGAGCCCCGGTGTTGGTGGGGACCTCGAAGGGCTGCCAGGGCAGGCGAGTTCAACAAACAGTCAATCTTTGTTCCATCTGTGTTGGAGCGCCATCTAGTGGGTAGTCATTTCAGACCCTGGCTCTGATGAAGGTAAGATGTCGGTTGATGTTTAGGTGGGAGACGGAAAAGAAGGGGGCAGGTGTTGGTGGGGCTGCGGATGGGCTGCCAAGGGAAGGTGAGAGCCAGCATCAACCTTGATTCCTGGCTACCTCAGTGCCTAAGGCCCATATGGAGGGTGGTCTCTTAGGAGCTTGACTCTGAGGAGGGCAAGGGATACGTCGAGGTTAGCTAAGAGAACAGACACAGAGCCCCGGTGTTGGTAGCGCTGAGAAGGGCCAGCCAAGAGATCGTGAGGGCCAGCATCACCCTTGATTCCTGGCTACCTCAGTGCCTAAGCCCCATGTGGAGGGTGGCCGCTACGAAGTTTGGCTCTGATGAGGATAAGGGATATTTCGAGGATAGGTGGAAGAAAAGACACAGAGACCCGGTGTTGGTGTGGCTCCCAAGAGATCGTGAGGGCCAGCATCAGCCTTGATTCCTGGCTACTCTGTGCCTGAGCCCCACGTGGAGGGTGGTCGCTTCGGAGCTTGGCTCTGATGAAGATAAGGGATACGTCGAGTTTACCTGAGAGAACAGACACGAAGCCCCGATATTGGTAGGGCTGAGAGGGGGCTGCCAAGAGATCGTGAGGGCCAGCATCACCCTTGATTCCTGGCTACCTCAGCGGCTAAGGCCCACGTGGAGGTTGGTCGCTTCGGAGCTTGGCTCTGATGACGGTAGCGGATACGTCAGTGTTACCTGAAGGAACAGACACGAAGCCCCGATATTGGTAGGGCTGAGAGGGGGCTGCCAAGAGATCGTGAGGGCCAGCATCACCCTTGATTCCTGGCTACCTCAGCGGCTAAGGCCCACGTGGAGGTTGGTCGCTTCGGAGCTTGGCTCTGATGACGGTAGCGGATACGTCAGTGTTACCTGAAGGAACAGACACGAAGCCCCGATATTGGTAGGGCTGAGAAGGGGCTGCCAAGAGATCGTGAGGGCCAGCATCACCCTTGATTCCTGGCTACCTCAGTGCCTAAGGCCCACGTCGAGGGTGGTCGCTTCGGAGCTTGGCTCTGATGACGGTAAGGGATACGTCGAAGTTACCTGAGACAACAGACACAGAGCCCCGGTACTGGTGGGGCTGAGAGGGGGCTGCCACGAGATCGTGAGGGCCAGCATCAACCTTGATTCCTGGCTACCTCAGGGCCTGAGACCCATCAGGTGGGTGGCTGCTTTGGAGCTTTGCTCTGATGAGGGTAAGGGGTATGTCGAGGATAGGAGAAAGAACAGATATAGAGCCCCAGTGTTGGTACGGCTGAGAAGGGCCAGCCACCAGATCGTGAGGGCCAGCATCAACCTTGATTCCTGGCTACCTCAGCGCCTAATGCCCACGTGGAGGTTGGTCGCTTCGGAGCTTGGCTCTGATGACGGTAACGGATTCGTCGAGGTTAGTTGAGAGAACAGACACAGAGGCCGGGTATTTGTGGGACTGAGAAAGGCCTGCCAGAGATCGTGAGGGCCAGCATCAACCTTGATTCCTGGCTACCTCAGGGCCTAAGGCCCTTGTTTAGGTTTGCCGCTAAGGAGCTAGGCCCTGATGAGGGTCAGGGCTAGGGTGTGGTTAGGTGGGAGGAGAGTCACAGAGCCCCAGTGTTGGTGGGGCTGAGATGGGGTTGCCAAGAGATCATGAGGGCCAGCATCAACCTTGATTCCTGGCTACCTCAGCGGCTAAGGCCCACGTGGAGGTTGGTCGCTTCGGAGCTTGGCTCTGATGACGGTAAGGGATACTTCGAGGTTACCTAAGACAACAGACACAGAGCCCTGGTACTGGTGGGGCTGAGAAGGGCCAGCCAAGAGATCGTGAGGGCCAGCCTCAACCTTCATTCGTGGCTAGTTCTGTGCCTGAGCCCCACGTGGAGCGTGGTCGCTTCGGAGCTTGGCTCTGATGAAGGTAGGGCATACGTCGAGTTTACCTGAGAGAACAGACACGAAGCCCCGTTATTGGTAGGGCTGAGAGGGGGCTGCCAAGAGATCGTGAGGGGCAGCATCAACCTTGATTCCTGGCTACCTCAGGGCCTGAGCCCCATCAGGTGGGTGACTGCTTCGGAGCTTTGCTCTGATGAGGGCAAGGGATATGTCGAGGATAGGTGAAAGAACAGACACAGAGCCCCGGTGTTGGTGGGGACCTCGAAGGGCTGCCAGGGCAGGCGAGTTCAACAAACAGTCAATCTTTGTTCCATCTGTGTTGGAGCGCCATCTAGTGGGTAGTCATTTCAGACCCTGGCTCTGATGAAGGTAAGATGTCGGTTGATGTTTAGGTGGGAGACGGAAAAGAAGGGGGCAGGTGTTGGTGGGGCTGCGGATGGGCTGCCAAGGGAAGGTGAGAGCCAGCATCAACCTTGATTCCTGGCTACCTCAGTGCCTAAGGCCCATATGGAGGGTGGTCTCTTAGGAGCTTGACTCTGAGGAGGGCAAGGGATACGTCGAGGTTAGCTAAGAGAACAGACACAGAGCCCCGGTGTTGGTAGCGCTGAGAAGGGCCAGCCAAGAGATCGTGAGGGCCAGCATCACCCTTGATTCCTGGCTACCTCAGTGCCTAAGCCCCATGTGGAGGGTGGCCGCTACGAAGTTTGGCTCTGATGAGGATAAGGGATATTTCGAGGATAGGTGGAAGAAAAGACACAGAGACCCGGTGTTGGTGTGGCTCCCAAGAGATCGTGAGGGCCAGCATCAGCCTTGATTCCTGGCTACTCTGTGCCTGAGCCCCACGTGGAGGGTGGTCGCTTCGGAGCTTGGCTCTGATGAAGATAAGGGATACGTCGAGTTTACCTGAGAGAACAGACACGAAGCCCCGATATTGGTAGGGCTGAGAGGGGGCTGCCAAGAGATCGTGAGGGCCAGCATCACCCTTGATTCCTGGCTACCTCAGCGGCTAAGGCCCACGTGGAGGTTGGTCGCTTCGGAGCTTGGCTCTGATGACGGTAGCGGATACGTCAGTGTTACCTGAAGGAACAGACACGAAGCCCCGATATTGGTAGGGCTGAGAAGGGGCTGCCAAGAGATCGTGAGGGCCAGCATCACCCTTGATTCCTGGCTACCTCAGTGCCTAAGGCCCACGTCGAGGGTGGTCGCTTCGGAGCTTGGCTCTGATGACGGTAAGGGATACGTCGAAGTTACCTGAGACAACAGACACAGAGCCCCGGTACTGGTGGGGCTGAGAGGGGGCTGCCACGAGATCGTGAGGGCCAGCATCAACCTTGATTCCTGGCTACCTCAGGGCCTGAGACCCATCAGGTGGGTGGCTGCTTTGGAGCTTTGCTCTGATGAGGGTAAGGGATATGTCGAGGATAGGAGAAAGAACAGATATACAGCCCCAGTGTTGGTACGGCTGAGAAGGGCCAGCCACCAGATCGTGAGGGCCAGCATCAACCTTGATTCCTGGCTACCTCAGTGCCTAATGCCCACGTGGAGGTTGATCGCTTCGGAGCTTGGCTCTGATGACGGTAACGGATTCGTCGAGATTAGTTGAGAGAACAGACACAGAGGCCGGGTATTTGTGGGACTGAGAAAGGCCTGCCAGAGATCGTGAGGGCCAGCATCAACCTTGATTCCTGGCTACCTCAGTGCCTAAGGCCCTTGTTTAGGTTTGCCGCTAAGGAGCTAGGCCCTGATGAGGGTCAGGGCTAGGGTGAGGTTAGGTGGGAGGAGAGTCACAGAGCCCCAGTGTTGGTGGGGCTGAGATGGGGTTGCCAAGAGATCATGAGGGCCAGCATCAACCTTGATTCCTGGCTACCTCAGCGGCTAAGGCCCACGTGGAGGTTGGTCGCTTCGGAGCTTGGCTCTGATGACGGTAAGGGATACTTCGAGGTTACCTAAGACAACAGACACAGAGCCCTGGTACTGGTGGGGCTGAGAAGGGCCAGCCAAGAGATCGTGAGGGCCAGCATCAACCTTGATTCGTGGCTACTTCTGTGCCTGAGCCCCACGTGGAGCGTGGTCGCTTCGGAGCTTGGCTCTGATGAAGGTAGGGCATACGTCGAGTTTACCTGAGAGAACAGACACGAAGCCCCGTTATTGGTAGGGCTGAGAGGGGGCTGCCAAGAGATCGTGAGGGGCAGCATCAACCTTGATTCCTGGCTACCTCAGGGCCTGAGCCCCATCAGGTGGGTGACTGCTTCGGAGCTTTGCTCTGATGAGGGCAAGGGATATGTCGAGGATAGGTGAAAGAACAGACACAGAGCCCCGGTGTTGGTGGGGACCTCGAAGGGCTGCCAGGGCAGGCGAGTTCAACAAACAGTCAATCTTTGTTCCATCTGTGTTGGAGCGCCATCTAGTGGGTAGTCATTTCAGACCCTGGCTCTGATGAAGGTAAGATGTCGGTTGATGTTTAGGTGGGAGACGGAAAAGAAGGGGGCAGGTGTTGGTGGGGCTGCGGATGGGCTGCCAAGGGAAGGTGAGAGCCAGCATCAACCTTGATTCCTGGCTACCTCAGTGCCTAAGGCCCATATGGAGGGTGGTCTCTTAGGAGCTTGACTCTGAGGAGGGCAAGGGATACGTCGAGGTTAGCTAAGAGAACAGACACAGAGCCCCGGTGTTGGTAGCGCTGAGAAGGGCCAGCCAAGAGATCGTGAGGGCCAGCATCACCCTTGATTCCTGGCTACCTCAGTGCCTAAGCCCCATGTGGAGGGTGGCCGCTACGAAGTTTGGCTCTGATAGGATAAGGGATATTTCGAGGATAGGTGGAAGAAAAGACACAGAGACCCGGTGTTGCTGTGGCTCCCAAGAGATCGTGAGGGCCAGCATCAGCCTTGATTCCTGGCTACTCTGTGCCTGAGCCCCACGTGGAGGGTGGTCGCTTCGGAGCTTGGCTCTGATGAAGATAAGGGATACGTCGAGTTTACCTGAGAGAACAGACACGAAGCCCCGATATTGGTAGGGCTGAGAGGGGGCTGCCAAGAGATCGTGAGGGGCAGCATCAACCTTGATTCCTGGCTACCTCAGGGCCTGAGCCCCATCAGGTGGGTGACTGCTTCGGAGTTTTGCTCTGATGAGGGTCAGGGCTAGGGTGAGGTTAGGTGGGAGGAGAGACAAAGAGCCCCAATGTTGGTGGGGCTGAGATGGGGATGCCAAGAGATCGTGAGGGCCATCATCAACCTTGATTCCTGGCTACTCTGTGCCTGAGCCCCACGTGGAGGGTGGTCGCTTCGGAGCTTGGCTCTGATGAAGATAAGGGATACGTCGAGTTTACCTGAGAGAACAGACACGAAGCCCCGATATTGGTAGGGCTGAGAGGGGGCTGCCAAGAGATCGTGAGGGCCAGCATCACCCTTGATTCCTGGCTACCTCAGCGGCTAAGGCCCACGTGGAGGTTGGTCGCTTCGGAGCTTGGCTCTGATGACGGTAGCGGATACGTCAGTGTTACCTGAAGGAACAGACACGAAGCCCCGATATTGGTAGGGCTGAGAAGGGGCTGCCAAGAGATCGTGAGGGCCAGCATCACCCTTGATTCCTGGCTACCTCAGTGCCTAAGGCCCACGTCGAGGGTGGTCGCTTCGGAGCTTGGCTCTGATGACGGTAAGGGATACGTCGAAGTTACCTGAGACAACAGACACAGAGCCCCGGTACTGGTGGGGCTGAGAGGGGGCTGCCACGAGATCGTGAGGGCCAGCATCAACCTTGATTCCTGGCTACCTCAGGGCCTGAGACCCATCAGGTGGGTGGCTGCTTTGGAGCTTTGCTCTGATGAGGGTAAGGGATATGTCGAGGATAGGAGAAAGAACAGATATAGAGCCCCAGTGTTGGTACGGCTGAGAAGGGCCAGCCACCAGATCGTGAGGGCCAGCATCAACCTTGATTCCTGGCTACCTCAGTGCCTAATGCCCACGTGGAGGTTGATCGCTTCGGAGCTTGGCTCTGATGACGGTAACGGATTCGTCGAGATTAGTTGAGAGAACAGACACAGAGGCCGGGTATTTGTGGGACTGAGAAAGGCCTGCCAGAGATCGTGAGGGCCAGCATCAACCTTGATTCCTGGCTACCTCAGTGCCTAAGGCCCTTGTTCAGGTTTGCCGCTAAGGAGCTAGGCCCTGATGAGGGTCAGGGCTAGGGTGAGGTTAGGTGGGAGGAGAGTCACAGAGCCCCAGTGTTGGTGGGGCTGAGATGGGGTTGCCAAGAGATCATGAGGGCCAGCATCAACCTTGATTCCTGGCTACCTCAGCGGCTAAGGCCCACGTGGAGGTTGGTCGCTTCGGAGCTTGGCTCTGATGACGGTAAGGGATACTTCGAGGTTACCTAAGACAACAGACACAGAGCCCTGGTACTGGTGGGGCTGAGAAGGGCCAGCCAAGAGATCGTGAGGGCCAGCATCAACCTTGATTCGTGGCTAGTTCTGTGCCTGAGCCCCACGTGGAGCGTGGTCGCTTCGGAGCTTGGCTCTGATGAAGGTAGGGCATACGTCGAGTTTACCTGAGAGAACAGACACGAAGCCCCGTTATTGGTAGGGCTGAGAGGGGGCTGCCAAGAGATCGTGAGGGGCAGCATCAACCTTGATTCCTGGCTACCTCAGGGCCTGAGCCCCATCAGGTGGGTGACTGCTTCGGAGCTTTGCTCTGATGAGGGCAAGGGATATGTCGAGGATAGGTGAAAGAACAGACACAGAGCCCCGGTGTTGGTGGGGACCTCGAAGGGCTGCCAGGGCAGGCGAGTTCAACAAACAGTCAATCTTTGTTCCATCTGTGTTGGAGCGCCATCTAGTGGGTAGTCATTTCAGACCCTGGCTCTGATGAAGGTAAGATGTCGGTTGATGTTTAGGTGGGAGACGGAAAAGAAGGGGGCAGGTGTTGGTGGGGCTGCGGATGGGCTGCCAAGGGAAGGTGAGAGCCAGCATCAACCTTGATTCCTGGCTACCTCAGTGCCTAAGGCCCATATGGAGGGTGGTCTCTTAGGAGCTTGACTCTGAGGAGGGCAAGGGATACGTCGAGGTTAGCTAAGAGAACAGACACAGAGCCCCGGTGTTGGTAGCGCTGAGAAGGGCCAGCCAAGAGATCGTGAGGGCCAGCATCACCCTTGATTCCTGGCTACCTCAGTGCCTAAGCCCCATGTGGAGGGTGGCCGCTACGAAGTTTGGCTCTGATGAGGATAAGGGATATTTCGAGGATAGGTGGAAGAAAAGACACAGAGACCCGGTGTTGCTGTGGCTCCCAAGAGATCGTGAGGGCCAGCATCAGCCTTGATTCCTGGCTACTCTGTGCCTGAGCCCCACGTGGAGGGTGGTCGCTTCGGAGCTTGGCTCTGATGAAGATAAGGGATACGTCGAGTTTACCTGAGAGAACAGACACGAAGCCCCGATATTGGTAGGGCTGAGAGGGGGCTGCCAAGAGATCGTGAGGGCCAGCATCAACCTTGATTCCTGGCTACCTCAGTGCCTAAGGCCCACGTCGAGGGTGGTCGCTTCGGAGCTTGGCTCTGATGACGGTAAGGGATACGTCGAAGTTACCTGAGACAACAGACACAGAGCCCCGGTACTGGTGGGGCTGAGAGGGGGCTGCCACGAGATCGTGAGGGCCAGCATCAACCTTGATTCCTGGCTACCTCAGGGCCTGAGACCCATCAGGTGGGTGGCTGCTTTGGAGCTTTGCTCTGATGAGGGTAAGGGGTATGTCGAGGATAGGAGAAAGAACAGATATAGAGCCCCAGTGTTGGTACGGCTGAGAAGGGCCAGCCACCAGATCGTGAGGGCCAGCATCAACCTTGATTCCTGGCTACCTCAGCGCCTAATGCCCACGTGGAGGTTGGTCGCTTCGGAGCTTGGCTCTGATGACGGTAACGGATTCGTCGAGGTTAGTTGAGAGAACAGACACAGAGGCCGGGTATTTGTGGGACTGAGAAAGGCCTGCCAGAGATCGTGAGGGCCAGCATCAACCTTGATTCCTGGCTACCTCAGTGCCTAAGGCCCTTGTTTAGGTTGGCCGCTAAGGAGCTAGGCCCTGATGAGGGTCAGGGCTAGGGTGTGGTTAGGTGGGAGGAGAGTCACAGAGCCCCAGTGTTGGTGGGGCTGAGATGGGGTTGCCAAGAGATCATGAGGGCCAGCATCAACCTTGATTCCTGGCTACCTCAGCGGCTAAGGCCCACGTGGAGGTTGGTCGCTTCGGAGCTTGGCTCTGATGACGGTAAGGGATACTTCGAGGTTACCTAAGACAACAGACACAGAGCCCTGGTACTGGTGGGGCTGAGAAGGGCCAGCCAAGAGATCGTGAGGGCCAGCATCAACCTTGATTCGTGGCTACTTCTGTGCCTGAGCCCCACGTGGAGCGTGGTCGCTTCGGAGCTTGGCTCTGATGAAGGTAGGGGATACGTCGAGTTTACCTGAGAGAACAGACACGAAGCCCCGATATTGGTAGGGCTGAGAGGGGGCTGCCAAGAGATCGTGAGGGGCAGCATCAACCTTGATTCCTGGCTACCTCAGGGCCTGAGCCCCATCAGGTGGGTGACTGCTTCGGAGCTTTGCTCTGATGAGGGCAAGGGATATGTCGAGGATAGGTGAAAGAACAGACACAGAGCCCCGGTGTTGGTGGGGACCTCGAAGGGCTGCCAGGGCAGGCGAGTTCAACAAACAGTCAATCTTTGTTCCATCTGTGTTGGAGCGCCATCTAGTGGGTAGTCATTTCAGACCCTGGCTCTGATGAAGGTAAGATGTCGGTTGATGTTTAGGTGGGAGACGGAAAAGAAGGGGGCAGGTGTTGGTGGGGCTGCGGATGGGCTGCCAAGGGAAGGTGAGAGCCAGCATCAACCTTGATTCCTGGCTACCTCAGTGCCTAAGGCCCATATGGAGGGTGGTCTCTTAGGAGCTTGACTCTGAGGAGGGCAAGGGATACGTCGAGGTTAGCTAAGAGAACAGACACAGAGCCCCGGTGTTGGTAGCGCTGAGAAGGGCCAGCCAAGAGATCGTGAGGGCCAGCATCACCCTTGATTCCTGGCTACCTCAGTGCCTAAGCCCCATGTGGAGGGTGGCCGCTACGAAGTTTGGCTCTGATAGGATAAGGGATATTTCGAGGATAGGTGGAAGAAAAGACACAGAGACCCGGTGTTGCTGTGGCTCCCAAGAGATCGTGAGGGCCAGCATCAGCCTTGATTCCTGGCTACTCTGTGCCTGAGCCCCACGTGGAGGGTGGTCGCTTCGGAGCTTGGCTCTGATGAAGATAAGGGATACGTCGAGTTTACCTGAGAGAACAGACACGAAGCCCCGATATTGGTAGGGCTGAGAGGGGGCTGCCAAGAGATCGTGAGGGGCAGCATCAACCTTGATTCCTGGCTACCTCAGGGCCTGAGCCCCATCAGGTGGGTGACTGCTTCGGAGTTTTGCTCTGATGAGGGTCAGGGCTAGGGTGAGGTTAGGTGGGAGGAGAGACAAAGAGCCCCAATGTTGGTGGGGCTGAGATGGGGATGCCAAGAGATCGTGAGGGCCATCATCAACCTTGATTCCTGGCTACTCTGTGCCTGAGCCCCACGTGGAGGGTGGTCGCTTCGGAGCTTGGCTCTGATGAAGATAAGGGATACGTCGAGTTTACCTGAGAGAACAGACACGAAGCCCCGATATTGGTAGGGCTGAGAGGGGGCTGCCAAGAGATCGTGAGGGCCAGCATCACCCTTGATTCCTGGCTACCTCAGCGGCTAAGGCCCACGTGGAGGTTGGTCGCTTCGGAGCTTGGCTCTGATGACGGTAGCGGATACGTCAGTGTTACCTGAAGGAACAGACACGAAGCCCCGATATTGGTAGGGCTGAGAAGGGGCTGCCAAGAGATCGTGAGGGCCAGCATCACCCTTGATTCCTGGCTACCTCAGTGCCTAAGGCCCACGTCGAGGGTGGTCGCTTCGGAGCTTGGCTCTGATGACGGTAAGGGATACGTCGAAGTTACCTGAGACAACAGACACAGAGCCCCGGTACTGGTGGGGCTGAGAGGGGGCTGCCACGAGATCGTGAGGGCCAGCATCAACCTTGATTCCTGGCTACCTCAGGGCCTGAGACCCATCAGGTGGGTGGCTGCTTTGGAGCTTTGCTCTGATGAGGGTAAGGGGTATGTCGAGGATAGGAGAAAGAACAGATATAGAGCCCCAGTGTTGGTACGGCTGAGAAGGGCCAGCCACCAGATCGTGAGGGCCAGCATCAACCTTGATTCCTGGCTACCTCAGCGCCTAATGCCCACGTGGAGGTTGGTCGCTTCGGAGCTTGGCTCTGATGACGGTAACGGATTCGTCGAGGTTAGTTGAGAGAACAGACACAGAGGCCGGGTATTTGTGGGACTGAGAAAGGCCTGCCAGAGATCGTGAGGGCCAGCATCAACCTTGATTCCTGGCTACCTCAGGGCCTAAGGCCCTTGTTTAGGTTTGCCGCTAAGGAGCTAGGCCCTGATGAGGGTCAGGGCTAGGGTGTGGTTAGGTGGGAGGAGAGTCACAGAGCCCCAGTGTTGGTGGGGCTGAGATGGGGTTGCCAAGAGATCATGAGGGCCAGCATCAACCTTGATTCCTGGCTACCTCAGCGGCTAAGGCCCACGTGGAGGTTGGTCGCTTCGGAGCTTGGCTCTGATGACGGTAAGGGATACTTCGAGGTTACCTAAGACAACAGACACAGAGCCCTGGTACTGGTGGGGCTGAGAAGGGCCAGCCAAGAGATCGTGAGGGCCAGCATCAACCTTCATTCGTGGCTACTTCTGTGCCTGAGCCCCACGTGGAGCGTGGTCGCTTCGGAGCTTGGCTCTGATGAAGGTAGGGGATACGTCGAGTTTACCTGAGAGAACAGACACGAAGCCCCGATATTGGTAGGGCTGAGAGGGGGCTGCCAAGAGATCGTGAGGGGCAGCATCAACCTTGATTCCTGGCTACCTCAGGGCCTGAGCCCCATCAGGTGGGTGACTGCTTCGGAGCTTTGCTCTGATGAGGGCAAGGGATATGTCGAGGATAGGTGAAAGAACAGACACAGAGCCCCGGTGTTGGTGGGGACCTCGAAGGGCTGCCAGGGCAGGCGAGTTCAACAAACAGTCAATCTTTGTTCCATCTGTGTTGGAGCGCCATCTAGTGGGTAGTCATTTCAGACCCTGGCTCTGATGAAGGTAAGATGTCGGTTGATGTTTAGGTGGGAGACGGAAAAGAAGGGGGCAGGTGTTGGTGGGGCTGCGGATGGGCTGCCAAGGGAAGGTGAGAGCCAGCATCAACCTTGATTCCTGGCTACCTCAGTGCCTAAGGCCCATATGGAGGGTGGTCTCTTAGGAGCTTGACTCTGAGGAGGGCAAGGGATACGTCGAGGTTAGCTAAGAGAACAGACACAGAGCCCCGGTGTTGGTAGCGCTGAGAAGGGCCAGCCAAGAGATCGTGAGGGCCAGCATCACCCTTGATTCCTGGCTACCTCAGTGCCTAAGCCCCATGTGGAGGGTGGCCGCTACGAAGTTTGGCTCTGATGAGGATAAGGGATATTTCGAGGATAGGTGGAAGAAAAGACACAGAGACCCGGTGTTGCTGTGGCTCCCAAGAGATCGTGAGGGCCAGCATCAGCCTTGATTCCTGGCTACTCTGTGCCTGAGCCCCACGTGGAGGGTGGTCGCTTCGGAGCTTGGCTCTGATGAAGATAAGGGATACGTCGAGTTTACCTGAGAGAACAGACACGAAGCCCCGATATTGGTAGGGCTGAGAGGGGGCTGCCAAGAGATCGTGAGGGCCAGCATCACCCTTGATTCCTGGCTACCTCAGTGCCTAAGGCCCACGTCGAGGGTGGTCGCTTCGGAGCTTGGCTCTGATGACGGTAAGGGATACGTCGAAGTTACCTGAGACAACAGACACAGAGCCCCGGTACTGGTGGGGCTGAGAGGGGGCTGCCACGAGATCGTGAGGGCCAGCATCAACCTTGATTCCTGGCTACCTCAGGGCCTGAGACCCATCAGGTGGGTGGCTGCTTTGGAGCTTTGCTCTGATGAGGGTAAGGGGTATGTCGAGGATAGGAGAAAGAACAGATATAGAGCCCCAGTGTTGGTACGGCTGAGAAGGGCCAGCCACCAGATCGTGAGGGCCAGCATCAACCTTGATTCCTGGCTACCTCAGCGCCTAATGCCCACGTGGAGGTTGGTCGCTTCGGAGCTTGGCTCTGATGACGGTAACGGATTCGTCGAGGTTAGTTGAGAGAACAGACACAGAGGCCGGGTATTTGTGGGACTGAGAAAGGCCTGCCAGAGATCGTGAGGGCCAGCATCAACCTTGATTCCTGGCTACCTCAGGGCCTAAGGCCCTTGTTTAGGTTTGCCGCTAAGGAGCTAGGCCCTGATGAGGGTCAGGGCTAGGGTGTGGTTAGGTGGGAGGAGAGTCACAGAGCCCCAGTGTTGGTGGGGCTGAGATGGGGTTGCCAAGAGATCATGAGGGCCAGCATCAACCTTGATTCCTGGCTACCTCAGCGGCTAAGGCCCACGTGGAGGTTGGTCGCTTCGGAGCTTGGCTCTGATGACGGTAAGGGATACTTCGAGGTTACCTAAGACAACAGACACAGAGCCCTGGTACTGGTGGGGCTGAGAAGGGCCAGCCAAGAGATCGTGAGGGCCAGCATCAACCTTGATTCGTGGCTACTTCTGTGCCTGAGCCCCACGTGGAGCGTGGTCGCTTCGGAGCTTGGCTCTGATGAAGGTAGGGGATACGTCGAGTTTACCTGAGAGAACAGACACGAAGCCCCGATATTGGTAGGGCTGAGAGGGGGCTGCCAAGAGATCGTGAGGGGCAGCATCAACCTTGATTCCTGGCTACCTCAGGGCCTGAGCCCCATCAGGTGGGTGACTGCTTCGGAGCTTTGCTCTGATGAGGGCAAGGGATATGTCGAGGATAGGTGAAAGAACAGACACAGAGCCCCGGTGTTGGTGGGGACCTCGAAGGGCTGCCAGGGCAGGCGAGTTCAACAAACAGTCAATCTTTGTTATATCTGTGTTGGAGCGCCATCTAGTGGGTAGTCATTTCAGACCCTGGCTCTGATGAAGGTAAGATGTCGGTTGATGTTTAGGTGGGAGACGGAAAAGAAGGGGGCAGGTGTTGGTGGGGCTGCGGATGGGCTGCCAAGGGAAGGTGAGAGCCAGCATCAACCTTGATTCCTGGCTACCTCAGTGCCTAAGGCCCATATGGAGGGTGGTCTCTTAGGAGCTTGACTCTGAGGAGGGCAAGGGATACGTCGAGGTTAGCTAAGAGAACAGACACAGAGCCCCGGTGTTGGTAGCGCTGAGAAGGGCCAGCCAAGAGATCGTGAGGGCCAGCATCACCCTTGATTCCTGGCTACCTCAGTGCCTAAGCCCCATGTGGAGGGTGGCCGCTACGAAGTTTGGCTCTGATAGGATAAGGGATATTTCGAGGATAGGTGGAAGAAAAGACACAGAGACCCGGTGTTGCTGTGGCTCCCAAGAGATCGTGAGGGCCAGCATCAGCCTTGATTCCTGGCTACTCTGTGCCTGAGCCCCACGTGGAGGGTGGTCGCTTCGGAGCTTGGCTCTGATGAAGATAAGGGATACGTCGAGTTTACCTGAGAGAACAGACACGAAGCCCCGATATTGGTAGGGCTGAGAGGGGGCTGCCAAGAGATCGTGAGGGGCAGCATCAACCTTGATTCCTGGCTACCTCAGGGCCTGAGCCCCATCAGGTGGGTGACTGCTTCGGAGTTTTGCTCTGATGAGGGTCAGGGCTAGGGTGAGGTTAGGTGGGAGGAGAGACAAAGAGCCCCAATGTTGGTGGGGCTGAGATGGGGATGCCAAGAGATCGTGAGGGCCATCATCAACCTTGATTCCTGGCTACTCTGTGCCTGAGCCCCACGTGGAGGGTGGTCGCTTCGGAGCTTGGCTCTGATGAAGATAAGGGATACGTCGAGTTTACCTGAGAGAACAGACACGAAGCCCCGATATTGGTAGGGCTGAGAGGGGGCTGCCAAGAGATCGTGAGGGCCAGCATCACCCTTGATTCCTGGCTACCTCAGCGGCTAAGGCCCACGTGGAGGTTGGTCGCTTCGGAGCTTGGCTCTGATGACGGTAGCGGATACGTCAGTGTTACCTGAAGGAACAGACACGAAGCCCCGATATTGGTAGGGCTGAGAAGGGGCTGCCAAGAGATCGTGAGGGCCAGCATCACCCTTGATTCCTGGCTACCTCAGTGCCTAAGGCCCACGTCGAGGGTGGTCGCTTCGGAGCTTGGCTCTGATGACGGTAAGGGATACGTCGAAGTTACCTGAGACAACAGACACAGAGCCCCGGTACTGGTGGGGCTGAGAGGGGGCTGCCACGAGATCGTGAGGGCCAGCATCAACCTTGATTCCTGGCTACCTCAGGGCCTGAGACCCATCAGGTGGGTGGCTGCTTTGGAGCTTTGCTCTGATGAGGGTAAGGGGTATGTCGAGGATAGGAGAAAGAACAGATATAGAGCCCCAGTGTTGGTACGGCTGAGAAGGGCCAGCCACCAGATCGTGAGGGCCAGCATCAACCTTGATTCCTGGCTACCTCAGCGCCTAATGCCCACGTGGAGGTTGGTCGCTTCGGAGCTTGGCTCTGATGACGGTAACGGATTCGTCGAGGTTAGTTGAGAGAACAGACACAGAGGCCGGGTATTTGTGGGACTGAGAAAGGCCTGCCAGAGATCGTGAGGGCCAGCATCAACCTTGATTCCTGGCTACCTCAGGGCCTAAGGCCCTTGTTTAGGTTTGCCGCTAAGGAGCTAGGCCCTGATGAGGGTCAGGGCTAGGGTGTGGTTAGGTGGGAGGAGAGTCACAGAGCCCCAGTGTTGGTGGGGCTGAGATGGGGTTGCCAAGAGATCATGAGGGCCAGCATCAACCTTGATTCCTGGCTACCTCAGCGGCTAAGGCCCACGTGGAGGTTGGTCGCTTCGGAGCTTGGCTCTGATGACGGTAAGGGATACTTCGAGGTTACCTAAGACAACAGACACAGAGCCCTGGTACTGGTGGGGCTGAGAAGGGCCAGCCAAGAGATCGTGAGGGCCAGCATCAACCTTCATTCGTGGCTACTTCTGTGCCTGAGCCCCACGTGGAGCGTGGTCGCTTCGGAGCTTGGCTCTGATGAAGGTAGGGGATACGTCGAGTTTACCTGAGAGAACAGACACGAAGCCCCGATATTGGTAGGGCTGAGAGGGGGCTGCCAAGAGATCGTGAGGGGCAGCATCAACCTTGATTCCTGGCTACCTCAGGGCCTGAGCCCCATCAGGTGGGTGACTGCTTCGGAGCTTTGCTCTGATGAGGGCAAGGGATATGTCGAGGATAGGTGAAAGAACAGACACAGAGCCCCGGTGTTGGTGGGGACCTCGAAGGGCTGCCAGGGCAGGCGAGTTCAACAAACAGTCAATCTTTGTTCCATCTGTGTTGGAGCGCCATCTAGTGGGTAGTCATTTCAGACCCTGGCTCTGATGAAGGTAAGATGTCGGTTGATGTTTAGGTGGGAGACGGAAAAGAAGGGGGCAGGTGTTGGTGGGGCTGCGGATGGGCTGCCAAGGGAAGGTGAGAGCCAGCATCAACCTTGATTCCTGGCTACCTCAGTGCCTAAGGCCCATATGGAGGGTGGTCTCTTAGGAGCTTGACTCTGAGGAGGGCAAGGGATACGTCGAGGTTAGCTAAGAGAACAGACACAGAGCCCCGGTGTTGGTAGCGCTGAGAAGGGCCAGCCAAGAGATCGTGAGGGCCAGCATCACCCTTGATTCCTGGCTACCTCAGTGCCTAAGCCCCATGTGGAGGGTGGCCGCTACGAAGTTTGGCTCTGATGAGGATAAGGGATATTTCGAGGATAGGTGGAAGAAAAGACACAGAGACCCGGTGTTGGTGTGGCTCCCAAGAGATCGTGAGGGCCAGCATCAGCCTTGATTCCTGGCTACTCTGTGCCTGAGCCCCACGTGGAGGGTGGTCGCTTCGGAGCTTGGCTCTGATGAAGATAAGGGATACGTCGAGTTTACCTGAGAGAACAGACACGAAGCCCCGATATTGGTAGGGCTGAGAGGGGGCTGCCAAGAGATCGTGAGGGCCAGCATCACCCTTGATTCCTGGCTACCTCAGTGCCTAAGGCCCACGTCGAGGGTGGTCGCTTCGGAGCTTGGCTCTGATGACGGTAAGGGATACGTCGAAGTTACCTGAGACAACAGACACAGAGCCCCGGTACTGGTGGGGCTGAGAGGGGGCTGCCACGAGATCGTGAGGGCCAGCATCAACCTTGATTCCTGGCTACCTCAGGGCCTGAGACCCATCAGGTGGGTGGCTGCTTTGGAGCTTTGCTCTGATGAGGGTAAGGGGTATGTCGAGGATAGGAGAAAGAACAGATATAGAGCCCCAGTGTTGGTACGGCTGAGAAGGGCCAGCCACGAGATCCTGAGGGCCAGCATCAACCTTGATTCCTGGCTACCTCAGCGCCTAATGCCCACGTGGAGGTTGGTCGCTTCGGAGCTTGGCTCTGATGACGGTAACGGATTCGTCGAGGTTAGTTGAGAGAACAGACACAGAGGCCGGGTATTTGTGGGACTGAGAAAGGCCTGCCAGAGATCGTGAGGGCCAGCATCAACCTTGATTCCTGGCTACCTCAGGGCCTAAGGCCCTTGTTTAGGTTTGCCGCTAAGGAGCTAGGCCCTGATGAGGGTCAGGGCTAGGGTGTGGTTAGGTGGGAGGAGAGTCACAGAGCCCCAGTGTTGGTGGGGCTGAGATGGGGTTGCCAAGAGATCATGAGGGCCAGCATCAACCTTGATTCCTGGCTACCTCAGCGGCTAAGGCCCACGTGGAGGTTGGTCGCTTCGGAGCTTGGCTCTGATGACGGTAAGGGATACTTCGAGGTTACCTAAGACAACAGACACAGAGCCCTGGTACTGGTGGGGCTGAGAAGGGCCAGCCAAGAGATCGTGAGGGCCAGCCTCAACCTTCATTCGTGGCTAGTTCTGTGCCTGAGCCCCACGTGGAGCGTGGTCGCTTCGGAGCTTGGCTCTGATGAAGGTAGGGCATACGTCGAGTTTACCTGAGAGAACAGACACGAAGCCCCGTTATTGGTAGGGCTGAGAGGGGGCTGCCAAGAGATCGTGAGGGGCAGCATCAACCTTGATTCCTGGCTACCTCAGGGCCTGAGCCCCATCAGGTGGGTGACTGCTTCGGAGCTTTGCTCTGATGAGGGCAAGGCATATGTCGAGGATAGGTGAAAGAACAGACACAGAGCCCCGGTGTTGGTGGGGACCTCGAAGGGCTGCCAGGGCAGGCGAGTTCAACAAACAGTCAATCTTTGTTCCATCTGTGTTGGAGCGCCATCTAGTGGGTAGTCATTTCAGACCCTGGCTCTGATGAAGGTAAGATGTCGGTTGATGTTTAGGTGGGAGACGGAAAAGAAGGGGGCAGGTGTTGGTGGGGCTGCGGATGGGCTGCCAAGGGAAGGTGAGAGCCAGCATCAACCTTGATTCCTGGCTACCTCAGTGCCTAAGGCCCATATGGAGGGTGGTCTCTTAGGAGCTTGACTCTGAGGAGGGCAAGGGATACGTCGAGGTTAGCTAAGAGAACAGACACAGAGCCCCGGTGTTGGTAGCGCTGAGAAGGGCCAGCCAAGAGATCGTGAGGGCCAGCATCACCCTTGATTCCTGGCTACCTCAGTGCCTAAGCCCCATGTGGAGGGTGGCCGCTACGAAGTTTGGCTCTGATGAGGATAAGGGATATTTCGAGGATAGGTGGAAGAAAAGACACAGAGACCCGGTGTTGGTGTGGCTCCCAAGAGATCGTGAGGGCCAGCATCAGCCTTGATTCCTGGCTACTCTGTGCCTGAGCCCCACGTGGAGGGTGGTCGCTTCGGAGCTTGGCTCTGATGAAGATAAGGGATACGTCGAGTTTACCTGAGAGAACAGACACGAAGCCCCGATATTGGTAGGGCTGAGAGGGGGCTGCCAAGAGATCGTGAGGGCCAGCATCACCCTTGATTCCTGGCTACCTCAGCGGCTAAGGCCCACGTGGAGGTTGGTCGCTTCGGAGCTTGGCTCTGATGACGGTAGCGGATACGTCAGTGTTACCTGAAGGAACAGACACGAAGCCCCGATATTGGTAGGGCTGAGAAGGGGCTGCCAAGAGATCGTGAGGGCCAGCATCACCCTTGATTCCTGGCTACCTCAGTGCCTAAGGCCCACGTCGAGGGTGGTCGCTTCGGAGCTTGGCTCTGATGACGGTAAGGGATACGTCGAAGTTACCTGAGACAACAGACACAGAGCCCCGGTACTGGTGGGGCTGAGAGGGGGCTGCCACGAGATCGTGAGGGCCAGCATCAACCTTGATTCCTGGCTACCTCAGGGCCTGAGACCCATCAGGTGGGTGGCTGCTTTGGAGCTTTGCTCTGATGAGGGTAAGGGATATGTCGAGGATAGGAGAAAGAACAGATATACAGCCCCAGTGTTGGTACGGCTGAGAAGGGCCAGCCACCAGATCGTGAGGGCCAGCATCAACCTTGATTCCTGGCTACCTCAGTGCCTAATGCCCACGTGGAGGTTGATCGCTTCGGAGCTTGGCTCTGATGACGGTAACGGATTCGTCGAGATTAGTTGAGAGAACAGACACAGAGGCCGGGTATTTGTGGGACTGAGAAAGGCCTGCCAGAGATCGTGAGGGCCAGCATCAACCTTGATTCCTGGCTACCTCAGTGCCTAAGGCCCTTGTTTAGGTTTGCCGCTAAGGAGCTAGGCCCTGATGAGGGTCAGGGCTAGGGTGAGGTTAGGTGGGAGGAGAGTCACAGAGCCCCAGTGTTGGTGGGGCTGAGATGGGGTTGCCAAGAGATCATGAGGGCCAGCATCAACCTTGATTCCTGGCTACCTCAGCGGCTAAGGCCCACGTGGAGGTTGGTCGCTTCGGAGCTTGGCTCTGATGACGGTAAGGGATACTTCGAGGTTACCTAAGACAACAGACACAGAGCCCTGGTACTGGTGGGGCTGAGAAGGGCCAGCCAAGAGATCGTGAGGGCCAGCATCAACCTTGATTCGTGGCTAGTTCTGTGCCTGAGCCCCACGTGGAGCGTGGTCGCTTCGGAGCTTGGCTCTGATGAAGGTAGGGCATACGTCGAGTTTACCTGAGAGAACAGACACGAAGCCCCGTTATTGGTAGGGCTGAGAGGGGGCTGCCAAGAGATCGTGAGGGGCAGCATCAACCTTGATTCCTGGCTACCTCAGGGCCTGAGCCCCATCAGGTGGGTGACTGCTTCGGAGCTTTGCTCTGATGAGGGCAAGGGATATGTCGAGGATAGGTGAAAGAACAGACACAGAGCCCCGGTGTTGGTGGGGACCTCGAAGGGCTGCCAGGGCAGGCGAGTTCAACAAACAGTCAATCTTTGTTCCATCTGTGTTGGAGCGCCATCTAGTGGGTAGTCATTTCAGACCCTGGCTCTGATGAAGGTAAGATGTCGGTTGATGTTTAGGTGGGAGACGGAAAAGAAGGGGGCAGGTGTTGGTGGGGCTGCGGATGGGCTGCCAAGGGAAGGTGAGAGCCAGCATCAACCTTGATTCCTGGCTACCTCAGTGCCTAAGGCCCATATGGAGGGTGGTCTCTTAGGAGCTTGACTCTGAGGAGGGCAAGGGATACGTCGAGGTTAGCTAAGAGAACAGACACAGAGCCCCGGTGTTGGTAGCGCTGAGAAGGGCCAGCCAAGAGATCGTGAGGGCCAGCATCACCCTTGATTCCTGGCTACCTCAGTGCCTAAGCCCCATGTGGAGGGTGGCCGCTACGAAGTTTGGCTCTGATAGGATAAGGGATATTTCGAGGATAGGTGGAAGAAAAGACACAGAGACCCGGTGTTGGTGTGGCTCCCAAGAGATCGTGAGGGCCAGCATCAGCCTTGATTCCTGGCTACTCTGTGCCTGAGCCCCACGTGGAGGGTGGTCGCTTCGGAGCTTGGCTCTGATGAAGATAAGGGATACGTCGAGTTTACCTGAGAGAACAGACACGAAGCCCCGATATTGGTAGGGCTGAGAGGGGGCTGCCAAGAGATCGTGAGGGGCAGCATCAACCTTGATTCCTGGCTACCTCAGGGCCTGAGCCCCATCAGGTGGGTGACTGCTTCGGAGTTTTGCTCTGATGAGGGTCAGGGCTAGGGTGAGGTTAGGTGGGAGGAGAGACAAAGAGCCCCAATGTTGGTGGGGCTGAGATGGGGATGCCAAGAGATCGTGAGGGCCATCATCAACCTTGATTCCTGGCTACTCTGTGCCTGAGCCCCACGTGGAGGGTGGTCGCTTCGGAGCTTGGCTCTGATGAAGATAAGGGATACGTCGAGTTTACCTGAGAGAACAGACACGAAGCCCCGATATTGGTAGGGCTGAGAGGGGGCTGCCAAGAGATCGTGAGGGCCAGCATCACCCTTGATTCCTGGCTACCTCAGCGGCTAAGGCCCACGTGGAGGTTGGTCGCTTCGGAGCTTGGCTCTGATGACGGTAGCGGATACGTCAGTGTTACCTGAAGGAACAGACACGAAGCCCCGATATTGGTAGGGCTGAGAAGGGGCTGCCAAGAGATCGTGAGGGCCAGCATCACCCTTGATTCCTGGCTACCTCAGTGCCTAAGGCCCACGTCGAGGGTGGTCGCTTCGGAGCTTGGCTCTGATGACGGTAAGGGATACGTCGAAGTTACCTGAGACAACAGACACAGAGCCCCGGTACTGGTGGGGCTGAGAGGGGGCTGCCACGAGATCGTGAGGGCCAGCATCAACCTTGATTCCTGGCTACCTCAGGGCCTGAGACCCATCAGGTGGGTGGCTGCTTTGGAGCTTTGCTCTGATGAGGGTAAGGGATATGTCGAGGATAGGAGAAAGAACAGATATAGAGCCCCAGTGTTGGTACGGCTGAGAAGGGCCAGCCACCAGATCGTGAGGGCCAGCATCAACCTTGATTCCTGGCTACCTCAGTGCCTAATGCCCACGTGGAGGTTGATCGCTTCGGAGCTTGGCTCTGATGACGGTAACGGATTCGTCGAGATTAGTTGAGAGAACAGACACAGAGGCCGGGTATTTGTGGGACTGAGAAAGGCCTGCCAGAGATCGTGAGGGCCAGCATCAACCTTGATTCCTGGCTACCTCAGTGCCTAAGGCCCTTGTTCAGGTTTGCCGCTAAGGAGCTAGGCCCTGATGAGGGTCAGGGCTAGGGTGAGGTTAGGTGGGAGGAGAGTCACAGAGCCCCAGTGTTGGTGGGGCTGAGATGGGGTTGCCAAGAGATCATGAGGGCCAGCATCAACCTTGATTCCTGGCTACCTCAGCGGCTAAGGCCCACGTGGAGGTTGGTCGCTTCGGAGCTTGGCTCTGATGACGGTAAGGGATACTTCGAGGTTACCTAAGACAACAGACACAGAGCCCTGGTACTGGTGGGGCTGAGAAGGGCCAGCCAAGAGATCGTGAGGGCCAGCATCAACCTTGATTCGTGGCTAGTTCTGTGCCTGAGCCCCACGTGGAGCGTGGTCGCTTCGGAGCTTGGCTCTGATGAAGGTAGGGCATACGTCGAGTTTACCTGAGAGAACAGACACGAAGCCCCGTTATTGGTAGGGCTGAGAGGGGGCTGCCAAGAGATCGTGAGGGGCAGCATCAACCTTGATTCCTGGCTACCTCAGGGCCTGAGCCCCATCAGGTGGGTGACTGCTTCGGAGCTTTGCTCTGATGAGGGCAAGGGATATGTCGAGGATAGGTGAAAGAACAGACACAGAGCCCCGGTGTTGGTGGGGACCTCGAAGGGCTGCCAGGGCAGGCGAGTTCAACAAACAGTCAATCTTTGTTCCATCTGTGTTGGAGCGCCATCTAGTGGGTAGTCATTTCAGACCCTGGCTCTGATGAAGGTAAGATGTCGGTTGATGTTTAGGTGGGAGACGGAAAAGAAGGGGGCAGGTGTTGGTGGGGCTGCGGATGGGCTGCCAAGGGAAGGTGAGAGCCAGCATCAACCTTGATTCCTGGCTACCTCAGTGCCTAAGGCCCATATGGAGGGTGGTCTCTTAGGAGCTTGACTCTGAGGAGGGCAAGGGATACGTCGAGGTTAGCTAAGAGAACAGACACAGAGCCCCGGTGTTGGTAGCGCTGAGAAGGGCCAGCCAAGAGATCGTGAGGGCCAGCATCACCCTTGATTCCTGGCTACCTCAGTGCCTAAGCCCCATGTGGAGGGTGGCCGCTACGAAGTTTGGCTCTGATGAGGATAAGGGATATTTCGAGGATAGGTGGAAGAAAAGACACAGAGACCCGGTGTTGGTGTGGCTCCCAAGAGATCGTGAGGGCCAGCATCAGCCTTGATTCCTGGCTACTCTGTGCCTGAGCCCCACGTGGAGGGTGGTCGCTTCGGAGCTTGGCTCTGATGAAGATAAGGGATACGTCGAGTTTACCTGAGAGAACAGACACGAAGCCCCGATATTGGTAGGGCTGAGAGGGGGCTGCCAAGAGATCGTGAGGGCCAGCATCACCCTTGATTCCTGGCTACCTCAGTGCCTAAGGCCCACGTCGAGGGTGGTCGCTTCGGAGCTTGGCTCTGATGACGGTAAGGGATACGTCGAAGTTACCTGAGACAACAGACACAGAGCCCCGGTACTGGTGGGGCTGAGAGGGGGCTGCCACGAGATCGTGAGGGCCAGCATCAACCTTGATTCCTGGCTACCTCAGGGCCTGAGACCCATCAGGTGGGTGGCTGCTTTGGAGCTTTGCTCTGATGAGGGTAAGGGGTATGTCGAGGATAGGAGAAAGAACAGATATAGAGCCCCAGTGTTGGTACGGCTGAGAAGGGCCAGCCACCAGATCGTGAGGGCCAGCATCAACCTTGATTCCTGGCTACCTCAGCGCCTAATGCCCACGTGGAGGTTGGTCGCTTCGGAGCTTGGCTCTGATGACGGTAACGGATTCGTCGAGGTTAGTTGAGAGAACAGACACAGAGGCCGGGTATTTGTGGGACTGAGAAAGGCCTGCCAGAGATCGTGAGGGCCAGCATCAACCTTGATTCCTGGCTACCTCAGTGCCTAAGGCCCTTGTTTAGGTTTGCCGCTAAGGAGCTAGGCCCTGATGAGGGTCAGGGCTAGGGTGTGGTTAGGTGGGAGGAGAGTCACAGAGCCCCAGTGTTGGTGGGGCTGAGATGGGGTTGCCAAGAGATCATGAGGGCCAGCATCAACCTTGATTCCTGGCTACCTCAGCGGCTAAGGCCCACGTGGAGGTTGGTCGCTTCGGAGCTTGGCTCTGATGACGGTAAGGGATACTTCGAGGTTACCTAAGACAACAGACACAGAGCCCTGGTACTGGTGGGGCTGAGAAGGGCCAGCCAAGAGATCGTGAGGGCCAGCATCAACCTTGATTCGTGGCTACTTCTGTGCCTGAGCCCCACGTGGAGCGTGGTCGCTTCGGAGCTTGGCTCTGATGAAGGTAGGGGATACGTCGAGTTTACCTGAGAGAACAGACACGAAGCCCCGATATTGGTAGGGCTGAGAGGGGGCTGCCAAGAGATCGTGAGGGGCAGCATCAACCTTGATTCCTGGCTACCTCAGGGCCTGAGCCCCATCAGGTGGGTGACTGCTTCGGAGCTTTGCTCTGATGAGGGCAAGGGATATGTCGAGGATAGGTGAAAGAACAGACACAGAGCCCCGGTGTTGGTGGGGACCTCGAAGGGCTGCCAGGGCAGGCGAGTTCAACAAACAGTCAATCTTTGTTCCATCTGTGTTGGAGCGCCATCTAGTGGGTAGTCATTTCAGACCCTGGCTCTGATGAAGGTAAGATGTCGGTTGATGTTTAGGTGGGAGACGGAAAAGAAGGGGGCAGGTGTTGGTGGGGCTGCGGATGGGCTGCCAAGGGAAGGTGAGAGCCAGCATCAACCTTGATTCCTGGCTACCTCAGTGCCTAAGGCCCATATGGAGGGTGGTCTCTTAGGAGCTTGACTCTGAGGAGGGCAAGGGATACGTCGAGGTTAGCTAAGAGAACAGACACAGAGCCCCGGTGTTGGTAGCGCTGAGAAGGGCCAGCCAAGAGATCGTGAGGGCCAGCATCACCCTTGATTCCTGGCTACCTCAGTGCCTAAGCCCCATGTGGAGGGTGGCCGCTACGAAGTTTGGCTCTGATAGGATAAGGGATATTTCGAGGATAGGTGGAAGAAAAGACACAGAGACCCGGTGTTGCTGTGGCTCCCAAGAGATCGTGAGGGCCAGCATCAGCCTTGATTCCTGGCTACTCTGTGCCTGAGCCCCACGTGGAGGGTGGTCGCTTCGGAGCTTGGCTCTGATGAAGATAAGGGATACGTCGAGTTTACCTGAGAGAACAGACACGAAGCCCCGATATTGGTAGGGCTGAGAGGGGGCTGCCAAGAGATCGTGAGGGGCAGCATCAACCTTGATTCCTGGCTACCTCAGGGCCTGAGCCCCATCAGGTGGGTGACTGCTTCGGAGTTTTGCTCTGATGAGGGTCAGGGCTAGGGTGAGGTTAGGTGGGAGGAGAGACAAAGAGCCCCAATGTTGGTGGGGCTGAGATGGGGATGCCAAGAGATCGTGAGGGCCATCATCAACCTTGATTCCTGGCTACTCTGTGCCTGAGCCCCACGTGGAGGGTGGTCGCTTCGGAGCTTGGCTCTGATGAAGATAAGGGATACGTCGAGTTTACCTGAGAGAACAGACACGAAGCCCCGATATTGGTAGGGCTGAGAGGGGGCTGCCAAGAGATCGTGAGGGCCAGCATCACCCTTGATTCCTGGCTACCTCAGCGGCTAAGGCCCACGTGGAGGTTGGTCGCTTCGGAGCTTGGCTCTGATGACGGTAGCGGATACGTCAGTGTTACCTGAAGGAACAGACACGAAGCCCCGATATTGGTAGGGCTGAGAAGGGGCTGCCAAGAGATCGTGAGGGCCAGCATCACCCTTGATTCCTGGCTACCTCAGTGCCTAAGGCCCACGTCGAGGGTGGTCGCTTCGGAGCTTGGCTCTGATGACGGTAAGGGATACGTCGAAGTTACCTGAGACAACAGACACAGAGCCCCGGTACTGGTGGGGCTGAGAGGGGGCTGCCACGAGATCGTGAGGGCCAGCATCAACCTTGATTCCTGGCTACCTCAGGGCCTGAGACCCATCAGGTGGGTGGCTGCTTTGGAGCTTTGCTCTGATGAGGGTAAGGGGTATGTCGAGGATAGGAGAAAGAACAGATATAGAGCCCCAGTGTTGGTACGGCTGAGAAGGGCCAGCCACCAGATCGTGAGGGCCAGCATCAACCTTGATTCCTGGCTACCTCAGCGCCTAATGCCCACGTGGAGGTTGGTCGCTTCGGAGCTTGGCTCTGATGACGGTAACGGATTCGTCGAGGTTAGTTGAGAGAACAGACACAGAGGCCGGGTATTTGTGGGACTGAGAAAGGCCTGCCAGAGATCGTGAGGGCCAGCATCAACCTTGATTCCTGGCTACCTCAGGGCCTAAGGCCCTTGTTTAGGTTTGCCGCTAAGGAGCTAGGCCCTGATGAGGGTCAGGGCTAGGGTGTGGTTAGGTGGGAGGAGAGTCACAGAGCCCCAGTGTTGGTGGGGCTGAGATGGGGTTGCCAAGAGATCATGAGGGCCAGCATCAACCTTGATTCCTGGCTACCTCAGCGGCTAAGGCCCACGTGGAGGTTGGTCGCTTCGGAGCTTGGCTCTGATGACGGTAAGGGATACTTCGAGGTTACCTAAGACAACAGACACAGAGCCCTGGTACTGGTGGGGCTGAGAAGGGCCAGCCAAGAGATCGTGAGGGCCAGCATCAACCTTCATTCGTGGCTACTTCTGTGCCTGAGCCCCACGTGGAGCGTGGTCGCTTCGGAGCTTGGCTCTGATGAAGGTAGGGGATACGTCGAGTTTACCTGAGAGAACAGACACGAAGCCCCGATATTGGTAGGGCTGAGAGGGGGCTGCCAAGAGATCGTGAGGGGCAGCATCAACCTTGATTCCTGGCTACCTCAGGGCCTGAGCCCCATCAGGTGGGTGACTGCTTCGGAGCTTTGCTCTGATGAGGGCAAGGGATATGTCGAGGATAGGTGAAAGAACAGACACAGAGCCCCGGTGTTGGTGGGGACCTCGAAGGGCTGCCAGGGCAGGCGAGTTCAACAAACAGTCAATCTTTGTTCCATCTGTGTTGGAGCGCCATCTAGTGGGTAGTCATTTCAGACCCTGGCTCTGATGAAGGTAAGATGTCGGTTGATGTTTAGGTGGGAGACGGAAAAGAAGGGGGCAGGTGTTGGTGGGGCTGCGGATGGGCTGCCAAGGGAAGGTGAGAGCCAGCATCAACCTTGATTCCTGGCTACCTCAGTGCCTAAGGCCCATATGGAGGGTGGTCTCTTAGGAGCTTGACTCTGAGGAGGGCAAGGGATACGTCGAGGTTAGCTAAGAGAACAGACACAGAGCCCCGGTGTTGGTAGCGCTGAGAAGGGCCAGCCAAGAGATCGTGAGGGCCAGCATCACCCTTGATTCCTGGCTACCTCAGTGCCTAAGCCCCATGTGGAGGGTGGCCGCTACGAAGTTTGGCTCTGATGAGGATAAGGGATATTTCGAGGATAGGTGGAAGAAAAGACACAGAGACCCGGTGTTGGTGTGGCTCCCAAGAGATCGTGAGGGCCAGCATCAGCCTTGATTCCTGGCTACTCTGTGCCTGAGCCCCACGTGGAGGGTGGTCGCTTCGGAGCTTGGCTCTGATGAAGATAAGGGATACGTCGAGTTTACCTGAGAGAACAGACACGAAGCCCCGATATTGGTAGGGCTGAGAGGGGGCTGCCAAGAGATCGTGAGGGCCAGCATCACCCTTGATTCCTGGCTACCTCAGCGGCTAAGGCCCACGTGGAGGTTGGTCGCTTCGGAGCTTGGCTCTGATGACGGTAGCGGATACGTCAGTGTTACCTGAAGGAACAGACACGAAGCCCCGATATTGGTAGGGCTGAGAGGGGGCTGCCAAGAGATCGTGAGGGCCAGCATCACCCTTGATTCCTGGCTACCTCAGCGGCTAAGGCCCACGTGGAGGTTGGTCGCTTCGGAGCTTGGCTCTGATGACGGTAGCGGATACGTCAGTGTTACCTGAAGGAACAGACACGAAGCCCCGATATTGGTAGGGCTGAGAAGGGGCTGCCAAGAGATCGTGAGGGCCAGCATCACCCTTGATTCCTGGCTACCTCAGTGCCTAAGGCCCACGTCGAGGGTGGTCGCTTCGGAGCTTGGCTCTGATGACGGTAAGGGATACGTCGAAGTTACCTGAGACAACAGACACAGAGCCCCGGTACTGGTGGGGCTGAGAGGGGGCTGCCACGAGATCGTGAGGGCCAGCATCAACCTTGATTCCTGGCTACCTCAGGGCCTGAGACCCATCAGGTGGGTGGCTGCTTTGGAGCTTTGCTCTGATGAGGGTAAGGGGTATGTCGAGGATAGGAGAAAGAACAGATATAGAGCCCCAGTGTTGGTACGGCTGAGAAGGGCCAGCCACCAGATCGTGAGGGCCAGCATCAACCTTGATTCCTGGCTACCTCAGCGCCTAATGCCCACGTGGAGGTTGGTCGCTTCGGAGCTTGGCTCTGATGACGGTAACGGATTCGTCGAGGTTAGTTGAGAGAACAGACACAGAGGCCGGGTATTTGTGGGACTGAGAAAGGCCTGCCAGAGATCGTGAGGGCCAGCATCAACCTTGATTCCTGGCTACCTCAGGGCCTAAGGCCCTTGTTTAGGTTTGCCGCTAAGGAGCTAGGCCCTGATGAGGGTCAGGGCTAGGGTGTGGTTAGGTGGGAGGAGAGTCACAGAGCCCCAGTGTTGGTGGGGCTGAGATGGGGTTGCCAAGAGATCATGAGGGCCAGCATCAACCTTGATTCCTGGCTACCTCAGCGGCTAAGGCCCACGTGGAGGTTGGTCGCTTCGGAGCTTGGCTCTGATGACGGTAAGGGATACTTCGAGGTTACCTAAGACAACAGACACAGAGCCCTGGTACTGGTGGGGCTGAGAAGGGCCAGCCAAGAGATCGTGAGGGCCAGCCTCAACCTTCATTCGTGGCTAGTTCTGTGCCTGAGCCCCACGTGGAGCGTGGTCGCTTCGGAGCTTGGCTCTGATGAAGGTAGGGCATACGTCGAGTTTACCTGAGAGAACAGACACGAAGCCCCGTTATTGGTAGGGCTGAGAGGGGGCTGCCAAGAGATCGTGAGGGGCAGCATCAACCTTGATTCCTGGCTACCTCAGGGCCTGAGCCCCATCAGGTGGGTGACTGCTTCGGAGCTTTGCTCTGATGAGGGCAAGGGATATGTCGAGGATAGGTGAAAGAACAGACACAGAGCCCCGGTGTTGGTGGGGACCTCGAAGGGCTGCCAGGGCAGGCGAGTTCAACAAACAGTCAATCTTTGTTCCATCTGTGTTGGAGCGCCATCTAGTGGGTAGTCATTTCAGACCCTGGCTCTGATGAAGGTAAGATGTCGGTTGATGTTTAGGTGGGAGACGGAAAAGAAGGGGGCAGGTGTTGGTGGGGCTGCGGATGGGCTGCCAAGGGAAGGTGAGAGCCAGCATCAACCTTGATTCCTGGCTACCTCAGTGCCTAAGGCCCATATGGAGGGTGGTCTCTTAGGAGCTTGACTCTGAGGAGGGCAAGGGATACGTCGAGGTTAGCTAAGAGAACAGACACAGAGCCCCGGTGTTGGTAGCGCTGAGAAGGGCCAGCCAAGAGATCGTGAGGGCCAGCATCACCCTTGATTCCTGGCTACCTCAGTGCCTAAGCCCCATGTGGAGGGTGGCCGCTACGAAGTTTGGCTCTGATGAGGATAAGGGATATTTCGAGGATAGGTGGAAGAAAAGACACAGAGACCCGGTGTTGGTGTGGCTCCCAAGAGATCGTGAGGGCCAGCATCAGCCTTGATTCCTGGCTACTCTGTGCCTGAGCCCCACGTGGAGGGTGGTCGCTTCGGAGCTTGGCTCTGATGAAGATAAGGGATACGTCGAGTTTACCTGAGAGAACAGACACGAAGCCCCGATATTGGTAGGGCTGAGAGGGGGCTGCCAAGAGATCGTGAGGGCCAGCATCACCCTTGATTCCTGGCTACCTCAGCGGCTAAGGCCCACGTGGAGGTTGGTCGCTTCGGAGCTTGGCTCTGATGACGGTAGCGGATACGTCAGTGTTACCTGAAGGAACAGACACGAAGCCCCGATATTGGTAGGGCTGAGAAGGGGCTGCCAAGAGATCGTGAGGGCCAGCATCACCCTTGATTCCTGGCTACCTCAGTGCCTAAGGCCCACGTCGAGGGTGGTCGCTTCGGAGCTTGGCTCTGATGACGGTAAGGGATACGTCGAAGTTACCTGAGACAACAGACACAGAGCCCCGGTACTGGTGGGGCTGAGAGGGGGCTGCCACGAGATCGTGAGGGCCAGCATCAACCTTGATTCCTGGCTACCTCAGGGCCTGAGACCCATCAGGTGGGTGGCTGCTTTGGAGCTTTGCTCTGATGAGGGTAAGGGATATGTCGAGGATAGGAGAAAGAACAGATATAGAGCCCCAGTGTTGGTACGGCTGAGAAGGGCCAGCCACCAGATCGTGAGGGCCAGCATCAACCTTGATTCCTGGCTACCTCAGTGCCTAATGCCCACGTGGAGGTTGATCGCTTCGGAGCTTGGCTCTGATGACGGTAACGGATTCGTCGAGATTAGTTGAGAGAACAGACACAGAGGCCGGGTATTTGTGGGACTGAGAAAGGCCTGCCAGAGATCGTGAGGGCCAGCATCAACCTTGATTCCTGGCTACCTCAGGGCCTAAGGCCCTTGTTTAGGTTTGCCGCTAAGGAGCTAGGCCCTGATGAGGGTCAGGGCTAGGGTGAGGTTAGGTGGGAGGAGAGTCACAGAGCCCCAGTGTTGGTGGGGCTGAGATGGGGTTGCCAAGAGATCATGAGGGCCAGCATCAACCTTGATTCCTGGCTACCTCAGCGGCTAAGGCCCACGTGGAGGTTGGTCGCTTCGGAGCTTGGCTCTGATGACGGTAAGGGATACTTCGAGGTTACCTAAGACAACAGACACAGAGCCCTGGTACTGGTGGGGCTGAGAAGGGCCAGCCAAGAGATCGTGAGGGCCAGCATCAACCTTGATTCGTGGCTACTTCTGTGCCTGAGCCCCACGTGGAGCGTGGTCGCTTCGGAGCTTGGCTCTGATGAAGGTAGGGCATACGTCGAGTTTACCTGAGAGAACAGACACGAAGCCCCGTTATTGGTAGGGCTGAGAGGGGGCTGCCAAGAGATCGTGAGGGGCAGCATCAACCTTGATTCCTGGCTACCTCAGGGCCTGAGCCCCATCAGGTGGGTGACTGCTTCGGAGCTTTGCTCTGATGAGGGCAAGGGATATGTCGAGGATAGGTGAAAGAACAGACACAGAGCCCCGGTGTTGGTGGGGACCTCGAAGGGCTGCCAGGGCAGGCGAGTTCAACAAACAGTCAATCTTTGTTCCATCTGTGTTGGAGCGCCATCTAGTGGGTAGTCATTTCAGACCCTGGCTCTGATGAAGGTAAGATGTCGGTTGATGTTTAGGTGGGAGACGGAAAAGAAGGGGGCAGGTGTTGGTGGGGCTGCGGATGGGCTGCCAAGGGAAGGTGAGAGCCAGCATCAACCTTGATTCCTGGCTACCTCAGTGCCTAAGGCCCATATGGAGGGTGGTCTCTTAGGAGCTTGACTCTGAGGAGGGCAAGGGATACGTCGAGGTTAGCTAAGAGAACAGACACAGAGCCCCGGTGTTGGTAGCGCTGAGAAGGGCCAGCCAAGAGATCGTGAGGGCCAGCATCACCCTTGATTCCTGGCTACCTCAGTGCCTAAGCCCCATGTGGAGGGTGGCCGCTACGAAGTTTGGCTCTGATGAGGATAAGGGATATTTCGAGGATAGGTGGAAGAAAAGACACAGAGACCCGGTGTTGGTGTGGCTCCCAAGAGATCGTGAGGGCCAGCATCACCCTTGATTCCTGGCTACTCTGTGCCTGAGCCCCACGTGGAGGGTGGTCGCTTCGGAGCTTGGCTCTGATGAAGGTAGCGGATACGTCAGTGTTACCTGAAGGAACAGACTCAGAGCCCCGATATTGGTAGGGCTGAGAAGGGGCTGCCAAGAGATCGTGAGGGCCAGCATCACCCTTGATTCCTGGCTACCTCAGTGCCTAAGGCCCACGTCGAGGGTGGTCGCTTCGGAGCTTGGCTCTGATGACGGTAAGGGATACGTCGAAGTTACCTGAGACAACAGACACAGAGCCCCGGTACTGGTGGGGCTGAGAGGGGGCTGCCACGAGATCGTGAGGGCCAGCATCAACCTTGATTCCTGGCTACCTCAGGGCCTGAGACCCATCAGGTGGGTGGCTGCTTTGGAGCTTTGCTCTGATGAGGGTAAGGGGTATGTCGAGGATAGGAGAAAGAACAGATATAGAGCCCCAGTGTTGGTACGGCTGAGAAGGGCCAGCCACCAGATCGTGAGGGCCAGCATCAACCTTGATTCCTGGCTACCTCAGCGCCTAATGCCCACGTGGAGGTTGGTCGCTTCGGAGCTTGGCTCTGATGACGGTAACGGATTCGTCGAGGTTAGTTGAGAGAACAGACACAGAGGCCGGGTATTTGTGGGACTGAGAAAGGCCTGCCAGAGATCGTGAGGGCCAGCATCAACCTTGATTCCTGGCTACCTCAGGGCCTAAGGCCCTTGTTTAGGTTTGCCGCTAAGGAGCTAGGCCCTGATGAGGGTCAGGGCTAGGGTGTGGTTAGGTGGGAGGAGAGTCACAGAGCCCCAGTGTTGGTGGGGCTGAGATGGGGTTGCCAAGAGATCATGAGGGCCAGCATCAACCTTGATTCCTGGCTACCTCAGCGGCTAAGGCCCACGTGGAGGTTGGTCGCTTCGGAGCTTGGCTCTGATGACGGTAAGGGATACTTCGAGGTTACCTAAGACAACAGACACAGAGCCCTGGTACTGGTGGGGCTGAGAAGGGCCAGCCAAGAGATCGTGAGGGCCAGCCTCAACCTTCATTCGTGGCTAGTTCTGTGCCTGAGCCCCACGTGGAGCGTGGTCGCTTCGGAGCTTGGCTCTGATGAAGGTAGGGCATACGTCGAGTTTACCTGAGAGAACAGACACGAAGCCCCGTTATTGGTAGGGCTGAGAGGGGGCTGCCAAGAGATCGTGAGGGGCAGCATCAACCTTGATTCCTGGCTACCTCAGGGCCTGAGCCCCATCAGGTGGGTGACTGCTTCGGAGCTTTGCTCTGATGAGGGCAAGGCATATGTCGAGGATAGGTGAAAGAACAGACACAGAGCCCCGGTGTTGGTGGGGACCTCGAAGGGCTGCCAGGGCAGGCGAGTTCAACAAACAGTCAATCTTTGTTCCATCTGTGTTGGAGCGCCATCTAGTGGGTAGTCATTTCAGACCCTGGCTCTGATGAAGGTAAGATGTCGGTTGATGTTTAGGTGGGAGACGGAAAAGAAGGGGGCAGGTGTTGGTGGGGCTGCGGATGGGCTGCCAAGGGAAGGTGAGAGCCAGCATCAACCTTGATTCCTGGCTACCTCAGTGCCTAAGGCCCATATGGAGGGTGGTCTCTTAGGAGCTTGACTCTGAGGAGGGCAAGGGATACGTCGAGGTTAGCTAAGAGAACAGACACAGAGCCCCGGTGTTGGTAGCGCTGAGAAGGGCCAGCCAAGAGATCGTGAGGGCCAGCATCACCCTTGATTCCTGGCTACCTCAGTGCCTAAGCCCCATGTGGAGGGTGGCCGCTACGAAGTTTGGCTCTGATGAGGATAAGGGATATTTCGAGGATAGGTGGAAGAAAAGACACAGAGACCCGGTGTTGGTGTGGCTCCCAAGAGATCGTGAGGGCCAGCATCAGCCTTGATTCCTGGCTACTCTGTGCCTGAGCCCCACGTGGAGGGTGGTCGCTTCGGAGCTTGGCTCTGATGAAGATAAGGGATACGTCGAGTTTACCTGAGAGAACAGACACGAAGCCCCGATATTGGTAGGGCTGAGAGGGGGCTGCCAAGAGATCGTGAGGGCCAGCATCACCCTTGATTCCTGGCTACCTCAGCGGCTAAGGCCCACGTGGAGGTTGGTCGCTTCGGAGCTTGGCTCTGATGACGGTAGCGGATACGTCAGTGTTACCTGAAGGAACAGACACGAAGCCCCGATATTGGTAGGGCTGAGAAGGGGCTGCCAAGAGATCGTGAGGGCCAGCATCACCCTTGATTCCTGGCTACCTCAGTGCCTAAGGCCCACGTCGAGGGTGGTCGCTTCGGAGCTTGGCTCTGATGACGGTAAGGGATACGTCGAAGTTACCTGAGACAACAGACACAGAGCCCCGGTACTGGTGGGGCTGAGAGGGGGCTGCCACGAGATCGTGAGGGCCAGCATCAACCTTGATTCCTGGCTACCTCAGGGCCTGAGACCCATCAGGTGGGTGGCTGCTTTGGAGCTTTGCTCTGATGAGGGTAAGGGATATGTCGAGGATAGGAGAAAGAACAGATATAGAGCCCCAGTGTTGGTACGGCTGAGAAGGGCCAGCCACCAGATCGTGAGGGCCAGCATCAACCTTGATTCCTGGCTACCTCAGTGCCTAATGCCCACGTGGAGGTTGATCGCTTCGGAGCTTGGCTCTGATGACGGTAACGGATTCGTCGAGATTAGTTGAGAGAACAGACACAGAGGCCGGGTATTTGTGGGACTGAGAAAGGCCTGCCAGAGATCGTGAGGGCCAGCATCAACCTTGATTCCTGGCTACCTCAGTGCCTAAGGCCCTTGTTTAGGTTTGCCGCTAAGGAGCTAGGCCCTGATGAGGGTCAGGGCTAGGGTGAGGTTAGGTGGGAGGAGAGTCACAGAGCCCCAGTGTTGGTGGGGCTGAGATGGGGTTGCCAAGAGATCATGAGGGCCAGCATCAACCTTGATTCCTGGCTACCTCAGCGGCTAAGGCCCACGTGGAGGTTGGTCGCTTCGGAGCTTGGCTCTGATGACGGTAAGGGATACTTCGAGGTTACCTAAGACAACAGACACAGAGCCCTGGTACTGGTGGGGCTGAGAAGGGCCAGCCAAGAGATCGTGAGGGCCAGCATCAACCTTGATTCGTGGCTACTTCTGTGCCTGAGCCCCACGTGGAGCGTGGTCGCTTCGGAGCTTGGCTCTGATGAAGGTAGGGCATACGTCGAGTTTACCTGAGAGAACAGACACGAAGCCCCGTTATTGGTAGGGCTGAGAGGGGGCTGCCAAGAGATCGTGAGGGGCAGCATCAACCTTGATTCCTGGCTACCTCAGGGCCTGAGCCCCATCAGGTGGGTGACTGCTTCGGAGCTTTGCTCTGATGAGGGCAAGGGATATGTCGAGGATAGGTGAAAGAACAGACACAGAGCCCCGGTGTTGGTGGGGACCTCGAAGGGCTGCCAGGGCAGGCGAGTTCAACAAACAGTCAATCTTTGTTCCATCTGTGTTGGAGCGCCATCTAGTGGGTAGTCATTTCAGACCCTGGCTCTGATGAAGGTAAGATGTCGGTTGATGTTTAGGTGGGAGACGGAAAAGAAGGGGGCAGGTGTTGGTGGGGCTGCGGATGGGCTGCCAAGGGAAGGTGAGAGCCAGCATCAACCTTGATTCCTGGCTACCTCAGTGCCTAAGGCCCATATGGAGGGTGGTCTCTTAGGAGCTTGACTCTGAGGAGGGCAAGGGATACGTCGAGGTTAGCTAAGAGAACAGACACAGAGCCCCGGTGTTGGTAGCGCTGAGAAGGGCCAGCCAAGAGATCGTGAGGGCCAGCATCACCCTTGATTCCTGGCTACCTCAGTGCCTAAGCCCCATGTGGAGGGTGGCCGCTACGAAGTTTGGCTCTGATGAGGATAAGGGATATTTCGAGGATAGGTGGAAGAAAAGACACAGAGACCCGGTGTTGGTGTGGCTCCCAAGAGATCGTGAGGGCCAGCATCACCCTTGATTCCTGGCTACTCTGTGCCTGAGCCCCACGTGGAGGGTGGTCGCTTCGGAGCTTGGCTCTGATGAAGGTAGCGGATACGTCAGTGTTACCTGAAGGAACAGACTCAGAGCCCCGATATTGGTAGGGCTGAGAAGGGGCTGCCAAGAGATCGTGAGGGCCAGCATCACCCTTGATTCCTGGCTACCTCAGTGCCTAAGGCCCACGTCGAGGGTGGTCGCTTCGGAGCTTGGCTCTGATGACGGTAAGGGATACGTCGAAGTTACCTGAGACAACAGACACAGAGCCCCGGTACTGGTGGGGCTGAGAGGGGGCTGCCACGAGATCGTGAGGGCCAGCATCAACCTTGATTCCTGGCTACCTCAGGGCCTGAGACCCATCAGGTGGGTGGCTGCTTTGGAGCTTTGCTCTGATGAGGGTAAGGGATATGTCGAGGATAGGAGAAAGAACAGATATAGAGCCCCAGTGTTGGTACGGCTGAGAAGGGCCAGCCACCAGATCGTGAGGGCCAGCATCAACCTTGATTCCTGGCTACCTCAGCGCCTAATGCCCACGTGGAGGTTGGTCGCTTCGGAGCTTGGCTCTGATGACGGTAACGGATTCGTCGAGGTTAGTTGAGAGAACAGACACAGAGGCCGGGTATTTGTGGGACTGAGAAAGGCCTGCCAGAGATCGTGAGGGCCAGCATCAACCTTGATTCCTGGCTACCTCAGTGCCTAAGGCCCTTGTTTAGGTTTGCCGCTAAGGAGCTAGGCCCTGATGAGGGTCAGGGCTAGGGTGTGGTTAGGTGGGAGGAGAGTCACAGAGCCCCAGTGTTGGTGGGGCTGAGATGGGGTTGCCAAGAGATCATGAGGGCCAGCATCAACCTTGATTCCTGGCTACCTCAGCGGCTAAGGCCCACGTGGAGGTTGGTCGCTTCGGAGCTTGGCTCTGATGACGGTAAGGGATACTTCGAGGTTACCTAAGACAACAGACACAGAGCCCTGGTACTGGTGGGGCTGAGAAGGGCCAGCCAAGAGATCGTGAGGGCCAGCATCAACCTTCATTCGTGGCTACTTCTGTGCCTGAGCCCCACGTGGAGCGTGGTCGCTTCGGAGCTTGGCTCTGATGAAGGTAGGGGATACGTCGAGTTTACCTGAGAGAACAGACACGAAGCCCCGATATTGGTAGGGCTGAGAGGGGGCTGCCAAGAGATCGTGAGGGGCAGCATCAACCTTGATTCCTGGCTACCTCAGGGCCTGAGCCCCATCAGGTGGGTGACTGCTTCGGAGCTTTGCTCTGATGAGGGCAAGGGATATGTCGAGGATAGGTGAAAGAACAGACACAGAGCCCCGGTGTTGGTGGGGACCTCGAAGGGCTGCCAGGGCAGGCGAGTTCAACAAACAGTCAATCTTTGTTCCATCTGTGTTGGAGCGCCATCTAGTGGGTAGTCATTTCAGACCCTGGCTCTGATGAAGGTAAGATGTCGGTTGATGTTTAGGTGGGAGACGGAAAAGAAGGGGGCAGGTGTTGGTGGGGCTGCGGATGGGCTGCCAAGGGAAGGTGAGAGCCAGCATCAACCTTGATTCCTGGCTACCTCAGTGCCTAAGGCCCATATGGAGGGTGGTCTCTTAGGAGCTTGACTCTGAGGAGGGCAAGGGATACGTCGAGGTTAGCTAAGAGAACAGACACAGAGCCCCGGTGTTGGTAGCGCTGAGAAGGGCCAGCCAAGAGATCGTGAGGGCCAGCATCACCCTTGATTCCTGGCTACCTCAGTGCCTAAGCCCCATGTGGAGGGTGGCCGCTACGAAGTTTGGCTCTGATGAGGATAAGGGATATTTCGAGGATAGGTGGAAGAAAAGACACAGAGACCCGGTGTTGGTGTGGCTCCCAAGAGATCGTGAGGGCCAGCATCAGCCTTGATTCCTGGCTACTCTGTGCCTGAGCCCCACGTGGAGGGTGGTCGCTTCGGAGCTTGGCTCTGATGAAGATAAGGGATACGTCGAGTTTACCTGAGAGAACAGACACGAAGCCCCGATATTGGTAGGGCTGAGAGGGGGCTGCCAAGAGATCGTGAGGGCCAGCATCACCCTTGATTCCTGGCTACCTCAGCGGCTAAGGCCCACGTGGAGGTTGGTCGCTTCGGAGCTTGGCTCTGATGACGGTAGCGGATACGTCAGTGTTACCTGAAGGAACAGACACGAAGCCCCGATATTGGTAGGGCTGAGAAGGGGCTGCCAAGAGATCGTGAGGGCCAGCATCACCCTTGATTCCTGGCTACCTCAGTGCCTAAGGCCCACGTCGAGGGTGGTCGCTTCGGAGCTTGGCTCTGATGACGGTAAGGGATACGTCGAAGTTACCTGAGACAACAGACACAGAGCCCCGGTACTGGTGGGGCTGAGAGGGGGCTGCCACGAGATCGTGAGGGCCAGCATCAACCTTGATTCCTGGCTACCTCAGGGCCTGAGACCCATCAGGTGGGTGGCTGCTTTGGAGCTTTGCTCTGATGAGGGTAAGGGATATGTCGAGGATAGGAGAAAGAACAGATATAGAGCCCCAGTGTTGGTACGGCTGAGAAGGGCCAGCCACCAGATCGTGAGGGCCAGCATCAACCTTGATTCCTGGCTACCTCAGTGCCTAATGCCCACGTGGAGGTTGATCGCTTCGGAGCTTGGCTCTGATGACGGTAACGGATTCGTCGAGATTAGTTGAGAGAACAGACACAGAGGCCGGGTATTTGTGGGACTGAGAAAGGCCTGCCAGAGATCGTGAGGGCCAGCATCAACCTTGATTCCTGGCTACCTCAGTGCCTAAGGCCCTTGTTCAGGTTTGCCGCTAAGGAGCTAGGCCCTGATGAGGGTCAGGGCTAGGGTGAGGTTAGGTGGGAGGAGAGTCACAGAGCCCCAGTGTTGGTGGGGCTGAGATGGGGTTGCCAAGAGATCATGAGGGCCAGCATCAACCTTGATTCCTGGCTACCTCAGCGGCTAAGGCCCACGTGGAGGTTGGTCGCTTCGGAGCTTGGCTCTGATGACGGTAAGGGATACTTCGAGGTTACCTAAGACAACAGACACAGAGCCCTGGTACTGGTGGGGCTGAGAAGGGCCAGCCAAGAGATCGTGAGGGCCAGCATCAACCTTGATTCGTGGCTAGTTCTGTGCCTGAGCCCCACGTGGAGCGTGGTCGCTTCGGAGCTTGGCTCTGATGAAGGTAGGGCATACGTCGAGTTTACCTGAGAGAACAGACACGAAGCCCCGTTATTGGTAGGGCTGAGAGGGGGCTGCCAAGAGATCGTGAGGGGCAGCATCAACCTTGATTCCTGGCTACCTCAGGGCCTGAGCCCCATCAGGTGGGTGACTGCTTCGGAGCTTTGCTCTGATGAGGGCAAGGCATATGTCGAGGATAGGTGAAAGAACAGACACAGAGCCCCGGTGTTGGTGGGGACCTCGAAGGGCTGCCAGGGCAGGCGAGTTCAACAAACAGTCAATCTTTGTTCCATCTGTGTTGGAGCGCCATCTAGTGGGTAGTCATTTCAGACCCTGGCTCTGATGAAGGTAAGATGTCGGTTGATGTTTAGGTGGGAGACGGAAAAGAAGGGGGCAGGTGTTGGTGGGGCTGCGGATGGGCTGCCAAGGGAAGGTGAGAGCCAGCATCAACCTTGATTCCTGGCTACCTCAGTGCCTAAGGCCCATATGGAGGGTGGTCTCTTAGGAGCTTGACTCTGAGGAGGGCAAGGGATACGTCGAGGTTAGCTAAGAGAACAGACACAGAGCCCCGGTGTTGGTAGCGCTGAGAAGGGCCAGCCACGAGATCGTGAGGGCCAGCATCACCCTTGATTCCTGGCTACCTCAGTGCCTAAGCCCCATGTGGAGGGTGGCCGCTACGAAGTTTGGCTCTGATGAGGATAAGGGATATTTCGAGGATAGGTGGAAGAAAAGACACAGAGACCCGGTGTTGGTGTGGCTCCCAAGAGATCGTGAGGGCCAGCATCAGCCTTGATTCCTGGCTACTCTGTGCCTGAGCCCCACGTGGAGGGTGGTCGCTTCGGAGCTTGGCTCTGAGGACGGTAGCGGATACGTCAGTGTTACCTGAAGGAACAGACACGAAGCCCCGATATTGGTAGGGCTGAGAAGGGGCTGCCAAGAGATCGTGAGGCCCAGCATCAACCTTGATTCCTGGCTACCTCAGGGCCTGAGACCCATCAGGTGGGTGGCTGCTTTGGAGCTTTGCTCTGATGAGGGTAAGGGATATGTCGAGGATAGGAGAAAGAACAGATATAGAGCCCCAGTGTTGGTACGGCTGAGAAGGGCCAGCCACCAGATCGTGAGGGCCAGCATCAACCTTGATTCCTGGCTACCTCAGTGCCTAATGCCCACGTGGAGGTTGATCGCTTCGGAGCTTGGCTCTGATGACGGTAACGGATTCGTCGAGATTAGTTGAGAGAACAGACACAGAGGCCGGGTATTTGTGGGACTGAGAAAGGCCTGCCAGAGATCGTGAGGGCCAGCATCAACCTTGATTCCTGGCTACCTCAGTGCCTAAGGCCCTTGTTCAGGTTTGCCGCTAAGGAGCTAGGCCCTGATGAGGGTCAGGGCTAGGGTGAGGTTAGGTGGGAGGAGAGTCACAGAGCCCCAGTGTTGGTGGGGCTGAGATGGGGTTGCCAAGAGATCATGAGGGCCAGCATCAACCTTGATTCCTGGCTACCTCAGCGGCTAAGGCCCACGTGGAGGTTGGTCGCTTCGGAGCTTGGCTCTGATGACGGTAAGGGATACTTCGAGGTTACCTAAGACAACAGACACAGAGCCCTGGTACTGGTGGGGCTGAGAAGGGCCAGCCAAGAGATCGTGAGGGCCAGCATCAACCTTGATTCGTGGCTAGTTCTGTGCCTGAGCCCCACGTGGAGCGTGGTCGCTTCGGAGCTTGGCTCTGATGAAGGTAGGGCATACGTCGAGTTTACCTGAGAGAACAGACACGAAGCCCCGTTATTGGTAGGGCTGAGAGGGGGCTGCCAAGAGATCGTGAGGGGCAGCATCAACCTTGATTCCTGGCTACCTCAGGGCCTGAGCCCCATCAGGTGGGTGACTGCTTCGGAGCTTTGCTCTGATGAGGGCAAGGCATATGTCGAGGATAGGTGAAAGAACAGACACAGAGCCCCGGTGTTGGTGGGGACCTCGAAGGGCTGCCAGGGCAGGCGAGTTCAACAAACAGTCAATCTTTGTTCCATCTGTGTTGGAGCGCCATCTAGTGGGTAGTCATTTCAGACCCTGGCTCTGATGAAGGTAAGATGTCGGTTGATGTTTAGGTGGGAGACGGAAAAGAAGGGGGCAGGTGTTGGTGGGGCTGCGGATGGGCTGCCAAGGGAAGGTGAGAGCCAGCATCAACCTTGATTCCTGGCTACCTCAGTGCCTAAGGCCCATATGGAGGGTGGTCTCTTAGGAGCTTGACTCTGAGGAGGGCAAGGGATACGTCGAGGTTAGCTAAGAGAACAGACACAGAGCCCCGGTGTTGGTAGCGCTGAGAAGGGCCAGCCACGAGATCGTGAGGGCCAGCATCACCCTTGATTCCTGGCTACCTCAGTGCCTAAGCCCCATGTGGAGAGTGGCCGCTACGAAGTTTGGCTCTGATGAGGATAAGGGATATTTCGAGGATAGGTGGAAGAAAAGACACAGAGACCCGGTGTTGGTGTGGCTCCCAAGAGATCGTGAGGGCCAGCATCACCCTTGATTCCTGGCTACTCTGTGCCTGAGCCCCACGTGGAGGGTGGTCGCTTCGGAGCTTGGCTCTGAGGACGGTAGCGGATACGTCAGTGTTACCTGAAGGAACAGACACGAAGCCCCGATATTGGTAGGGCTGAGAAGGGGCTGCCAAGAGATCGTGAGGGCCAGCATCACCCTTGATTCCTGGCTACCTCAGTGCCTAAGGCCCACGTCGAGGGTGGTCGCTTCGGAGCTTGGCTCTGATGACGGTAAGGGATACGTCGAAGTTACCTGAGACAACAGACACAGAGCCCCGGTACTGGTGGGGCTGAGAGGGGGCTGCCACGAGATCGTGAGGGCCAGCATCAACCTTGATTCCTGGCTACCTCAGGGCCTGAGACCCATCAGGTGGGTGGCTGCTTTGGAGCTTTGCTCTGATGAGGGTAAGGGATATGTCGAGGATAGGAGAAAGAACAGATATAGAGCCCCAGTGTTGGTACGGCTGAGAAGGGCCAGCCACCAGATCGTGAGGGCCAGCATCAACCTTGATTCCTGGCTACCTCAGTGCCTAATGCCCACGTGGAGGTTGATCGCTTCGGAGCTTGGCTCTGATGACGGTAACGGATTCGTCGAGATTAGTTGAGAGAACAGACACAGAGGCCGGGTATTTGTGGGACTGAGAAAGGCCTGCCAGAGATCGTGAGGGCCAGCATCAACCTTGATTCCTGGCTACCTCAGTGCCTAAGGCCCTTGTTCAGGTTTGCCGCTAAGGAGCTAGGCCCTGATGAGGGTCAGGGCTAGGGTGAGGTTAGGTGGGAGGAGAGTCACAGAGCCCCAGTGTTGGTGGGGCTGAGATGGGGTTGCCAAGAGATCATGAGGGCCAGCATCAACCTTGATTCCTGGCTACCTCAGCGGCTAAGGCCCACGTGGAGGTTGGTCGCTTCGGAGCTTGGCTCTGATGACGGTAAGGGATACTTCGAGGTTACCTAAGACAACAGACACAGAGCCCTGGTACTGGTGGGGCTGAGAAGGGCCAGCCAAGAGATCGTGAGGGCCAGCATCAACCTTGATTCGTGGCTACTTCTGTGCCTGAGCCCCACGTGGAGCGTGGTCGCTTCGGAGCTTGGCTCTGATGAAGGTAGGGCATACGTCGAGTTTACCTGAGAGAACAGACACGAAGCCCCGTTATTGGTAGGGCTGAGAGGGGGCTGCCAAGAGATCGTGAGGGGCAGCATCAACCTTGATTCCTGGCTACCTCAGGGCCTGAGCCCCATCAGGTGGGTGACTGCTTCGGAGCTTTGCTCTGATGAGGGCAAGGCATATGTCGAGGATAGGTGAAAGAACAGACACAGAGCCCCGGTGTTGGTGGGGACCTCGAAGGGCTGCCAGGGCAGGCGAGTTCAACAAACAGTCAATCTTTGTTCCATCTGTGTTGGAGCGCCATCTAGTGGGTAGTCATTTCAGACCCTGGCTCTGATGAAGGTAAGATGTCGGTTGATGTTTAGGTGGGAGACGGAAAAGAAGGGGGCAGGTGTTGGTGGGGCTGCGGATGGGCTGCCAAGGGAAGGTGAGAGCCAGCATCAACCTTGATTCCTGGCTACCTCAGTGCCTAAGGCCCATATGGAGGGTGGTCTCTTAGGAGCTTGACTCTGAGGAGGGCAAGGGATACGTCGAGGTTAGCTAAGAGAACAGACACAGAGCCCCGGTGTTGGTAGCGCTGAGAAGGGCCAGCCAAGAGATCGTGAGGGCCAGCATCACCCTTGATTCCTGGCTACCTCAGTGCCTAAGCCCCATGTGGAGGGTGGCCGCTACGAAGTTTGGCTCTGATGAGGATAAGGGATATTTCGAGGATAGGTGGAAGAAAAGACACAGAGACCCGGTGTTGGTGTGGCTCCCAAGAGATCGTGAGGGCCAGCATCACCCTTGATTCCTGGCTACTCTGTGCCTGAGCCCCACGTGGAGGGTGGTCGCTTCGGAGCTTGGCTCTGATGACGGTAGCGGATACGTCAGTGTTACCTGAAGGAACAGACACGAAGCCCCGATATTGGTAGGGCTGAGAAGGGGCTGCCAAGAGATCGTGAGGGCCAGCATCACCCTTGATTCCTGGCTACCTCAGTGGCTAAGGCCCACGTCGAGGGTGGTCGCTTCGGAGCTTGGCTCTGATGACGGTAAGGGATACGTCGAAGTTACCTGAGACAACAGACACAGAGCCCCGGTACTGGTGGGGCTGAGAGGGGGCTGCCACGAGATCGTGAGGGCCAGCATCAACCTTGATTCCTGGCTACCTCAGGGCCTGAGACCCATCAGGTGGGTGGCTGCTTTGGAGCTTTGCTCTGATGAGGGTAAGGGGTATGTCGAGGATAGGAGAAAGAACAGATATAGAGCCCCAGTGTTGGTACGGCTGAGAAGGGCCAGCCACCAGATCGTGAGGGCCAGCATCAACCTTGATTCCTGGCTACCTCAGCGCCTAATGCCCACGTGGAGGTTGGTCGCTTCGGAGCTTGGCTCTGATGACGGTAACGGATTCGTCGAGGTTAGTTGAGAGAACAGACACAGAGGCCGGGTATTTGTGGGACTGAGAAAGGCCTGCCAGAGATCGTGAGGGCCAGCATCAACCTTGATTCCTGGCTACCTCAGTGCCTAAGGCCCTTGTTTAGGTTTGCCGCTAAGGAGCTAGGCCCTGATGAGGGTCAGGGCTAGGGTGTGGTTAGGTGGGAGGAGAGTCACAGAGCCCCAGTGTTGGTGGGGCTGAGATGGGGTTGCCAAGAGATCATGAGGGCCAGCATCAACCTTGATTCCTGGCTACCTCAGCGGCTAAGGCCCACGTGGAGGTTGGTCGCTTCGGAGCTTGGCTCTGATGACGGTAAGGGATACTTCGAGGTTACCTAAGACAACAGACACAGAGCCCTGGTACTGGTGGGGCTGAGAAGGGCCAGCCAAGAGATCGTGAGGGCCAGCATCAACCTTGATTCGTGGCTACTTCTGTGCCTGAGCCCCACGTGGAGCGTGGTCGCTTCGGAGCTTGGCTCTGATGAAGGTAGGGGATACGTCGAGTTTACCTGAGAGAACAGACACGAAGCCCCGATATTGGTAGGGCTGAGAGGGGGCTGCCAAGAGATCGTGAGGGGCAGCATCAACCTTGATTCCTGGCTACCTCAGGGCCTGAGCCCCATCAGGTGGGTGACTGCTTCGGAGCTTTGCTCTGATGAGGGCAAGGCATATGTCGAGGATAGGTGAAAGAACAGACACAGAGCCCCGGTGTTGGTGGGGACCTCGAAGGGCTGCCAGGGCAGGCGAGTTCAACAAACAGTCAATCTTTGTTCCATCTGTGTTGGAGCGCCATCTAGTGGGTAGTCATTTCAGACCCTGGCTCTGATGAAGGTAAGATGTCGGTTGATGTTTAGGTGGGAGACGGAAAAGAAGGGGGCAGGTGTTGGTGGGGCTGCGGATGGGCTGCCAAGGGAAGGTGAGAGCCAGCATCAACCTTGATTCCTGGCTACCTCAGTGCCTAAGGCCCATATGGAGGGTGGTCTCTTAGGAGCTTGACTCTGAGGAGGGCAAGGGATACGTCGAGGTTAGCTAAGAGAACAGACACAGAGCCCCGGTGTTGGTAGCGCTGAGAAGGGCCAGCCAAGAGATCGTGAGGGCCAGCATCACCCTTGATTCCTGGCTACCTCAGTGCCTAAGCCCCATGTGGAGGGTGGCCGCTACGAAGTTTGGCTCTGATAGGATAAGGGATATTTCGAGGATAGGTGGAAGAAAAGACACAGAGACCCGGTGTTGCTGTGGCTCCCAAGAGATCGTGAGGGCCAGCATCAGCCTTGATTCCTGGCTACTCTGTGCCTGAGCCCCACGTGGAGGGTGGTCGCTTCGGAGCTTGGCTCTGATGAAGATAAGGGATACGTCGAGTTTACCTGAGAGAACAGACACGAAGCCCCGATATTGGTAGGGCTGAGAGGGGGCTGCCAAGAGATCGTGAGGGGCAGCATCAACCTTGATTCCTGGCTACCTCAGGGCCTGAGCCCCATCAGGTGGGTGACTGCTTCGGAGTTTTGCTCTGATGAGGGTCAGGGCTAGGGTGAGGTTAGGTGGGAGGAGAGACAAAGAGCCCCAATGTTGGTGGGGCTGAGATGGGGATGCCAAGAGATCGTGAGGGCCATCATCAACCTTGATTCCTGGCTACTCTGTGCCTGAGCCCCACGTGGAGGGTGGTCGCTTCGGAGCTTGGCTCTGATGAAGATAAGGGATACGTCGAGTTTACCTGAGAGAACAGACACGAAGCCCCGATATTGGTAGGGCTGAGAGGGGGCTGCCAAGAGATCGTGAGGGCCAGCATCACCCTTGATTCCTGGCTACCTCAGCGGCTAAGGCCCACGTGGAGTTTGGTCGCTTCGGAGCTTGGCTCTGATGACGGTAGCGGATACGTCAGTGTTACCTGAAGGAACAGACACGAAGCCCCGATATTGGTAGGGCTCAGGAGGGGCTTCCAAGAGATCGTGAGGGCCAGCATCACCCTTGATTCCTGGCTACCTCAGTGCCTAAGGCCCACGTCGAGGGTGGTCGCTTCGGAGCTTGGCTCTGATGACGGTAAGGGATACGTCGAAGTTACCTGAGACAACAGACACAGAGCCCCGGTACTGGTGGGGCTGAGAGGGGGCTGCCACGAGATCGTGAGGGCCAGCATCAACCTTGATTCCTGGCTACCTCAGGGCCTGAGACCCATCAGGTGGGTGGCTGCTTTGGAGCTTTGCTCTGATGAGGGTAAGGGATATGTCGAGGATAGGAGAAAGAACAGATATAGAGCCCCAGTGTTGGTACGGCTGAGAAGGGCCAGCCACCAGATCGTGAGGGCCAGCATCAACCTTGATTCCTGGCTACCTCAGTGCCTAATGCCCACGTGGAGGTTGATCGCTTCGGAGCTTGGCTCTGATGACGGTAACGGATTCGTCGAGATTAGTTGAGAGAACAGACACAGAGGCCGGGTATTTGTGGGACTGAGAAAGGCCTGCCAGAGATCGTGAGGGCCAGCATCAACCTTGATTCCTGGCTACCTCAGGGCCTAAGGCCCTTGTTTAGGTTTGCCGCTAAGGAGCTAGGCCCTGATGAGGGTCAGGGCTAGGGTGAGGTTAGGTGGGAGGAGAATCACAGAGCCCCAGTGTTGGTGGGGCTGAGATGGGGTTGCCAAGAGATCATGAGGGCCAGCATCAACCTTGATTCCTGGCTACCTCAGCGGCTAAGGCCCACGTGGAGGTTGGTCGCTTCGGAGCTTGGCTCTGATGACGGTAAGGGATACTTCGAGGTTACCTAAGACAACAGACACAGAGCCCTGGTACTGGTGGGGCTGAGAAGGGCCAGCCAAGAGATCGTGAGGGCCAGCATCAACCTTGATTCGTGGCTAGTTCTGTGCCTGAGCCCCACGTGGAGCGTGGTCGCTTCGGAGCTTGGCTCTGATGAAGGTAGGGCATACGTCGAGTTTACCTGAGAGAACAGACACGAAGCCCCGTTATTGGTAGGGCTGAGAGGGGGCTGCCAAGAGATCGTGAGGGCCAGCATCAACCTTGATTCCTGGCTACCTCAGGGCCTGAGCCCCATCAGGTGGGTGACTGCTTCGGAGCTTTGCTCTGATGAGGGCAAGGGATATGTCGAGGATAGGTGAAAGAACAGACACAGAGCCCCGGTGTTGGTGGGGACCTCGAAGGGCTGCCAGGGCAGGCGAGTTCAACAAACAGTCAATCTTTGTTCCATCTGTGTTGGAGCGCCATCTAGTGGGTAGTCATTTCAGACCCTGGCTCTGATGAAGGTAAGATGTCGGTTGATGTTTAGGTGGGAGACGGAAAAGAAGGGGGCAGGTGTTGGTGGGGCTGCGGATGGGCTGCCAAGGGAAGGTGAGAGCCAGCATCAACCTTGATTCCTGGCTACCTCAGTGCCTAAGGCCCATATGGAGGGTGGTCTCTTAGGAGCTTGACTCTGAGGAGGGCAAGGGATACGTCGAGGTTAGCTAAGAGAACAGACACAGAGCCCCGGTGTTGGTAGCGCTGAGAAGGGCCAGCCAAGAGATCGTGAGGGCCAGCATCACCCTTGATTCCTGGCTACCTCAGTGCCTAAGCCCCATGTGGAGGGTGGCCGCTACGAAGTTTGGCTCTGATGAGGATAAGGGATATTTCGAGGATAGGTGGAAGAAAAGACACAGAGACCCGGTGTTGGTGTGGCTCCCAAGAGATCGTGAGGGCCAGCATCACCCTTGATTCCTGGCTACTCTGTGCCTGAGCCCCACGTGGAGGGTGGTCGCTTCGGAGCTTGGCTCTGATGAAGATAAGGGATACGTCGAGTTTTCCTGAGAGAACAGACACGAAGCCCCGATATTGGTAGGGCTGAGAGGGGGCTGCCAAGAGATCGTGAGGGCCAGCATCACCCTTGATTCCTGGCTACCTCAGTGCCTAAGGCCCACGTCGAGGGTGGTCGCTTCGGAGCTTGGCTCTGATGACGGTAAGGGATACGTCGAAGTTACCTGAGACAACAGACACAGAGCCCCGGTACTGGTGGGGCTGAGAGGGGGCTGCCACGAGATCGTGAGGGCCAGCATCAACCTTGATTCCTGGCTACCTCAGGGCCTGAGACCCATCAGGTGGGTGGCTGCTTTGGAGCTTTGCTCTGATGAGGGTAAGGGGTATGTCGAGGATAGGAGAAAGAACAGATATAGAGCCCCAGTGTTGGTACGGCTGAGAAGGGCCAGCCACCAGATCGTGAGGGCCAGCATCAACCTTGATTCCTGGCTACCTCAGCGCCTAATGCCCACGTGGAGGTTGGTCGCTTCGGAGCTTGGCTCTGATGACCGTAACGGATTCGTCGAGGTTAGTTGAGAGAACAGACACAGAGGCCGGGTATTTGTGGGACTGAGAAAGGCCTGCCAGAGATCGTGAGGGCCAGCATCAACCTTGATTCCTGGCTACCTCAGTGCCTAAGGCCCTTGTTTAGGTTTGCCGCTAAGGAGCTAGGCCCTGATGAGGGTCAGGGCTAGGGTGTGGTTAGGTGGGAGGAGAGTCACAGAGCCCCAGTGTTGGTGGGGCTGAGATGGGGTTGCCAAGAGATCATGAGGGCCAGCATCAACCTTGATTCCTGGCTACCTCAGCGGCTAAGGCCCACGTGGAGGTTGGTCGCTTCGGAGCTTGGCTCTGATGACGGTAAGGGATACTTCGAGGTTACCTAAGACAACAGACACAGAGCCCTGGTACTGGTGGGGCTGAGAAGGGCCAGCCAAGAGATCGTGAGGGCCAGCATCAACCTTGATTCGTGGCTAGTTCTGTGCCTGAGCCCCACGTGGAGCGTGGTCGCTTCGGAGCTTGGCTCTGATGAAGGTAGGGGATACGTCGAGTTTACCTGAGAGAACAGACACGAAGCCCCGATATTGGTAGGGCTGAGAGGGGGCTGCCAAGAGATCGTGAGGGGCAGCATCAACCTTGATTCCTGGCTACCTCAGGGCCTGAGCCCCATCAGGTGGGTGACTGCTTCGGAGCTTTGCTCTGATGAGGGCAAGGGATATGTCGAGGATAGGTGAAAGAACAGACACAGAGCCCCGGTGTTGGTGGGGACCTCGAAGGGCTGCCAGGGCAGGCGAGTTCAACAAACAGTCAATCTTTGTTCCATCTGTGTTGGAGCGCCATCTAGTGGGTAGTCATTTCAGACCCTGGCTCTGATGAAGGTAAGATGTCGGTTGATGTTTAGGTGGGAGACGGAAAAGAAGGGGGCAGGTGTTGGTGGGGCTGCGGATGGGCTGCCAAGGGAAGGTGAGAGCCAGCATCAACCTTGATTCCTGGCTACCTCAGTGCCTAAGGCCCATATGGAGGGTGGTCTCTTAGGAGCTTGACTCTGAGGAGGGCAAGGGATACGTCGAGGTTAGCTAAGAGAACAGACACAGAGCCCCGGTGTTGGTAGCGCTGAGAAGGGCCAGCCAAGAGATCGTGAGGGCCAGCATCACCCTTGATTCCTGGCTACCTCAGTGCCTAAGCCCCATGTGGAGGGTGGCCGCTACGAAGTTTGGCTCTGATGAGGATAAGGGATATTTCGAGGATAGGTGGAAGAAAAGACACAGAGACCCGGTGTTGGTGTGGCTCCCAAGAGATCGTGAGGGCCAGCATCACCCTTGATTCCTGGCTACTCTGTGCCTGAGCCCCACGTGGAGGGTGGTCGCTTCGGAGCTTGGCTCTGATGAAGATAAGGGATACGTCGAGTTTACCTGAGAGAACAGACACGAAGCCCCGATATTGGTAGGGCTGAGAGGGGGCTGCCAAGAGATCGTGAGGGCCAGCATCACCCTTGATTCCTGGCTACCTCAGCGGCTAAGGCCCACGTGGAGGTTGGTCGCTTCGGAGCTTGGCTCTGATGACGGTAGCGGATACGTCAGTGTTACCTGAAGGAACAGACACGAAGCCCCGATATTGGTAGGGCTGAGAAGGGGCTGCCAAGAGATCGTGAGGGCCAGCATCACCCTTGATTCCTGGCTACCTCAGTGCCTAAGGCCCACGTCGAGGGTGGTCGCTTCGGAGCTTGGCTCTGATGACGGTAAGGGATACGTCGAAGTTACCTGAGACAACAGACACAGAGCCCCGGTACTGGTGGGGCTGAGAGGGGGCTGCCACGAGATCGTGAGGGCCAGCATCAACCTTGATTCCTGGCTACCTCAGGGCCTGAGACCCATCAGGTGGGTGGCTGCTTTGGAGCTTTGCTCTGATGAGGGTAAGGGATATGTCGAGGATAGGAGAAAGAACAGATATAGAGCCCCAGTGTTGGTACGGCTGAGAAGGGCCAGCCACCAGATCGTGAGGGCCAGCATCAACCTTGATTCCTGGCTACCTCAGTGCCTAATGCCCACGTGGAGGTTGATCGCTTCGGAGCTTGGCTCTGATGACGGTAACGGATTCGTCGAGATTAGTTGAGAGAACAGACACAGAGGCCGGGTATTTGTGGGACTGAGAAAGGCCTGCCAGAGATCGTGAGGGCCAGCATCAACCTTGATTCCTGGCTACCTCAGTGCCTAAGGCCCTTGTTCAGGTTTGCCGCTAAGGAGCTAGGCCCTGATGAGGGTCAGGGCTAGGGTGAGGTTAGGTGGGAGGAGAGTCACAGAGCCCCAGTGTTGGTGGGGCTGAGATGGGGTTGCCAAGAGATCATGAGGGCCAGCATCAACCTTGATTCCTGGCTACCTCAGCGGCTAAGGCCCACGTGGAGGTTGGTCGCTTCGGAGCTTGGCTCTGATGACGGTAAGGGATACTTCGAGGTTACCTAAGACAACAGACACAGAGCCCTGGTACTGGTGGGGCTGAGAAGGGCCAGCCAAGAGATCGTGAGGGCCAGCATCAACCTTGATTCGTGGCTACTTCTGTGCCTGAGCCCCACGTGGAGCGTGGTCGCTTCGGAGCTTGGCTCTGATGAAGGTAGGGCATACGTCGAGTTTACCTGAGAGAACAGACACGAAGCCCCGTTATTGGTAGGGCTGAGAGGGGGCTGCCAAGAGATCGTGAGGGCCAGCATCACCCTTGATTCCTGGCTACCTCAGTGCCTAAGGCCCACGTCGAGGGTGGTCGCTTCGGAGCTTGGCTCTGATGACGGTAAGGGATACGTCGAAGTTACCTGAGACAACAGACACAGAGCCCCGGTACTGGTGGGGCTGAGAGGGGGCTGCCACGAGATCGTGAGGGCCAGCATCAACCTTGATTCCTGGCTACCTCAGGGCCTGAGACCCATCAGGTGGGTGGCTGCTTTGGAGCTTTGCTCTGATGAGGGTAAGGGGTATGTCGAGGATAGGAGAAAGAACAGATATAGAGCCCCAGTGTTGGTACGGCTGAGAAGGGCCAGCCACCAGATCGTGAGGGCCAGCATCAACCTTGATTCCTGGCTACCTCAGCGCCTAATGCCCACGTGGAGGTTGGTCGCTTCGGAGCTTGGCTCTGATGACGGTAACGGATTCGTCGAGGTTAGTTGAGAGAACAGACACAGAGGCCGGGTATTTGTGGGACTGAGAAAGGCCTGCCAGAGATCGTGAGGGCCAGCATCAACCTTGATTCCTGGCTACCTCAGTGCCTAAGGCCCTTGTTTAGGTTTGCCGCTAAGGAGCTAGGCCCTGATGAGGGTCAGGGCTAGGGTGTGGTTAGGTGGGAGGAGAGTCACAGAGCCCCAGTGTTGGTGGGGCTGAGATGGGGTTGCCAAGAGATCATGAGGGCCAGCATCAACCTTGATTCCTGGCTACCTCAGCGGCTAAGGCCCACGTGGAGGTTGGTCGCTTCGGAGCTTGGCTCTGATGACGGTAAGGGATACTTCGAGGTTACCTAAGACAACAGACACAGAGCCCTGGTACTGGTGGGGCTGAGAAGGGCCAGCCAAGAGATCGTGAGGGCCAGCATCAACCTTGATTCGTGGCTACTTCTGTGCCTGAGCCCCACGTGGAGCGTGGTCGCTTCGGAGCTTGGCTCTGATGAAGGTAGGGGATACGTCGAGTTTACCTGAGAGAACAGACACGAAGCCCCGATATTGGTAGGGCTGAGAGGGGGCTGCCAAGAGATCGTGAGGGGCAGCATCAACCTTGATTCCTGGCTACCTCAGGGCCTGAGCCCCATCAGGTGGGTGACTGCTTCGGAGCTTTGCTCTGATGAGGGCAAGGGATATGTCGAGGATAGGTGAAAGAACAGACACAGAGCCCCGGTGTTGGTGGGGACCTCGAAGGGCTGCCAGGGCAGGCGAGTTCAACAAACAGTCAATCTTTGTTCCATCTGTGTTGGAGCGCCATCTAGTGGGTAGTCATTTCAGACCCTGGCTCTGATGAAGGTAAGATGTCGGTTGATGTTTAGGTGGGAGACGGAAAAGAAGGGGGCAGGTGTTGGTGGGGCTGCGGATGGGCTGCCAAGGGAAGGTGAGAGCCAGCATCAACCTTGATTCCTGGCTACCTCAGTGCCTAAGGCCCATATGGAGGGTGGTCTCTTAGGAGCTTGACTCTGAGGAGGGCAAGGGATACGTCGAGGTTAGCTAAGAGAACAGACACAGAGCCCCGGTGTTGGTAGCGCTGAGAAGGGCCAGCCAAGAGATCGTGAGGGCCAGCATCACCCTTGATTCCTGGCTACCTCAGTGCCTAAGCCCCATGTGGAGGGTGGCCGCTACGAAGTTTGGCTCTGATGAGGATAAGGGATATTTCGAGGATAGGTGGAAGAAAAGACACAGAGACCCGGTGTTGGTGTGGCTCCCAAGAGATCGTGAGGGCCAGCATCAGCCTTGATTCCTGGCTACTCTGTGCCTGAGCCCCACGTGGAGGGTGGTCGCTTCGGAGCTTGGCTCTGATGAAGATAAGGGATACGTCGAGTTTACCTGAGAGAACAGACACGAAGCCCCGATATTGGTAGGGCTGAGAGGGGGCTGCCAAGAGATCGTGAGGGCCAGCATCACCCTTGATTCCTGGCTACCTCAGCGGCTAAGGCCCACGTGGAGGTTGGTCGCTTCGGAGCTTGGCTCTGATGACGGTAGCGGATACGTCAGTGTTACCTGAAGGAACAGACACGAAGCCCCGATATTGGTAGGGCTGAGAAGGGGCTGCCAAGAGATCGTGAGGGCCAGCATCACCCTTGATTCCTGGCTACCTCAGTGCCTAAGGCCCACGTCGAGGGTGGTCGCTTCGGAGCTTGGCTCTGATGACGGTAAGGGATACGTCGAAGTTACCTGAGACAACAGACACAGAGCCCCGGTACTGGTGGGGCTGAGAGGGGGCTGCCACGAGATCGTGAGGGCCAGCATCAACCTTGATTCCTGGCTACCTCAGGGCCTGAGACCCATCAGGTGGGTGGCTGCTTTGGAGCTTTGCTCTGATGAGGGTAAGGGATATGTCGAGGATAGGAGAAAGAACAGATATAGAGCCCCAGTGTTGGTACGGCTGAGAAGGGCCAGCCACCAGATCGTGAGGGCCAGCATCAACCTTGATTCCTGGCTACCTCAGTGCCTAATGCCCACGTGGAGGTTGATCGCTTCGGAGCTTGGCTCTGATGACGGTAACGGATTCGTCGAGATTAGTTGAGAGAACAGACACAGAGGCCGGGTATTTGTGGGACTGAGAAAGGCCTGCCAGAGATCGTGAGGGCCAGCATCAACCTTGATTCCTGGCTACCTCAGTGCCTAAGGCCCTTGTTCAGGTTTGCCGCTAAGGAGCTAGGCCCTGATGAGGGTCAGGGCTAGGGTGAGGTTAGGTGGGAGGAGAGTCACAGAGCCCCAGTGTTGGTGGGGCTGAGATGGGGTTGCCAAGAGATCATGAGGGCCAGCATCAACCTTGATTCCTGGCTACCTCAGCGGCTAAGGCCCACGTGGAGGTTGGTCGCTTCGGAGCTTGGCTCTGATGACGGTAAGGGATACTTCGAGGTTACCTAAGACAACAGACACAGAGCCCTGGTACTGGTGGGGCTGAGAAGGGCCAGCCAAGAGATCGTGAGGGCCAGCATCAACCTTGATTCGTGGCTAGTTCTGTGCCTGAGCCCCACGTGGAGCGTGGTCGCTTCGGAGCTTGGCTCTGATGAAGGTAGGGCATACGTCGAGTTTACCTGAGAGAACAGACACGAAGCCCCGTTATTGGTAGGGCTGAGAGGGGGCTGCCAAGAGATCGTGAGGGGCAGCATCAACCTTGATTCCTGGCTACCTCAGGGCCTGAGCCCCATCAGGTGGGTGACTGCTTCGGAGCTTTGCTCTGATGAGGGCAAGGCATATGTCGAGGATAGGTGAAAGAACAGACACAGAGCCCCGGTGTTGGTGGGGACCTCGAAGGGCTGCCAGGGCAGGCGAGTTCAACAAACAGTCAATCTTTGTTCCATCTGTGTTGGAGCGCCATCTAGTGGGTAGTCATTTCAGACCCTGGCTCTGATGAAGGTAAGATGTCGGTTGATGTTTAGGTGGGAGACGGAAAAGAAGGGGGCAGGTGTTGGTGGGGCTGCGGATGGGCTGCCAAGGGAAGGTGAGAGCCAGCATCAACCTTGATTCCTGGCTACCTCAGTGCCTAAGGCCCATATGGAGGGTGGTCTCTTAGGAGCTTGACTCTGAGGAGGGCAAGGGATACGTCGAGGTTAGCTAAGAGAACAGACACAGAGCCCCGGTGTTGGTAGCGCTGAGAAGGGCCAGCCACGAGATCGTGAGGGCCAGCATCACCCTTGATTCCTGGCTACCTCAGTGCCTAAGCCCCATGTGGAGGGTGGCCGCTACGAAGTTTGGCTCTGATGAGGATAAGGGATATTTCGAGGATAGGTGGAAGAAAAGACACAGAGACCCGGTGTTGGTGTGGCTCCCAAGAGATCGTGAGGGCCAGCATCAGCCTTGATTCCTGGCTACTCTGTGCCTGAGCCCCACGTGGAGGGTGGTCGCTTCGGAGCTTGGCTCTGAGGACGGTAGCGGATACGTCAGTGTTACCTGAAGGAACAGACACGAAGCCCCGATATTGGTAGGGCTGAGAAGGGGCTGCCAAGAGATCGTGAGGGCCAGCATCACCCTTGATTCCTGGCTACCTCAGTGCCTAAGGCCCACGTCGAGGGTGGTCGCTTCGGAGCTTGGCTCTGATGACGGTAAGGGATACGTCGAAGTTACCTGAGACAACAGACACAGAGCCCCGGTACTGGTGGGGCTGAGAGGGGGCTGCCACGAGATCGTGAGGGCCAGCATCAACCTTGATTCCTGGCTACCTCAGGGCCTGAGACCCATCAGGTGGGTGGCTGCTTTGGAGCTTTGCTCTGATGAGGGTAAGGGGTATGTCGAGGATAGGAGAAAGAACAGATATAGAGCCCCAGTGTTGGTACGGCTGAGAAGGGCCAGCCACCAGATCGTGAGGGCCAGCATCAACCTCTATTCCTGGCTACCTCAGCGCCTAATGCCCACGTGGAGGTTGGTCGCTTCGGAGCTTGGCTCTGATGACGGTAACGGATTCGTCGAGGTTAGTTGAGAGAACAGACACAGAGGCCGGGTATTTGTGGGACTGAGAAAGGCCTGCCAGAGATCGTGAGGGCCAGCATCAACCTTGATTCCTGGCTACCTCAGTGCCTAAGGCCCTTGTTTAGGTTTGCCGCTAAGGAGCTAGGCCCTGATGAGGGTCAGGGCTAGGGTGTGGTTAGGTGGGAGGAGAGTCACAGAGCCCCAGTGTTGGTGGGGCTGAGATGGGGTTGCCAAGAGATCATGAGGGCCAGCATCAACCTTGATTCCTGGCTACCTCAGCGGCTAAGGCCCACGTGGAGGTTGGTCGCTTCGGAGCTTGGCTCTGATGACGGTAAGGGATACTTCGAGGTTACCTAAGACAACAGACACAGAGCCCTGGTACTGGTGGGGCTGAGAAGGGCCAGCCAAGAGATCGTGAGGGCCAGCATCAACCTTGATTCGTGGCTACTTCTGTGCCTGAGCCCCACGTGGAGCGTGGTCGCTTCGGAGCTTGGCTCTGATGAAGGTAGGGGATACGTCGAGTTTACCTGAGAGAACAGACACGAAGCCCCGATATTGGTAGGGCTGAGAGGGGGCTGCCAAGAGATCGTGAGGGGCAGCATCAACCTTGATTCCTGGCTACCTCAGGGCCTGAGCCCCATCAGGTGGGTGACTGCTTCGGAGCTTTGCTCTGATGAGGGCAAGGGATATGTCGAGGATAGGTGAAAGAACAGACACAGAGCCCCGGTGTTGGTGGGGACCTCGAAGGGCTGCCAGGGCAGGCGAGTTCAACAAACAGTCAATCTTTGTTCCATCTGTGTTGGAGCGCCATCTAGTGGGTAGTCATTTCAGACCCTGGCTCTGATGAAGGTAAGATGTCGGTTGATGTTTAGGTGGGAGACGGAAAAGAAGGGGGCAGGTGTTGGTGGGGCTGCGGATGGGCTGCCAAGGGAAGGTGAGAGCCAGCATCAACCTTGATTCCTGGCTACCTCAGTGCCTAAGGCCCATATGGAGGGTGGTCTCTTAGGAGCTTGACTCTGAGGAGGGCAAGGGATACGTCGAGGTTAGCTAAGAGAACAGACACAGAGCCCCGGTGTTGGTAGCGCTGAGAAGGGCCAGCCAAGAGATCGTGAGGGCCAGCATCACCCTTGATTCCTGGCTACCTCAGTGCCTAAGCCCCATGTGGAGGGTGGCCGCTACGAAGTTTGGCTCTGATAGGATAAGGGATATTTCGAGGATAGGTGGAAGAAAAGACACAGAGACCCGGTGTTGCTGTGGCTCCCAAGAGATCGTGAGGGCCAGCATCAGCCTTGATTCCTGGCTACTCTGTGCCTGAGCCCCACGTGGAGGGTGGTCGCTTCGGAGCTTGGCTCTGATGAAGATAAGGGATACGTCGAGTTTACCTGAGAGAACAGACACGAAGCCCCGATATTGGTAGGGCTGAGAGGGGGCTGCCAAGAGATCGTGAGGGGCAGCATCAACCTTGATTCCTGGCTACCTCAGGGCCTGAGCCCCATCAGGTGGGTGACTGCTTCGGAGTTTTGCTCTGATGAGGGTCAGGGCTAGGGTGAGGTTAGGTGGGAGGAGAGACACAGAGCCCCAATGTTGGTGGGGCTGAGATGGGGATGCCAAGAGATCGTGAGGGCCATCATCAACCTTGATTCCTGGCTACTCTGTGCCTGAGCCCCACGTGGAGGGTGGTCGCTTCGGAGCTTGGCTCTGATGAAGATAAGGGATACGTCGAGTTTACCTGAGAGAACAGACACGAAGCCCCGATATTGGTAGGGCTGAGAGGGGGCTGCCAAGAGATCGTGAGGGCCAGCATCACCCTTGATTCCTGGCTACCTCAGCGGCTAAGGCCCACGTGGAGTTTGGTCGCTTCGGAGCTTGGCTCTGATGACGGTAGCGGATACGTCAGTGTTACCTGAAGGAACAGACACGAAGCCCCGATATTGGTAGGGCTGAGAAGGGGCTGCCAAGAGATCGTGAGGGCCAGCATCACCCTTGATTCCTGGCTACCTCAGTGCCTAAGGCCCACGTCGAGGGTGGTCGCTTCGGAGCTTGGCTCTGATGACGGTAAGGGATACGTCGAAGTTACCTGAGACAACAGACACAGAGCCCCGGTACTGGTGGGGCTGAGAGGGGGCTGCCACGAGATCGTGAGGGCCAGCATCAACCTTGATTCCTGGCTACCTCAGGGCCTGAGACCCATCAGGTGGGTGGCTGCTTTGGAGCTTTGCTCTGATGAGGGTAAGGGATATGTCGAGGATAGGAGAAAGAACAGATATACAGCCCCAGTGTTGGTACGGCTGAGAAGGGCCAGCCACCAGATCGTGAGGGCCAGCATCAACCTTGATTCCTGGCTACCTCAGTGCCTAATGCCCACGTGGAGGTTGATCGCTTCGGAGCTTGGCTCTGATGACGGTAACGGATTCGTCGAGATTAGTTGAGAGAACAGACACAGAGGCCGGGTATTTGTGGGACTGAGAAAGGCCTGCCAGAGATCGTGAGGGCCAGCATCAACCTTGATTCCTGGCTACCTCAGTGCCTAAGGCCCTTGTTCAGGTTTGCCGCTAAGGAGCTAGGCCCTGATGAGGGTCAGGGCTAGGGTGAGGTTAGGTGGGAGGAGAGTCACAGAGCCCCAGTGTTGGTGGGGCTGAGATGGGGTTGCCAAGAGATCATGAGGGCCAGCATCAACCTTGATTCCTGGCTACCTCAGCGGCTAAGGCCCACGTGGAGGTTGGTCGCTTCGGAGCTTGGCTCTGATGACGGTAAGGGATACTTCAAGGTTACCTAAGACAACAGACACAGAGCCCTGGTACTGGTGGGGCTGAGAAGGGCCAGCCAAGAGATCGTGAGGGCCAGCATCAACCTTGATTCGTGGCTAGTTCTGTGCCTGAGCCCCACGTGGAGCGTGGTCGCTTCGGAGCTTGGCTCTGATGAAGGTAGGGCATACGTCGAGTTTACCTGAGAGAACAGACACGAAGCCCCGTTATTGGTAGGGCTGAGAGGGGGCTGCCAAGAGATCGTGAGGGGCAGCATCAACCTTGATTCCTGGCTACCTCAGGGCCTGAGCCCCATCAGGTGGGTGACTGCTTCGGAGCTTTGCTCTGATGAGGGCAAGGGATATGTCGAGGATAGGTGAAAGAACAGACACAGAGCCCCGGTGTTGGTGGGGACCTCGAAGGGCTGCCAGGGCAGGCGAGTTCAACAAACAGTCAATCTTTGTTCCATCTGTGTTGGAGCGCCATCTAGTGGGTAGTCATTTCAGACCCTGGCTCTGATGAAGGTAAGATGTCGGTTGATGTTTAGGTGGGAGACGGAAAAGAAGGGGGCAGGTGTTGGTGGGGCTGCGGATGGGCTGCCAAGGGAAGGTGAGAGCCAGCATCAACCTTGATTCCTGGCTACCTCAGTGCCTAAGGCCCATATGGAGGGTGGTCTCTTAGGAGCTTGACTCTGAGGAGGGCAAGGGATACGTCGAGGTTAGCTAAGAGAACAGACACAGAGCCCCGGTGTTGGTAGCGCTGAGAAGGGCCAGCCAAGAGATCGTGAGGGCCAGCATCACCCTTGATTCCTGGCTACCTCAGTGCCTAAGCCCCATGTGGAGGGTGGCCGCTACGAAGTTTGGCTCTGATGAGGATAAGGGATATTTCGAGGATAGGTGGAAGAAAAGACACAGAGACCCGGTGTTGGTGTGGCTCCCAAGAGATCGTGAGGGCCAGCATCACCCTTGATTCCTGGCTACTCTGTGCCTGAGCCCCACGTGGAGGGTGGTCGCTTCGGAGCTTGGCTCTGAGGACGGTAGCGGATACGTCAGTGTTACCTGAAGGAACAGACACGAAGCCCCGATATTGGTAGGGCTGAGAAGGGGCTGCCAAGAGATCGTGAGGGCCAGCATCACCCTTGATTCCTGGCTACCTCAGTGCCTAAGGCCCACGTCGAGGGTGGTCGCTTCGGAGCTTGGCTCTGATGACGGTAAGGGATACGTCGAAGTTACCTGAGACAACAGACACAGAGCCCCGGTACTGGTGGGGCTGAGAGGGGGCTGCCACGAGATCGTGAGGGCCAGCATCAACCTTGATTCCTGGCTACCTCAGGGCCTGAGACCCATCAGGTGGGTGGCTGCTTTGGAGCTTTGCTCTGATGAGGGTAAGGGGTATGTCGAGGATAGGAGAAAGAACAGATATAGAGCCCCAGTGTTGGTACGGCTGAGAAGGGCCAGCCACCAGATCGTGAGGGCCAGCATCAACCTTGATTCCTGGCTACCTCAGCGCCTAATGCCCACGTGGAGGTTGGTCGCTTCGGAGCTTGGCTCTGATGACGGTAACGGATTCGTCGAGGTTAGTTGAGAGAACAGACACAGAGGCCGGGTATTTGTGGGACTGAGAAAGGCCTGCCAGAGATCGTGAGGGCCAGCATCAACCTTGATTCCTGGCTACCTCAGTGCCTAAGGCCCTTGTTTAGGTTTGCCGCTAAGGAGCTAGGCCCTGATGAGGGTCAGGGCTAGGGTGTGGTTAGGTGGGAGGAGAGTCACAGAGCCCCAGTGTTGGTGGGGCTGAGATGGGGTTGCCAAGAGATCATGAGGGCCAGCATCAACCTTGATTCCTGGCTACCTCAGCGGCTAAGGCCCACGTGGAGGTTGGTCGCTTCGGAGCTTGGCTCTGATGACGGTAAGGGATACTTCGAGGTTACCTAAGACAACAGACACAGAGCCCTGGTACTGGTGGGGCTGAGAAGGGCCAGCCAAGAGATCGTGAGGGCCAGCATCAACCTTCATTCGTGGCTACTTCTGTGCCTGAGCCCCACGTGGAGCGTGGTCGCTTCGGAGCTTGGCTCTGATGAAGGTAGGGGATACGTCGAGTTTACCTGAGAGAACAGACACGAAGCCCCGATATTGGTAGGGCTGAGAGGGGGCTGCCAAGAGATCGTGAGGGGCAGCATCAACCTTGATTCCTGGCTACCTCAGGGCCTGAGCCCCATCAGGTGGGTGACTGCTTCGGAGCTTTGCTCTGATGAGGGCAAGGCATATGTCGAGGATAGGTGAAAGAACAGACACAGAGCCCCGGTGTTGGTGGGGACCTCGAAGGGCTGCCAGGGCAGGCGAGTTCAACAAACAGTCAATCTTTGTTCCATCTGTGTTGGAGCGCCATCTAGTGGGTAGTCATTTCAGACCCTGGCTCTGATGAAGGTAAGATGTCGGTTGATGTTTAGGTGGGAGACGGAAAAGAAGGGGGCAGGTGTTGGTGGGGCTGCGGATGGGCTGCCAAGGGAAGGTGAGAGCCAGCATCAACCTTGATTCCTGGCTACCTCAGTGCCTAAGGCCCATATGGAGGGTGGTCTCTTAGGAGCTTGACTCTGAGGAGGGCAAGGGATACGTCGAGGTTAGCTAAGAGAACAGACACAGAGCCCCGGTGTTGGTAGCGCTGAGAAGGGCCAGCCAAGAGATCGTGAGGGCCAGCATCACCCTTGATTCCTGGCTACCTCAGTGCCTAAGCCCCATGTGGAGGGTGGCCGCTACGAAGTTTGGCTCTGATAGGATAAGGGATATTTCGAGGATAGGTGGAAGAAAAGACACAGAGACCCGGTGTTGCTGTGGCTCCCAAGAGATCGTGAGGGCCAGCATCAGCCTTGATTCCTGGCTACTCTGTGCCTGAGCCCCACGTGGAGGGTGGTCGCTTCGGAGCTTGGCTCTGATGAAGATAAGGGATACGTCGAGTTTACCTGAGAGAACAGACACGAAGCCCCGATATTGGTAGGGCTGAGAGGGGGCTGCCAAGAGATCGTGAGGGGCAGCATCAACCTTGATTCCTGGCTACCTCAGGGCCTGAGCCCCATCAGGTGGGTGACTGCTTCGGAGTTTTGCTCTGATGAGGGTCAGGGCTAGGGTGAGGTTAGGTGGGAGGAGAGACACAGAGCCCCAATGTTGGTGGGGCTGAGATGGGGATGCCAAGAGATCGTGAGGGCCATCATCAACCTTGATTCCTGGCTACTCTGTGCCTGAGCCCCACGTGGAGGGTGGTCGCTTCGGAGCTTGGCTCTGATGAAGATAAGGGATACGTCGAGTTTACCTGAGAGAACAGACACGAAGCCCCGATATTGGTAGGGCTGAGAGGGGGCTGCCAAGAGATCGTGAGGGCCAGCATCACCCTTGATTCCTGGCTACCTCAGCGGCTAAGGCCCACGTGGAGGTTGGTCGCTTCGGAGCTTGGCTCTGATGATGGTAGCGGATACGTCAGTGTTACCTGAAGGAACAGACACGAAGCCCCGATATTGGTAGGGCTGAGAAGGGGCTGCCAAGAGATCGTGAGGGCCAGCATCACCCTTGATTCCTGGCTACCTCAGTGCCTAAGGCCCACGTCGAGGGTGGTCGCTTCGGAGCTTGGCTCTGATGACGGTAAGGGATACGTCGAAGTTACCTGAGACAACAGACACAGAGCCCCGGTACTGGTGGGGCTGAGAGGGGGCTGCCACGAGATCGTGAGGGCCAGCATCAACCTTGATTCCTGGCTACCTCAGGGCCTGAGACCCATCAGGTGGGTGGCTGCTTTGGAGCTTTGCTCTGATGAGGGTAAGGGATATGTCGAGGATAGGAGAAAGAACAGATATACAGCCCCAGTGTTGGTACGGCTGAGAAGGGCCAGCCACCAGATCGTGAGGGCCAGCATCAACCTTGATTCCTGGCTACCTCAGTGCCTAATGCCCACGTGGAGGTTGATCGCTTCGGAGCTTGGCTCTGATGACGGTAACGGATTCGTCGAGATTAGTTGAGAGAACAGACACAGAGGCCGGGTATTTGTGGGACTGAGAAAGGCCTGCCAGAGATCGTGAGGGCCAGCATCAACCTTGATTCCTGGCTACCTCAGTGCCTAAGGCCCTTGTTCAGGTTTGCCGCTAAGGAGCTAGGCCCTGATGAGGGTCAGGGCTAGGGTGAGGTTAGGTGGGAGGAGAGTCACAGAGCCCCAGTGTTGGTGGGGCTGAGATGGGGTTGCCAAGAGATCATGAGGGCCAGCATCAACCTTGATTCCTGGCTACCTCAGCGGCTAAGGCCCACGTGGAGGTTGGTCGCTTCGGAGCTTGGCTCTGATGACGGTAAGGGATACTTCAAGGTTACCTAAGACAACAGACACAGAGCCCTGGTACTGGTGGGGCTGAGAAGGGCCAGCCAAGAGATCGTGAGGGCCAGCATCAACCTTGATTCGTGGCTAGTTCTGTGCCTGAGCCCCACGTGGAGCGTGGTCGCTTCGGAGCTTGGCTCTGATGAAGGTAGGGGATACGTCGAGTTTACCTGAGAGAACAGACACGAAGCCCCGTTATTGGTAGGGCTGAGAGGGGGCTGCCAAGAGATCGTGAGGGGCAGCATCAACCTTGATTCCTGGCTACCTCAGGGCCTGAGCCCCATCAGGTGGGTGACTGCTTCGGAGCTTTGCTCTGATGAGGGCAAGGGATATGTCGAGGATAGGTGAAAGAACAGACACAGAGCCCCGGTGTTGGTGGGGACCTCGAAGGGCTGCCAGGGCAGGCGAGTTCAACAAACAGTCAATCTTTGTTCCATCTGTGTTGGAGCGCCATCTAGTGGGTAGTCATTTCAGACCCTGGCTCTGATGAAGGTAAGATGTCGGTTGATGTTTAGGTGGGAGACGGAAAAGAAGGGGGCAGGTGTTGGTGGGGCTGCGGATGGGCTGCCAAGGGAAGGTGAGAGCCAGCATCAACCTTGATTCCTGGCTACCTCAGTGCCTAAGGCCCATATGGAGGGTGGTCTCTTAGGAGCTTGACTCTGAGGAGGGCAAGGGATACGTCGAGGTTAGCTAAGAGAACAGACACAGAGCCCCGGTGTTGGTAGCGCTGAGAAGGGCCAGCCAAGAGATCGTGAGGGCCAGCATCACCCTTGATTCCTGGCTACCTCAGTGCCTAAGCCCCATGTGGAGGGTGGCCGCTACGAAGTTTGGCTCTGATGAGGATAAGGGATATTTCGAGGATAGGTGGAAGAAAAGACACAGAGACCCGGTGTTGGTGTGGCTCCCAAGAGATCGTGAGGGCCAGCATCAGCCTTGATTCCTGGCTACTCTGTGCCTGAGCCCCACGTGGAGGGTGGTCGCTTCGGAGCTTGGCTCTGATGAAGATAAGGGATACGTCGAGTTTTCCTGAGAGAACAGACACGAAGCCCCGATATTGGTAGGGCTGAGAGGGGGCTGCCAAGAGATCGTGAGGGGCAGCATCAACCTTGATTCCTGGCTACCTCAGGGCCTGAGCCCCATCAGGTGGGTGACTGCTTCGGAGTTTTGCTCTGATGAGGGTCAGGGCTAGGGTGAGGTTAGGTGGGAGGAGAGACACAGAGCCCCAATGTTGGTGGGGCTGAGATGGGGATGCCAAGAGATCGTGAGGGCCATCATCAACCTTGATTCCTGGCTAACTCAGTGCCTAAGGCCCACGTCGAGGGTGGCCGCTTCGGAGCTTGGCTCTGATGACGGTTAGGGATACGTCGAGGTTACCTAAAGGAACAGACACAGAGCCCCGATATTGGTAGGGCTGAGAAGGGAGAGCCAAGAGATCGTGAGGGCCAGCATCAACCTTGATTCCTGGCTACCTCAGCGGCTAAGGCCCACGTGGAGGTTGGTCGCTTCGGAGCTTGGCTCTGATGACGGTAGCGGATACGTCAGTGTTACCTGAAGGAACAGACACGAAGCCCCGATATTGGTAGGGCTGAGAAGGGAGAGCCAAGAGATCGTGAGGGCCAGCATCAACCTTGATTCCTGGCTACCTCAGCGGCTAAGGCCCACGTGGAGGTTGGTCGCTTCGGAGCTTTGCTCTGATGACGGTAGCGGATACGTCAGTGTTACCTGAAGGAACAGACACGAAGCCCCGATATTGGTAGGGCTGAGAAGGGGCTGCCAAGAGATCGTGAGGGCCAGCATCACCCTTGATTCCTGGCTACCTCAGTGCCTAAGGCCCACGTCGAGGGTGGTCGCTTCGGAGCTTGGCTCTGATGACGGTAAGGGATACGTCGAAGTTACCTGAGACAACAGACACAGAGCCCCGGTACTGGTGGGGCTGAGAGGGGGCTGCCACGAGATCGTGAGGGCCAGCATCAACCTTGATTCCTGGCTACCTCAGGGCCTGAGACCCATCAGGTGGGTGGCTGCTTTGGAGCTTTGCTCTGATGAGGGTAAGGGATATGTCGAGGATAGGAGAAAGAACAGATATAGAGCCCCAGTGTTGGTACGGCTGAGAAGGGCCAGCCACCAGATCGTGAGGGCCAGCATCAACCTTGATTCCTGGCTACCTCAGCGCCTAATGCCCACGTGGAGGTTGGTCGCTTCGGAGCTTGGCTCTGATGACGGTAACGGATTCGTCGAGATTAGTTGAGAGAACAGACACAGAGGCCGGGTATTTGTGGGACTGAGAAAGGCCTGCCAGAGGTCGTGAGGGCCAGCATCAACCTTGATTCCTGGCTACCTCAGTGCCTAAGGCCCTTGTTTAGGTTTGCCGCTAAGGAGCTAGGCCCTGATGAGGGTCAGGGCTAGGGTGAGGTTAGGTGGGAGGAGAGTCACAGAGCCCCAGTGTTGGTGGGGCTGAGATGGGGTTGCCAAGAGATCGTGAGGGCCAGCATCAACCTTGATTCCTGGCTACCTCAGCGGCTAAGGCCCACGTGGAGGTTGGTCGCTTCGGAGCTTGGCTCTGATGACGGTAAGGGATACTTCGAGGTTACCTAAGACAACAGACACAGAGCCCTGGTACTGGTGGGGCTGAGAAGGGCCAGCCAAGAGATCGTGAGGGCCAGCATCAACCTTCATTCGTGGCTAGTTCTGTGCCTGAGCCCCACGTGGAGCGTGGTCGCTTCGGAGCTTGGCTCTGATGAAGGTAGGGGATATGTCGAGTTTACTTGAGAGAACAGACACGAAGCCCCGTTATTGGTAGGGCTGAGAGGGGGCTGCCAAGAGATCGTGAGGGGCAGCATCAACCTTGATTCCTGGCTACCTCAGGGCCTGAGCCCCATCAGGTGGGTGACTGCTTCGGAGCTTTGCTCTGATGAGGGCAAGGCATATGTCGAGGATAGGTGAAAGAACAGACACAGAGCCCCGGTGTTGGTGGGGACCTCGAAGGGCTGCCAGGGCAGGCGAGTTCAACAAACAGTCAATCTTTGTTCCATCTGTGTTGGAGCGCCATCTAGTGGGTAGTCATTTCAGACCCTGGCTCTGATGAAGGTAAGATGTCGGTTGATGTTTAGGTGGGAGACGGAAAAGAAGGGGGCAGGTGTTGGTGGGGCTGCGGATGGGCTGCCAAGGGAAGGTGAGAGCCAGCATCAACCTTGATTCCTGGCTACCTCAGTGCCTAAGGCCCATATGGAGGGTGGTCTCTTAGGAGCTTGACTCTGAGGTGGGCAAGGGATACGTCGAGGTTAGCTAAGAGAACAGACACAGAGCCCCGGTGTTGGTAGCGCTGAGAAGGGCCAGCCAAGAGATCGTGAGGGCCAGCATCACCCTTGATTCCTGGCTACCTCAGTGCCTAAGCCCCATGTGGAGGGTGGCCGCTACGAAGTTTGGCTCTGATGAGGATAAGGGATATTTCGAGGATAGGTGGAAGAAAAGACACAGAGACCCGGTGTTGGTGTGGCTCCCAAGAGATCGTGAGGGCCAGCATCAGCCTTGATTCCTGGCTACTCTGTGCCTGAGCCCCACGTGGAGGGTGGTCGCTTCGGAGCTTGGCTCTGATGAAGATAAGGGATACGTCGAGTTTACCTGAGAGAACAGACACGAAGCCCCGATATTGGTAGGGCTGAGAGGGGGCTGCCAAGAGATCGTGAGGGGCAGCATCAACCTTGATTCCTGGCTACCTCAGGGCCTGAGCCCCATCAGGTGGGTGACTGCTTCGGAGTTTTGCTCTGATGAGGGTCAGGGCTAGGGTGAGGTTAGGTGGGAGGAGAGACACAGAGCCCCAATGTTGGTGGGGCTGAGATGGGGATGCCAAGAGATCGTGAGGGCCATCATCAACCTTGATTCCTGGCTAACTCAGTGCCTAAGGCCCACGTCGAGGGTGGCCGCTTCGGAGCTTGGCTCTGATGACGGTTAGGGATACGTCGAGGTTACCTAAAGGAACAGACACAGAGCCCCGATATTGGTAGGGCTGAGAAGGGAGAGCCAAGAGATCGTGAGGGCCAGCATCAACCTTGATTCCTGGCTACCTCAGCGGCTAAGGCCCACGTGGAGGTTGGTCGCTTCGGAGCTTGGCTCTGATGACGGTAGCGGATACGTCAGTGTTACCTGAAGGAACAGACACGAAGCCCCGATATTGGTAGGGCTGAGAAGGGAGAGCCAAGAGATCGTGAGGGCCAGCATCAACCTTGATTCCTGGCTACCTCAGCGGCTAAGGCCCACGTGGAGGTTGGTCGCTTCGGAGCTTGGCTCTGATGACGGTAGCGGATACGTCAGTGTTACCTGAAGGAACAGACACGAAGCCCCGATATTGGTAGGGCTGAGAAGGGGCTGCCAAGAGATCGTGAGGGCCAGCATCACCCTTGATTCCTGGCTACCTCAGTGCCTAAGGCCCACGTCGAGGGTGGTCGCTTCGGAGCTTGGCTCTGATGACGGTAAGGGATACGTCGAAGTTACCTGAGACAACAGACACAGAGCCCCGGTACTGGTGGGGCTGAGAGGGGGCTGCCACGAGATCGTGAGGGCCAGCATCAACCTTGATTCCTGGCTACCTCAGGGCCTGAGACCCATCAGGTGGGTGGCTGCTTTGGAGCTTTGCTCTGATGAGGGTAAGGGATATGTCGAGGATAGGAGAAAGAACAGATATAGAGCCCCAGTGTTGGTACGGCTGAGAAGGGCCAGCCACCAGATCGTGAGGGCCAGCATCAACCTTGATTCCTGGCTACCTCAGCGCCTAATGCCCACGTGGAGGTTGGTCGCTTCGGAGCTTGGCTCTGATGACGGTAACGGATTCGTCGAGATTAGTTGAGAGAACAGACACAGAGGCCGGGTATTTGTGGGACTGAGAAAGGCCTGCCAGAGGTCGTGAGGGCCAGCATCAACCTTGATTCCTGGCTACCTCAGTGCCTAAGGCCCTTGTTTAGGTTTGCCGCTAAGGAGCTAGGCCCTGATGAGGGTCAGGGCTAGGGTGAGGTTAGGTGGGAGGAGAGTCACAGAGCCCCAGTGTTGGTGGGGCTGAGATGGGGTTGCCAAGAGATCGTGAGGGCCAGCATCAACCTTGATTCCTGGCTACCTCAGCGGCTAAGGCCCACGTGGAGGTTGGTCGCTTCGGAGCTTGGCTCTGATGACGGTAAGGGATACTTCGAGGTTACCTAAGACAACAGACACAGAGCCCTGGTACTGGTGGGGCTGAGAAGGGCCAGCCAAGAGATCGTGAGGGCCAGCATCAACCTTGATTCGTGGCTACTTCTGTGCCTGAGCCCCACGTGGAGCGTGGTCGCTTCGGAGCTTGGCTCTGATGAAGGTAGGGGATACGTCGAGTTTACCTGAGAGAACAGACACGAAGCCCCGTTATTGGTAGGGCTGAGAGGGGGCTGCCAAGAGATCGTGAGGGCCAGCATCAACCTTGATTCCTGGCTACCTCAGGGCCTGAGCCCCATCAGGTGGGTGACTGCTTCGGAGCTTTGCTCTGATGAGGGCAAGGCATATGTCGAGGATAGGTGAAAGAATAGACACAGAGCCCCGGTGTTGGTGGGGACCTCGAAGGGCTGCCAGGGCAGGCGAGTTCAACAAACAGTCAATCTTTGTTCCATCTGTGTTGGAGCGCCATCTAGTGGGTAGTCATTTCAGACCCTGGCTCTGATGAAGGTAAGATGTCGGTTGATGTTTAGGTGGGAGACGGAAAAGAAGGGGGCAGGTGTTGGTGGGGCTGCGGATGGGCTGCCAAGGGAAGGTGAGAGCCAGCATCAACCTTGATTCCTGGCTACCTCAGTGCCTAAGGCCCATATGGAGGGTGGTCTCTTAGGAGCTTGACTCTGAGGAGGGCAAGGGATACGTCGAGGTTAGCTAAGAGAACAGACACAGAGCCCCGGTGTTGGTAGGGCTGAGAAAGGCCAGCCAAGAGATCGTGAGGGCCAGCATCACCCTTGATTCCTGGCTACCTCAGTGCCTAAGCCCCATGTGGAGGGTGGCCGCTACGAAGTTTGGCTCTGATGAGGATAAGGGATATTTCGAGGATAGGTGGAAGAAAAGACACAGAGACCCGGTGTTGGTGTGGCTCCCAAGAGATCGTGAGGGCCAGCATCAGCCTTGATTCCTGGCTACTCTGTGCCTGAGCCCCACGTGGAGGGTGGTCGCTTCGGAGCTTGGCTCTGATGAAGGTAGGGGATACGTCGAGTTTACCTGAGAGAACAGACACGAAGCCCCGATATTGGTAGGGCTGAGAGGGGGCTGCCAAGAGATCGTGAGGGGCAGCATCAACCTTGATTCCTGGCTACCTCAGGGCCTGAGCCCCATCAGGTGGGTGACTGCTTCGGAGTTTTGCTCTGATGAGGGTCAGGGCTTGGGTGAGGTTAGGTGGGAGGAGAGACACAGAGCCCCAATGTTGGTGGGGCTGAGATGGGGATGCCAAGAGATCGTGAGGGCCATCATCAACCTTGATTCCTGGCTAACTCAGTGCCTAAGGCCCACGTCGAGGGTGGCCGCTTCGGAGCTTGGCTCTGATGACGGTTAGGGATACGTCGAGGTTACCTAAAGGAACAGACACAGAGCCCCGATATTGGTAGGGCTGAGAAGGGAGAGCCAAGAGATCGTGAGGGCCAGCATCACCCTTGATTCCTGGCTACCTCAGGGCCTAAGGCCCACGTCGAGGGTGGTCGCTTCGGAGCTTGGCTCTGATGACGGTAAGGGATACGTCGAAGTTACCTGAGACAACAGACACAGAGCCCCGGTACTGGTGGGGCTGAGAGGGGGCTGCCACGAGATCGTGAGGGCCAGCATCAACCTTGATTCCTGGCTACCTCAGGGCCTGAGACCCATCAGGTGGGTGGCTGCTTTGGAGCTTTGCTCTGATGAGGGTAAGGGATATGTCGAGGATAGGAGAAAGAACAGATATAGAGCCCCAGTGTTGGTACGGCTGAGAAGGGCCAGCCACCAGATCGTGAGGGCCAGCATCAACCTTGATTCCTGGCTACCTCAGTGCCTAAGGCCCACGTCGAGGGTGGTCGCTTCGGAGCTTGGCTCTGATGACGGTAAGGGATACGTCGAGTTTACCTGAGAGAACAGACACGAAGCCCCGATATTGGTAGGGCTGAGAGGGGGCTGCCAAGAGATCGTGAGGGGCAGCATCAACCTTGATTCCTGGCTACCTCAGGGCCTGAGACCCATCAGGTGGGTGGCTGCTTTGGAGCTTTGCTCTGATGAGGGTAAGGGATATGTCGAGGATAGGAGAAAGAACAGATATAGAGCCCCAGTGTTGGTACGGCTGAGAAGGGCCAGCCACCAGATCGTGAGGGCCAGCATCAACCTTGATTCCTGGCTACCTCAGCGCCTAATGCCCACGTGGAGGTTGGTCGCTTCGGAGCTTGGCTCTGATGACGGTAACGGATTCGTCGAGATTAGTTGAGAGAACAGACACAGAGGCCGGGTATTTGTGGGACTGAGAAAGGCCTGCCAGAGATCGTGAGGGCCAGCATCAACCTTGATTCCTGGCTACCTCAGGGCCTAAGGCCCAGGTTTAGGTTGGCCGCTAAGGAGCTAGGCCCTGATGAGGGTCAGGGCTAGGGTGAGGTTAGGTGGGAGGAGAGTCACAGAGCCCCAGTGTTGGTGGGGCTGAGATGGGGTTGCCAAGAGATCATGAGGGCCAGCATCAACCTTGATTCCTGGCTACCTCAGCGGCTAAGGCCCACGTGGAGGTTGGTCGCTTCGGAGCTTGGCTCTGATGACGGTAAGGGATACTTCGAGGTTACCTAAGACAACAGACACAGAGCCCTGGTACTGGTGGGGCTGAGAAGGGCCAGCCAAGAGATCGTGAGGGCCAGCATCAACCTTGATTCGTGGCTACTTCTGTGCCTGAGCCCCACGTGGAGCGTGGTCGCTTCGGAGCTTAGCTCTGATGAAGGTAGGGGATATGTCGAGTTTACTTGAGAGAACAGACACGAAGCCCCGTTATTGGTAGGGCTGAGAGGGGGCTGCCAAGAGATCGTGAGGGCCAGCATCAACCTTGATTCCTGGCTACCTCAGGGCCTGAGACCCATCAGGTGGGTGACTGCTTCGGAGCTTTGCTCTGATGAGGGCAAGGCATATGTCGAGGATAGGTGAAAGAACAGACACAGAGCCCCGGTGTTGGTGGGGACCTCGAAGGGCTGCCAGGGCAGGCGAGTTCAACAAACAGTCAATCTTTGTTCCATCTGTGTTGGAGCGCCATCTAGTGGGTAGTCATTTCAGACCCTGGCTCTGATGAAGGTAAGATGTCGGTTGATGTTTAGGTGGGAGACGGAAAAGAAGGGGGCAGGTGTTGGTGGGGCTGCGGATGGGCTGCCAAGGGAAGGTGAGAGCCAGCATCAACCTTGATTCCTGGCTACCTCAGTGCCTAAGGCCCATATGGAGGGTGGTCTCTTAGGAGCTTGACTCTGAGGTGGGCAAGGGATACGTCGAGGTTAGCTAAGAGAACAGACACAGAGCCCCGGTGTTGGTAGCGCTGAGAAGGGCCAGCCAAGAGATCGTGAGGGCCAGCATCACCCTTGATTCCTGGCTACCTCAGTGCCTAAGCCCCATGTGGAGGGTGGCCGCTACGAAGTTTGGCTCTGATGAGGATAAGGGATATTTCGAGGATAGGTGGAAGAAAAGACACAGAGACCCGGTGTTGGTGTGGCTCCCAAGAGATCGTGAGGGCCAGCATCAGCCTTGATTCCTGGCTACTCTGTGCCTGAGCCCCACGTGGAGGGTGGTCGCTTCGGAGCTTGGCTCTGATGAAGATAAGGGATACGTCGAGTTTACCTGAGAGAACAGACACGAAGCCCCGATATTGGTAGGGCTGAGAGGGGGCTGCCAAGAGATCGTGAGGGCCATCATCAACCTTGATTCCTGGCTAACTCAGTGCCTAAGGCCCACGTCGAGGGTGGCTGCTTCGGAGCTTGGCTCTGATGACGGTTAGGGATACGTCGAGGTTACCTAAAGGAACAGACACAGAGCCCCGATATTGGTAGGGCTGAGAAGGGAGAGCCAAGAGATCGTGAGGGCCAGCATCAACCTTGATTCCTGGCTACCTCAGCGGCTAAGGCCCACGTGGAGGTTGGTCGCTTCGGAGCTTGGCTCTGATGACGGTAGCGGATACGTCAGTGTTACCTGAAGGAACAGACACGAAGCCCCGATATTGGTAGGGCTGAGAAGGGAGAGCCAAGAGATCGTGAGGGCCAGCATCAACCTTGATTCCTGGCTACCTCAGCGCCTAAGGCCCACGTGGAGGTTGGTCGCTTCGGAGCTTTGCTCTGATGACGGTAGCGGATACGTCAGTGTTACCTGAAGGAACAGACACGAAGCCCCGATATTGGTAGGGCTGAGAAGGGGCTGCCAAGAGATCGTGAGGGCCAGCATCACCCTTGATTCCTGGCTACCTCAGTGCCTAAGGCCCACGTCGAGGGTGGTCGCTTCGGAGCTTGGCTCTGATGACGGTAAGGGATACGTCGAAGTTACCTGAGACAACAGACACAGAGCCCCGGTACTGGTGGGGCTGAGAGGGGGCTGCCACGAGATCGTGAGGGCCAGCATCAACCTTGATTCCTGGCTACCTCAGGGCCTGAGACCCATCAGGTGGGTGGCTGCTTTGGAGCTTTGCTCTGATGAGGGTAAGGGATATGTCGAGGATAGGAGAAAGAACAGATATAGAGCCCCAGTGTTGGTACGGCTGAGAAGGGCCAGCCACCAGATCGTGAGGGCCAGCATCAACCTTGATTCCTGGCTACCTCAGCGCCTAATGCCCACGTGGAGGTTGGTCGCTTCGGAGCTTGGCTCTGATGACGGTAACGGATTCGTCGAGATTAGTTGAGAGAACAGACACAGAGGCCGGGTATTTGTGGGACTGAGAAAGGCCTGCCAGAGGTCGTGAGGGCCAGCATCAACCTTGATTCCTGGCTACCTCAGTGCCTAAGGCCCTTGTTTAGGTTTGCCGCTAAGGAGCTAGGCCCTGATGAGGGTCAGGGCTAGGGTGAGGTTAGGTGGGAGGAGAGTCACAGAGCCCCAGTGTTGGTGGGGCTGAGATGGGGTTGCCAAGAGATCGTGAGGGCCAGCATCAACCTTGATTCCTGGCTACCTCAGCGGCTAAGGCCCACGTGGAGGTTGGTCGCTTCGGAGCTTGGCTCTGATGACGGTAAGGGATACTTCGAGGTTACCTAAGAAAACAGACACAGAGCCCTGGTACTGGTGGGGCTGAGAAGGGCCAGCCAAGAGATCGTGAGGGCCAGCATCAACCTTGATTCGTGGCTACTTCTGTGCCTGAGCCCCACGTGGAGCGTGGTCGCTTCGGAGCTTGGCTCTGATGAAGGTAGGGGATACGTCGAGTTTACCTGAGAGAACAGACACGAAGCCCCGATATTGGTAGGGCTGAGAGGGGGCTGCCAAGAGATCGTGAGGGGCAGCATCAACCTTGATTCCTGGCTACCTCAGGGCCTGAGCCCCATCAGGTGGGTGACTGCTTCGGAGCTTTGCTCTGATGAGGGCAAGGGATATGTCGAGGATAGGTGAAAGAACAGACACAGAGCCCCGGTGTTGGTGGGGACCTCGAAGGGCTGCCAGGGCAGGCGAGTTCAACAAACAGTCAATCTTTGTTCCATCTGTGTTGGAGCGCCATCTAGTGGGTAGTCATTTCAGACCCTGGCTCTGATGAAGGTAAGATGTCGGTTGATGTTTAGGTGGGAGACGGAAAAGAAGGGGGCAGGTGTTGGTGGGGCTGCGGATGGGCTGCCAAGGGAAGGTGAGAGCCAGCATCAACCTTGATTCCTGGCTACCTCAGTGCCTAAGGCCCATATGGAGGGTGGTCTCTTAGGAGCTTGACTCTGAGGAGGGCAAGGGATACGTCGAGGTTAGCTAAGAGAACAGACACAGAGCCCCGGTGTTGGTAGCGCTGAGAAGGGCCAGCCACGAGATCGTGAGGGCCAGCATCACCCTTGATTCCTGGCTACCTCAGTGCCTAAGCCCCATGTGGAGGGTGGCCGCTACGAAGTTTGGCTCTGATGAGGATAAGGGATATTTCGAGGATAGGTGGAAGAAAAGACACAGAGACCCGGTGTTGGTGTGGCTCCCAAGAGATCGTGAGGGCCAGCATCAGCCTTGATTCCTGGCTACTCTGTGCCTGAGCCCCACGTGGAGGGTGGTCGCTTCGGAGCTTGGCTCTGATGACGGTAGCGGATACGTCAGTGTTACCTGAAGGAACAGACACGAAGCCCCGATATTGGTAGTGCTGAGAAGGGGCTGCCAAGAGATCGTGAGGGCCAGCATCACCCTTGATTCCTGGCTACCTCAGTGCCTAAGGCCCACGTCGAGGGTGGTCGCTTCGGAGCTTGGCTCTGATGACGGTAAGGGATACGTCGAAGTTACCTGAGACAACAGACACAGAGCCCCGGTACTGGTGGGGCTGAGAGGGGGCTGCCACGAGATCGTGAGGGCCAGCATCAACCTTGATTCGTGGCTACTTCTGTGCCTGAGCCCCACGTGGAGCGTGGTCGCTTCGGAGCTTGGCTCTGATGAAGATAGGGGATACGTCGAGTTTACCTGAGAGAACAGACACGAAGCCCCGATATTGGTAGGGCTGAGAGGGGGCTGCCAAGAGATCGTGAGGGCCAGCATCAACCTTGATTCCTGGCTACCTCAGGGCCTGAGCCCCATCAGGTGGGTGACTGCTTCGGAGTTTTGCTCTGATGAGGGTCAGGGCTAGGGTGAGGTTAGGTGGGAGGAGAGACACAGAGCCCCAATGTTGGTGGGGCTGAGATGGGGATGCCAAGAGATCGTGAGGGCCATCATCAACCTTGATTCCTGGCTAACTCAGTGCCTAAGGCCCACGTCGAGGGTGGCCGCTTCGGAGCTTGGCTCTGATGACGGTTAGGGATACGTCGAGGTTACCTAAAGGAACAGACACAGAGCCCCGATATTGGTAGGACTGAGAAGGGAGAGCCAAGAGATCGTGAGGGCCAGCATCACCCTTGATTCCTGGCTACCTCAGCGGCTAAGGCCCACGTGGAGGTTGGTCTCTTCGGAGCTTGGCTCTGATGACGGTAGCGGATACGTCAGTGTTACCTGAAGGAACAGACATGAAGCCCCGATATTGGTAGGGCTGAGAAGGGGCTGCCAAGAGATCGTGAGGGCCAGCATCACCCTTGATTCCTGGCTACCTCAGTGCCTAAGGCCCACGTCGAGGGTGGTCGCTTCGGAGCTTGGCTCTGATGACGGTAAGGGATACGTCGAAGTTACCTGAGACAACAGACACAGAGCCCCGGTACTGGTGGGGCTGAGAGGGGGCTGCCACGAGATCGTGAGGGCCAGCATCAACCTTGATTCCTGGCTACCTCAGGGCCTGAGACCCATCAGGTGGGTGGCTGCTTTGGAGCTTTGCTCTGATGAGGGTAAGGGATATGTCGAGGATAGGAGAAAGAACAGATATAGAGCCCCAGTGTTGGTACGGCTGAGAAGGGCCAGCCACCAGATCGTGAGGGCCAGCATCAACCTTGATTCCTGGCTACCTCAGTGCCTAAGGCCCACGTCGAGGGTGGTCGCTTCGGAGCTTGGCTCTGATGACGGTAAGGGATACGTCGAGTTTACCTGAGAGAACAGACACGAAGCCCCGATATTGGTAGGGCTGAGAGGGGGCTGCCAAGAGATCGTGAGGGGCAGCATCAACCTTGATTCCTGGCTACCTCAGGGCCTGAGACCCATCAGGTGGGTGGCTGCTTTGGAGCTTTGCTCTGATGAGGGTAAGGGATATGTCGAGGATAGGAGAAAGAACAGATATAGAGCCCCAGTGTTGGTACGGCTGAGAAGGGCCAGCCACCAGATCGTGAGGGCCAGCATCAACCTTGATTCCTGGCTACCTCAGCGCCTAATGCCCACGTGGAGGTTGGTCGCTTCGGAGCTTGGCTCTGATGACGGTAACGGATTCGTCGAGGTTAGTTGAGAGAACAGACACAGAGGCCGGGTATTTGTGGGACTGAGAAAGGCCTGCCAGAGATCGTGAGGGCCAGCATCAACCTTGATTCCTGGCTACCTCAGGGCCTAAGGCCCAGGTTTAGGTTGGCCGCTAAGGAGCTAGGCCCTGATGAGGGTCAGGGCTAGGGTGAGGTTAGGTGGGAGGAGAGTCACAGAGCCCCAGTGTTGGTGGGGCTGAGATGGGGTTGCCAAGAGATCATGAGGGCCAGCATCAACCTTGATTCCTGGCTACCTCAGCGGCTAAGGCCCACGTGGAGGTTGGTCGCTTCGGAGCTTGGCTCTGATGACGGTAAGGGATACTTCGAGGTTACCTAAGACAACAGACACAGAGCCCTGCTACTGGTGGGGCTGAGAAGGGCCAGCCAAGAGATCGTGAGGGCCAGCATCAACCTTGATTCGTGGCTACTTCTGTGCCTGAGCCCCACGTGGAGCGTGGTCGCTTCGGAGCTTGGCTCTGATGAAGGTAGGGGATATGTCGAGTTTACTTGAGAGAACAGACACGAAGCCCCGTTATTGGTAGGGCTGAGAGGGGGCTGCCAAGAGATCGTGAGGGCCAGCATCAACCTTGATTCCTGGCTACCTCAGGGCCTGAGACCCATCAGGTGGGTGACTGCTTCGGAGCTTTGCTCTGATGAGGGCAAGGCATATGTCGAGGATAGGTGAAAGAACAGACACAGAGCCCCGGTGTTGGTGGGGACCTCGAAGGGCTGCCAGGGCAGGCGAGTTCAACAAACAGTCAATCTTTGTTCCATCTGTGTTGGAGCGCCATCTAGTGGGTAGTCATTTCAGACCCTGGCTCTGATGAAGGTAAGATGTCGGTTGATGTTTAGGTGGGAGACGGAAAAGAAGGGGGCAGGTGTTGGTGGGGCTGCGGATGGGCTGCCAAGGGAAGGTGAGAGCCAGCATCAACCTTGATTCCTGGCTACCTCAGTGCCTAAGGCCCATATGGAGGGTGGTCTCTTAGGAGCTTGACTCTGAGGTGGGCAAGGGATACGTCGAGGTTAGCTAAGAGGACACAGAGCCCCGGTGTTGGTAGCGCTGAGAAGGGCCAGCCAAGAGATCGTGAGGGCCAGCATCACCCTTGATTCCTGGCTACCTCAGTGCCTAAGCCCCATGTGGAGGGTGGCCGCTACGAAGTTTGGCTCTGATGAGGATAAGGGATATTTCGAGGATAGGTGGAAGAAAAGACACAGAGACCCGGTGTTGGTGTGGCTCCCAAGAGATCGTGAGGGCCAGCATCAGCCTTGATTCCTGGCTACTCTGTGCCTGAGCCCCACGTGGAGGGTGGTCGCTTCGGAGCTTGGCTCTGATGAAGATAAGGGATACGTCGAGTTTACCTGAGAGAACAGACACGAAGCCCCGATATTGGTAGGGCTGAGAGGGGGCTGCCAAGAGATCGTGAGGGGCAGCATCAACCTTGATTCCTGGCTACCTCAGGGCCTGAGCCCCATCAGGTGGGTGACTGCTTCGGAGTTTTGCTCTGATGAGGGTCAGGGCTAGGGTGAGGTTAGGTGGGAGGAGAGACACAGAGCCCCAATGTTGGTGGGGCTGAGATGGGGATGCCAAGAGATCGTGAGGGCCATCATCAACCTTGATTCCTGGCTAACTCAGTGCCTAAGGCCCACGTCGAGGGTGGCCGCTTCGGAGCTTGGCTCTGATGACGGTTAGGGATACGTTGAGGTTACCTAAAGGAACAGACACAGAGCCCCGATATTGGTAGGGCTGAGAAGGGAGAGCCAAGAGATCGTGAGGGCCAGCATCACCCTTGATTCCTGGCTACCTCAGCGGCTAAGGCCCACGTGGAGGTTGGTCGCTTCGGAGCTTGGCTCTGATGACGGTAGCGGATACGTCAGTGTTACCTGAAGGAACAGACACGAAGCCCCGATATTGGTAGGGCTGAGAAGGGAGAGCCAAGAGATCGTGAGGGCCAGCATCACCCTTGATTCCTGGCTACCTCAGCGGCTAAGGCCCACGTGGAGGTTGGTCGCTTCGGAGCTTGGCTCTGATGACGGTAGCGGATACGTCAGTGTTACCTGAAGGAACAGACACGAAGCCCCGATATTGGTAGGGCTGAGAAGGGGCTGCCAAGAGATCGTGAGGGCCAGCATCACCCTTGATTCCTGGCTACCTCAGTGCCTAAGGCCCACGTCGAGGGTGGTCGCTTCGGAGCTTGGCTCTGATGACGGTAAGGGATACGTCGAAGTTACCTGAGACAACAGACACAGAGCCCCGGTACTGGTGGGGCTGAGAGGGGGCTGCCACGAGATCGTGAGGGCCAGCATCAACCTTGATTCCTGGCTACCTCAGGGCCTGAGACCCATCAGGTGGGTGGCTGCTTTGGAGCTTTGCTCTGATGAGGGTAAGGGATATGTCGAGGATAGGAGAAAGAACAGATATAGAGCCCCAGTGTTGGTACGGCTGAGAAGGGCCAGCCACCAGATCGTGAGGGCCAGCATCAACCTTGATTCCTGGCTACCTCAGCGCCTAATGCCCACGTGGAGGTTGGTCGCTTCGGAGCTTGGCTCTGATGACGGTAACGGATTCGTCGAGATTAGTTGAGAGAACAGACACAGAGGCCGGGTATTTGTGGGACTGAGAAAGGCCTGCCAGAGGTCGTGAGGGCCAGCATCAACCTTGATTCCTGGCTACCTCAGTGCCTAAGGCCCTTGTTTAGGTTTGCCGCTAAGGAGCTAGGCCCTGATGAGGGTCAGGGCTAGGGTGAGGTTAGGTGGGAGGAGAGTCACAGAGCCCCAGTGTTGGTGGGGCTGAGATGGGGTTGCCAAGAGATCGTGAGGGCCAGCATCAACCTTGATTCCTGGCTACCTCAGCGGCTAAGGCCCACGTGGAGGTTGGTCGCTTCGGAGCTTGGCTCTGATGACGGTAAGGGATACTTCGAGGTTACCTAAGAAAACAGACACAGAGCCCTGGTACTGGTGGGGCTGAGAAGGGCCAGCCAAGAGATCGTGAGGGCCAGCATCAACCTTGATTCGTGGCTACTTCTGTGCCTGAGCCCCACGTGGAGCGTGGTCGCTTCGGAGCTTGGCTCTGATGAAGGTAGGGGATACGTCGAGTTTACCTGAGAGAACAGACACGAAGCCCCGATATTGGTAGGGCTGAGAGGGGGCTGCCAAGAGATCGTGAGGGGCAGCATCAACCTTGATTCCTGGCTACCTCAGGGCCTGAGCCCCATCAGGTGGGTGACTGCTTCGGAGCTTTGCTCTGATGAGGGCAAGGGATATGTCGAGGATAGGTGAAAGAACAGACACAGAGCCCCGGTGTTGGTGGGGACCTCGAAGGGCTGCCAGGGCAGGCGAGTTCAACAAACAGTCAATCTTTGTTCCATCTGTGTTGGAGCGCCATCTAGTGGGTAGTCATTTCAGACCCTGGCTCTGATGAAGGTAAGATGTCGGTTGATGTTTAGGTGGGAGACGGAAAAGAAGGGGGCAGGTGTTGGTGGGGCTGCGGATGGGCTGCCAAGGGAAGGTGAGAGCCAGCATCAACCTTGATTCCTGGCTACCTCAGTGCCTAAGGCCCATATGGAGGGTGGTCTCTTAGGAGCTTGACTCTGAGGAGGGCAAGGGATACGTCGAGGTTAGCTAAGAGAACAGACACAGAGCCCCGGTGTTGGTAGCGCTGAGAAGGGCCAGCCAAGAGATCGTGAGGGCCAGCATCACCCTTGATTCCTGGCTACCTCAGTGCCTAAGCCCCATGTGGAGGGTGGCCGCTACGAAGTTTGGCTCTGATGAGGATAAGGGATATTTCGAGGATAGGTGGAAGAAAAGACACAGAGACCCGGTGTTGGTGTGGCTCCCAAGAGATCGTGAGGGCCAGCATCAGCCTTGATTACTGGCTACTCTGTGCCTGAGCCCCACGTGGAGGGTGGTCGCTTCGGAGCTTGGCTCTGATGAAGATAAGGGATACGTCGAGTTTACCTGAGAGAACAGACACGAAGCCCCGATATTGGTAGGGCTGAGAGGGGGCTGCCAAGAGATCGTGAGGGGCAGCATCAACCTTGATTCCTGGCTACCTCAGGGCCTGAGCCCCATCAGGTGGGTGACTGCTTCGGAGTTTTGCTCTGATGAGGGTCAGGGCTAGGGTGAGGTTAGGTGGGAGGAGAGACACAGAGCCCCAATGTTGGTGGGGCTGAGATGGGGATGCCAAGAGATCGTGAGGGCCATCATCAACCTTGATTCCTGGCTAACTCAGTGCCTAAGGCCCACGTCGAGGGTGGCCGCTTCGGAGCTTGGCTCTGATGACGGTTAGGGATACGTTGAGGTTACCTAAAGGAACAGACACAGAGCCCCGATATTGGTAGGGCTGAGAAGGGAGAGCCAAGAGATCGTGAGGGCCAGCATCAACCTTGATTCCTGGCTACCTCAGCGGCTAAGGCCCACGTGGAGGTTGGTCGCTTCGGAGCTTGGCTCTGATGACGGTAGCGGATACGTCAGTGTTACCTGAAGGAACAGACACGAAGCCCCGATATTGGTAGGGCTGAGAAGGGGCTGCCAAGAGATCGTGAGGGCCAGCATCACCCTTGATTCCTGGCTACCTCAGTGCCTAAGGCCCACGTCGAGGGTGGTCGCTTCGGAGCTTGGCTCTGATGACGGTAAGGGATACGTCGAAGTTGCCTGAGACAACAGACACAGAGCCCCGGTACTGGTGGGGCTGAGAGGGGGCTGCCACGAGATCGTGAGGGCCAGCATCAACCTTGATTCCTGGCTACCTCAGGGCCTGAGACCCATCAGGTGGGTGGCTGCTTTGGAGCTTTGCTCTGATGAGGGTAAGGGATATGTCGAGGATAGGAGAAAGAACAGATATAGAGCCCCAGTGTTGGTACGGCTGAGAAGGGCCAGCCACCAGATCGTGAGGGCCAGCATCAACCTTGATTCCTGGCTACCTCAGCGCCTAATGCCCACGTGGAGGTTGGTCGCTTCGGAGCTTGGCTCTGATGACGGTAACGGATTCGTCGAGATTAGTTGAGAGAACAGACACAGAGGCCGGGTATTTGTGGGACTGAGAAAGGCCTGCCAGAGGTCGTGAGGGCCAGCATCAACCTTGATTCCTGGCTACCTCAGTGCCTAAGGCCCTTGTTTAGGTTTGCCGCTAAGGAGCTAGGCCCTGATGAGGGTCAGGGCTAGGGTGAGGTTAGGTGGGAGGAGAGTCACAGAGCCCCAGTGTTGGTGGGGCTGAGATGGGGTTGCCAAGAGATCGTGAGGGCCAGCATCAACCTTGATTCCTGGCTACCTCAGCGGCTAAGGCCCACGTGGAGGTTGGTCGCTTCGGAGCTTGGCTCTGATGACGGTAAGGGATACTTCGAGGTTACCTAAGAAAACAGACACAGAGCCCTGGTACTGGTGGGGCTGAGAAGGGCCAGCCAAGAGATCGTGAGGGCCAGCATCAACCTTGATTCGTGGCTACTTCTGTGCCTGAGCCCCACGTGGAGCGTGGTCGCTTCGGAGCTTGGCTCTGATGAAGGTAGGGGATACGTCGAGTTTACCTGAGAGAACAGACACGAAGCCCCGATATTGGTAGGGCTGAGAGGGGGCTGCCAAGAGATCGTGAGGGGCAGCATCAACCTTGATTCCTGGCTACCTCAGGGCCTGAGCCCCATCAGGTGGGTGACTGCTTCGGAGCTTTGCTCTGATGAGGGCAAGGGATATGTCGAGGATAGGTGAAAGAACAGACACAGAGCCCCGGTGTTGGTGGGGACCTCGAAGGGCTGCCAGGGCAGGCGAGTTCAACAAACAGTCAATCTTTGTTCCATCTGTGTTGGAGCGCCATCTAGTGGGTAGTCATTTCAGACCCTGGCTCTGATGAAGGTAAGATGTCGGTTGATGTTTAGGTGGGAGACGGAAAAGAAGGGGGCAGGTGTTGGTGGGGCTGCGGATGGGCTGCCAAGGGAAGGTGAGAGCCAGCATCAACCTTGATTCCTGGCTACCTCAGTGCCTAAGGCCCATATGGAGGGTGGTCTCTTAGGAGCTTGACTCTGAGGAGGGCAAGGGATACGTCGAGGTTAGCTAAGAGAACAGACACAGAGCCCCGGTGTTGGTAGCGCTGAGAAGGGCCAGCCACGAGATCGTGAGGGCCAGCATCACCCTTGATTCCTGGCTACCTCAGTGCCTAAGCCCCATGTGGAGGGTGGCCGCTACGAAGTTTGGCTCTGATGAGGATAAGGGATATTTCGAGGATAGGTGGAAGAAAAGACACAGAGACCCGGTGTTGGTGTGGCTCCCAAGAGATCGTGAGGGCCAGCATCAGCCTTGATTCCTGGCTACTCTGTGCCTGAGCCCCACGTGGAGGGTGGTCGCTTCGGAGCTTGGCTCTGATGACGGTAGCGGATACGTCAGTGTTACCTGAAGGAACAGACATGAAGCCCCGATATTGGTAGGGCTGAGAAGGGGCTGCCAAGAGATCGTGAGGGCCAGCATCACCCTTGATTCCTGGCTACCTCAGTGCCTAAGGCCCACGTCGAGGGTGGTCGCTTCGGAGCTTGGCTCTGATGACGGTAAGGGATACGTCGAAGTTACCTGAGACAACAGACACAGAGCCCCGGTACTGGTGGGGCTGAGAGGGGGCTGCCACGAGATCGTGAGGGCCAGCATCAACCTTGATTCCTGGCTACCTCAGGGCCTGAGACCCATCAGGTGGGTGGCTGCTTTGGAGCTTTGCTCTGATGAGGGTAAGGGATATGTCGAGGATAGGAGAAAGAACAGATATAGAGCCCCAGTGTTGGTACGGCTGAGAAGGGCCAGCCACCAGATCGTGAGGGCCAGCATCAACCTTGATTCCTGGCTACCTCAGCGCCTAATGCCCACGTGGAGGTTGGTCGCTTCGGAGCTTGGCTCTGATGACGGTAACGGATTCGTCGAGATTAGTTGAGAGAACAGACACAGAGGCCGGGTATTTGTGGGACTGAGAAAGGCCTGCCAGAGGTCGTGAGGGCCAGCATCAACCTTGATTCCTGGCTACCTCAGTGCCTAAGGCCCTTGTTTAGGTTTGCCGCTAAGGAGCTAGGCCCTGATGAGGGTCAGGGCTAGGGTGAGGTTAGGTGGGAGGAGAGTCACAGAGCCCCAGTGTTGGTGGGGCTGAGATGGGGTTGCCAAGAGATCGTGAGGGCCAGCATCAACCTTGATTCCTGGCTACCTCAGCGGCTAAGGCCCACGTGGAGGTTGGTCGCTTCGGAGCTTGGCTCTGATGACGGTAAGGGATACTTCGAGGTTACCTAAGAAAACAGACACAGAGCCCTGGTACTGGTGGGGCTGAGAAGGGCCAGCCAAGAGATCGTGAGGGCCAGCATCAACCTTGATTCGTGGCTACTTCTGTGCCTGAGCCCCACGTGGAGCGTGGTCGCTTCGGAGCTTGGCTCTGATGAAGGTAGGGGATACGTCGAGTTTACCTGAGAGAACAGACACGAAGCCCCGATATTGGTAGGGCTGAGAGGGGGCTGCCAAGAGATCGTGAGGGGCAGCATCAACCTTGATTCCTGGCTACCTCAGGGCCTGAGCCCCATCAGGTGGGTGACTGCTTCGGAGCTTTGCTCTGATGAGGGCAAGGGATATGTCGAGGATAGGTGAAAGAACAGACACAGAGCCCCGGTGTTGGTGGGGACCTCGAAGGGCTGCCAGGGCAGGCGAGTTCAACAAACAGTCAATCTTTGTTCCATCTGTGTTGGAGCGCCATCTAGTGGGTAGTCATTTCAGACCCTGGCTCTGATGAAGGTAAGATGTCGGTTGATGTTTAGGTGGGAGACGGAAAAGAAGGGGGCAGGTGTTGGTGGGGCTGCGGATGGGCTGCCAAGGGAAGGTGAGAGCCAGCATCAACCTTGATTCCTGGCTACCTCAGTGCCTAAGGCCCATATGGAGGGTGGTCTCTTAGGAGCTTGACTCTGAGGAGGGCAAGGGATACGTCGAGGTTAGCTAAGAGAACAGACACAGAGCCCCGGTGTTGGTAGCGCTGAGAAGGGCCAGCCACGAGATCGTGAGGGCCAGCATCACCCTTGATTCCTGGCTACCTCAGTGCCTAAGCCCCATGTGGAGGGTGGCCGCTACGAAGTTTGGCTCTGATGAGGATAAGGGATATTTCGAGGATAGGTGGAAGAAAAGACACAGAGACCCGGTGTTGGTGTGGCTCCCAAGAGATCGTGAGGGCCAGCATCAGCCTTGATTCCTGGCTACTCTGTGCCTGAGCCCCACGTGGAGGGTGGTCGCTTCGGAGCTTGGCTCTGATGAAGATAAGGGATACGTCGAGTTTACCTGAGAGAACAGACACGAAGCCCCGATATTGGTAGGGCTGAGAGGGGGCTGCCAAGAGATCGTGAGGGGCAGCATCAACCTTGATTCCTGGCTACCTCAGGGCCTGAGCCCCATCAGGTGGGTGACTGCTTCGGAGTTTTGCTCTGATGAGGGTCAGGGCTAGGGTGAGGTTAGGTGGGAGGAGAGACACAGAGCCCCAATGTTGGTGGGGCTGAGATGGGGATGCCAAGAGATCGTGAGGGCCATCATCAACCTTGATTCCTGGCTAACTCAGTGCCTAAGGCCCACGTCGAGGGTGGCCGCTTCGGAGCTTGGCTCTGATGACGGTTAGGGATACGTTGAGGTTACCTAAAGGAACAGACACAGAGCCCCGATATTGGTAGGGCTGAGAAGGGAGAGCCAAGAGATCGTGAGGGCCAGCATCAACCTTGATTCCTGGCTACCTCAGCGGCTAAGGCCCACGTGGAGGTTGGTCGCTTCGGAGCTTGGCTCTGATGACGGTAGCGGATACGTCAGTGTTACCTGAAGGAACAGACACGAAGCCCCGATATTGGTAGGGCTGAGAAGGGGCTGCCAAGAGATCGTGAGGGCCAGCATCACCCTTGATTCCTGGCTACCTCAGTGCCTAAGGCCCACGTCGAGGGTGGTCGCTTCGGAGCTTGGCTCTGATGACGGTAAGGGATACGTCGAAGTTGCCTGAGACAACAGACACAGAGCCCCGGTACTGGTGGGGCTGAGAGGGGGCTGCCACGAGATCGTGAGGGCCAGCATCAACCTTGATTCCTGGCTACCTCAGGGCCTGAGACCCATCAGGTGGGTGGCTGCTTTGGAGCTTTGCTCTGATGAGGGTAAGGGATATGTCGAGGATAGGAGAAAGAACAGATATAGAGCCCCAGTGTTGGTACGGCTGAGAAGGGCCAGCCACCAGATCGTGAGGGCCAGCATCAACCTTGATTCCTGGCTACCTCAGCGCCTAATGCCCACGTGGAGGTTGGTCGCTTCGGAGCTTGGCTCTGATGACGGTAACGGATTCGTCGAGATTAGTTGAGAGAACAGACACAGAGGCCGGGTATTTGTGGGACTGAGAAAGGCCTGCCAGAGGTCGTGAGGGCCAGCATCAACCTTGATTCCTGGCTACCTCAGTGCCTAAGGCCCTTGTTTAGGTTTGCCGCTAAGGAGCTAGGCCCTGATGAGGGTCAGGGCTAGGGTGAGGTTAGGTGGGAGGAGAGTCACAGAGCCCCAGTGTTGGTGGGGCTGAGATGGGGTTGCCAAGAGATCGTGAGGGCCAGCATCAACCTTGATTCCTGGCTACCTCAGCGGCTAAGGCCCACGTGGAGGTTGGTCGCTTCGGAGCTTGGCTCTGATGACGGTAAGGGATACTTCGAGGTTACCTAAGAAAACAGACACAGAGCCCTGGTACTGGTGGGGCTGAGAAGGGCCAGCCAAGAGATCGTGAGGGCCAGCATCAACCTTGATTCGTGGCTACTTCTGTGCCTGAGCCCCACGTGGAGCGTGGTCGCTTCGGAGCTTGGCTCTGATGAAGGTAGGGGAGACGTCGAGTTTACCTGAGAGAACAGACACGAAGCCCCGATATTGGTAGGGCTGAGAGGGGGCTGCCAAGAGATCGTGAGGGGCAGCATCAACCTTGATTCCTGGCTACCTCAGGGCCTGAGCCCCATCAGGTGGGTGACTGCTTCGGAGCTTTGCTCTGATGAGGGCAAGGGATATGTCGAGGATAGGTGAAAGAACAGACACAGAGCCCCGGTGTTGGTGGGGACCTCGAAGGGCTGCCAGGGCAGGCGAGTTCAACAAACAGTCAATCTTTGTTCCATCTGTGTTGGAGCGCCATCTAGTGGGTAGTCATTTCAGACCCTGGCTCTGATGAAGGTAAGATGTCGGTTGATGTTTAGGTGGGAGACGGAAAAGAAGGGGGCAGGTGTTGGTGGGGCTGCGGATGGGCTGCCAAGGGAAGGTGAGAGCCAGCATCAACCTTGATTCCTGGCTACCTCAGTGCCTAAGGCCCATATGGAGGGTGGTCTCTTAGGAGCTTGACTCTGAGGAGGGCAAGGGATACGTCGAGGTTAGCTAAGAGAACAGACACAGAGCCCCGGTGTTGGTAGCGCTGAGAAGGGCCAGCCACGAGATCGTGAGGGCCAGCATCACCCTTGATTCCTGGCTACCTCAGTGCCTAAGCCCCATGTGGAGGGTGGCCGCTACGAAGTTTGGCTCTGATGAGGATAAGGGATATTTCGAGGATAGGTGGAAGAAAAGACACAGAGACCCGGTGTTGGTGTGGCTCCCAAGAGATCGTGAGGGCCAGCATCAGCCTTGATTCCTGGCTACTCTGTGCCTGAGCCCCACGTGGAGGGTGGTCGCTTCGGAGCTTGGCTCTGATGACGGTAGCGGATACGTCAGTGTTACCTGAAGGAACAGACACGAAGCCCCGATATTGGTAGTGCTGAGAAGGGGCTGCCAAGAGATCGTGAGGGCCAGCATCACCCTTGATTCCTGGCTACCTCAGTGCCTAAGGCCCACGTCGAGGGTGGTCGCTTCGGAGCTTGGCTCTGATGACGGTAAGGGATACGTCGAAGTTACCTGAGACAACAGACACAGAGCCCCGGTACTGGTGGGGCTGAGAGGGGGCTGCCACGAGATCGTGAGGGCCAGCATCAACCTTGATTCGTGGCTACTTCTGTGCCTGAGCCCCACGTGGAGCGTGGTCGCTTCGGAGCTTGGCTCTGATGAAGATAGGGGATACGTCGAGTTTACCTGAGAGAACAGACACGAAGCCCCGATATTGGTAGGGCTGAGAGGGGGCTGCCAAGAGATCGTGAGGGCCAGCATCAACCTTGATTCCTGGCTACCTCAGGGCCTGAGCCCCATCAGGTGGGTGACTGCTTCGGAGTTTTGCTCTGATGAGGGTCAGGGCTAGGGTGAGGTTAGGTGGGAGGAGAGACACAGAGCCCCAATGTTGGTGGGGCTGAGATGGGGATGCCAAGAGATCGTGAGGGCCATCATCAACCTTGATTCCTGGCTAACTCAGTGCCTAAGGCCCACGTCGAGGGTGGCCGCTTCGGAGCTTGGCTCTGATGACGGTTAGGGATACGTCGAGGTTACCTAAAGGAACAGACACAGAGCCCCGATATTGGTAGGACTGAGAAGGGAGAGCCAAGAGATCGTGAGGGCCAGCATCACCCTTGATTCCTGGCTACCTCAGCGGCTAAGGCCCACGTGGAGGTTGGTCTCTTCGGAGCTTGGCTCTGATGACGGTAGCGGATACGTCAGTGTTACCTGAAGGAACAGACATGAAGCCCCGATATTGGTAGGGCTGAGAAGGGGCTGCCAAGAGATCGTGAGGGCCAGCATCACCCTTGATTCCTGGCTACCTCAGTGCCTAAGGCCCACGTCGAGGGTGGTCGCTTCGGAGCTTGGCTCTGATGACGGTAAGGGATACGTCGAAGTTACCTGAGACAACAGACACAGAGCCCCGGTACTGGTGGGGCTGAGAGGGGGCTGCCACGAGATCGTGAGGGCCAGCATCAACCTTGATTCCTGGCTACCTCAGGGCCTGAGACCCATCAGGTGGGTGGCTGCTTTGGAGCTTTGCTCTGATGAGGGTAAGGGATATGTCGAGGATAGGAGAAAGAACAGATATAGAGCCCCAGTGTTGGTACGGCTGAGAAGGGCCAGCCACCAGATCATGAGGGCCAGCATCAACCTTGATTCCTGGCTACCTCAGCGCCTAATGCCCACGTGGAGGTTGGTCGCTTCGGAGCTTGGCTCTGATGACGGTAACGGATTCGTCGAGGTTAGTTGAGAGAACAGACACAGAGGCCGGGTATTTGTGGGACTGAGAAAGGCCTGCCAGAGATCGTGAGGGCCAGCATCAACCTTGATTCGTGGCTACTTCTGTGCCTGAGCCCCACGTGGAGCGTGGTCGCTTCGGAGCTTGGCTCTGATGAAGGTAGGGCATACGTCGAGTTTACCTGAGAGAACAGACACGAAGCCCCGTTATTGGTAGGGCTGAGAGGGGGCTGCCAAGAGATCGTGAGGGCCAGCATCAACCTTGATTCCTGGCTACCTCAGGGCCTGAGCCCCATCAGGTGGGTGACTGCTTCGGAGCTTTGCTCTGATGAGGGCAAGGGATATGTCGAGGATAGGTGAAAGAACAGACACAGAGCCCCGGTGTTGGTGGGGACCTCGAAGGGCTGCCAGGGCAGGCGAGTTCAACAAACAGTCAATCTTTGTTCCATCTGTGTTGGAGCGCCATCTAGTGGGTAGTGATTTCAGACCCTGGCTCTGATGAAGGTAAGATGTCGGTTGATGTTTAGGTGGGAGATGGAAAAGAAGGGGGCAGGTGTTGGTGGGGCTGCGGATGGGCTGCCAAGGGAAGGTGAGAGCCAGCATCAACCTTGATTCCTGGCTACCTCAGTGCCTAAGGCCCATATGGAGGGTGGTCTCTTAGGAGCTTGACTCTGAGGAGGGCAAGGGATACGTCGAGGTTAGCTAAGAGAACAGACACAGAGCCCCGGTGTTGGTAGCGCTGAGAAGGGCCAGCCAAGAGATCGTGAGGGCCAGCATCATCCTTGATTCCTGGCTACCTCAGTGCCTAAACCCCATGTGGAGGGTGGCCGCTACGAAGTTTGGCTCTGATGAGGATAAGGGATATTTCGAGGATAGGTGGAAGAAAAGACACAGAGACCCGGTGTTGGTGTGGCTCCCAAGAGATCGTGAGGGCCAGCATCAGCCTTGATTCCTGGCTACTCTGTGCCTGAGCCCCACGTGGAGGGTGGTCGCTTCGGAGCTTGGCTCCGATGAAGATAAGGGATACGTCGAGTTTACCTGAGAGAACAGACACGAAGCCCCGATATTGGTAGGGCTGAGAGGGGGCTGCCAAGAGATCGTGAGGGGCAGCATCAACCTTGATTCCTGGCTACCTCAGGGCCTGAGCCCCATCAGGTGGGTGACTGCTTCGGAGTTTTGCTCTGATGAGGGTCAGGGCTAGGGTGAGGTTAGGTGGGAGGAGAGACACAGAGCCCCAATGTTGGTGGGGCTGAGATGGGGATGCCAAGAGATCGTGAGGGCCATCATCAACCTTGATTCCTGGCTAACTCAGTGCCTAAGGCCCACGTCGAGGGTGGCCGCTTCGGAGCTTGGCTCTGATGACAGTTAGGGATACGTCGAGGTTACCTAAAGGAACAGACACAGAGCACCGATATTGGTAGGGCTGAGAAGGGGCTGCCAAGAGATCGTGAGGGCCAGCATCACCCTTGATTCCTGGCTACCTCAGTGCCTAAGGCCCACGTCGAGGGTGGTCGCTTCGGAGCTTGGCTCTGATGACGGTAAGGGATATGTCAAAGTTACCTGAGACAACAGACACAGAGCCCCGGTACTGGTGGGGCTGAGAGGGGGCTGCCACGAGATCGTGAGGGCCAGCATCAACCTTGATTCCTGGCTACCTCAGGGCCTGAGACCCATCAGGTGGGTGGCTGCTTTGGAGCTTTGCTCTGATGAGGGTAAGGGATATGTCGAGGATAGGAGAAAGAACAGATATAGAGCCCCAGTGTTGGTACGGCTGAGAAGGGCCAGCCACCAGATCGTGAGGGCCAGCATCAACCTTGATTCCTGGCTACCTCAGCGCCTAATGCCCACGTGGAGGTTGGTCGCTTCGGAGCTTGGCTCTGATGACGGTAACGGATTCGTCGAGATTAGTTGAGAGAACAGACACAGAGGCCGGGTATTTGTGGGACTGAGAAAGGCCTGCCAGAGGTCGTGAGGGCCAGCATCAACCTTGATTCCTGGCTACCTCAGTGCCTAAGGCCCTTGTTTAGGTTTGCCGCTAAGGAGCTAGGCCCTGATGAGGGTCAGGGCTAGGGTGAGGTTAGGTGGGAGGAGAGTCACAGAGCCCCAGTGTTGGTGGGGCTGAGATGGGGTTGCCAAGAGATCGTGAGGGCCAGCATCAACCTTGATTCCTGGCTACCTCAGCGGCTAAGGCCCACGTGGAGGTTGGTCGCTTCGGAGCTTGGCTCTGATGACGGTAAGGGATACTTCGAGGTTACCTAAGAAAACAGACACAGAGCCCTGGTACTGGTGGGGCTGAGAAGGGCCAGCCAAGAGATCGTGAGGGCCAGCATCAACCTTGATTCGTGGCTACTTCTGTGCCTGAGCCCCACGTGGAGCGTGGTCGCTTCGGAGCTTGGCTCTGATGAAGGTAGGGGATACGTCGAGTTTACCTGAGAGAACAGACACGAAGCCCCGATATTGGTAGGGCTGAGAGGGGGCTGCCAAGAGATCGTGAGGGGCAGCATCAACCTTGATTCCTGGCTACCTCAGGGCCTGAGCCCCATCAGGTGGGTGACTGCTTCGGAGCTTTGCTCTGATGAGGGCAAGGGATATGTCGAGGATAGGTGAAAGAACAGACACAGAGCCCCGGTGTTGGTGGGGACCTCGAAGGGCTGCCAGGGCAGGCGAGTTCAACAAACAGTCAATCTTTGTTCCATCTGTGTTGGAGCGCCATCTAGTGGGTAGTCATTTCAGACCCTGGCTCTGATGAAGGTAAGATGTCGGTTGATGTTTAGGTGGGAGACGGAAAAGAAGGGGGCAGGTGTTGGTGGGGCTGCGGATGGGCTGCCAAGGGAAGGTGAGAGCCAGCATCAACCTTGATTCCTGGCTACCTCAGTGCCTAAGGCCCATATGGAGGGTGGTCTCTTAGGAGCTTGACTCTGAGGAGGGCAAGGGATACGTCGAGGTTAGCTAAGAGAACAGACACAGAGCCCCGGTGTTGGTAGCGCTGAGAAGGGCCAGCCACGAGATCGTGAGGGCCAGCATCACCCTTGATTCCTGGCTACCTCAGTGCCTAAGCCCCATGTGGAGGGTGGCCGCTACGAAGTTTGGCTCTGATGAGGATAAGGGATATTTCGAGGATAGGTGGAAGAAAAGACACAGAGACCCGGTGTTGGTGTGGCTCCCAAGAGATCGTGAGGGCCAGCATCAGCCTTGATTCCTGGCTACTCTGTGCCTGAGCCCCACGTGGAGGGTGGTCGCTTCGGAGCTTGGCTCTGATGAAGATAAGGGATACGTCGAGTTTACCTGAGAGAACAGACACGAAGCCCCGATATTGGTAGGGCTGAGAGGGGGCTGCCAAGAGATCGTGAGGGGCAGCATCAACCTTGATTCCTGGCTACCTCAGGGCCTGAGCCCCATCAGGTGGGTGACTGCTTCGGAGTTTTGCTCTGATGAGGGTCAGGGCTAGGGTGAGGTTAGGTGGGAGGAGAGACACAGAGCCCCAATGTTGGTGGGGCTGAGATGGGGATGCCAAGAGATCGTGAGGGCCATCATCAACCTTGATTCCTGGCTAACTCAGTGCCTAAGGCCCACGTCGAGGGTGGCCGCTTCGGAGCTTGGCTCTGATGACGGTTAGGGATACGTTGAGGTTACCTAAAGGAACAGACACAGAGCCCCGATATTGGTAGGGCTGAGAAGGGAGAGCCAAGAGATCGTGAGGGCCAGCATCAACCTTGATTCCTGGCTACCTCAGCGGCTAAGGCCCACGTGGAGGTTGGTCGCTTCGGAGCTTGGCTCTGATGACGGTAGCGGATACGTCAGTGTTACCTGAAGGAACAGACACGAAGCCCCGATATTGGTAGTGCTGAGAAGGGGCTGCCAAGAGATCGTGAGGGCCAGCATCAACCTTGATTCCTGGCTACCTCAGGGCCTGAGACCCATCAGGTGGGTGGCTGCTTTGGAGCTTTGCTCTGATGAGGGTAAGGGATATGTCGAGGATAGGAGAAAGAACAGATATAGAGCCCCAGTGTTGGTACGGCTGAGAAGGGCCAGCCACCAGATCGTGAGGGCCAGCATCAACCTTGATTCCTGGCTACCTCAGCGCCTAATGCCCACGTGGAGGTTGGTCGCTTCGGAGCTTGGCTCTGATGACGGTAACGGATTCGTCGAGATTAGTTGAGAGAACAGACACAGAGGCCGGGTATTTGTGGGACTGAGAAAGGCCTGCCAGAGGTCGTGAGGGCCAGCATCAACCTTGATTCCTGGCTACCTCAGTGCCTAAGGCCCTTGTTTAGGTTTGCCGCTAAGGAGCTAGGCCCTGATGAGGGTGAGGTTAGGTGGGAGGAGAGTCACCGAGCCCCAGTGTTGGTGGGGCTGAGATGGGGTTGCCAAGAGATCATGAGGGCCAGCATCAACCTTGATTCCTGGCTACCTCAGCGGCTAAGGCCCACGTGGAGGTTGGTCGCTTCGGAGCTTGGCTCTGATGACGGTAAGGGATACTTCGAGGTTACCTAAGACAACAGACACAGAGCCCTGGTACTGGTGGGGCTGAGAAGGGCCAGCCAAGAGATCGTGAGGGCCAGCATCAACCTTGATTCGTGGCTACTTCTGTGCCTGAGCCCCACGTGGAGCGTGGTCGCTTCGGAGCTTGGCTCTGATGAAGGTAGGGGATACGTCGAGTTTACTTGAGAGAACAGACACGAAGCCCCGTTATTGGTAGGGCTGAGAGGGGGCTGCCAAGAGATCGTGAGGGGCAGCATCAACCTTGATTCCTGGCTACCTCAGGGCCTGAGCCCCATCAGGTGGGTGACTGCTTCGGAGCTTTGCTCTGATGAGGGCAAGGCATATGTCGAGGATAGGTGAAAGAACAGACACAGAGCCCCGGTGTTGGTGGGGACCTCGAAGGGCTGCCAGGGCAGGCGAGTTCAACAAACAGTCAATCTTTGTTCCATCTGTGTTGGAGCGCCATCTAGTGGGTAGTCATTTCAGACCCTGGCTCTGATGAAGGTAAGATGTCGGTTGATGTTTAGGTGGGAGACGGAAAAGAAGGGGGCAGGTGTTGGTGGGGCTGCGGATGGGCTACCAAGGGAAGGTGAGAGCCAGCATCAACCTTGATTCCTGGCTACCTCAGTGCCTAAGGCCCATATGGAGGGTGGTCTCTTAGGAGCTTGACTCTGAGGTGGGCAAGGGATACGTCGAGGTTAGCTAAGAGAACAGACACAGAGCCCCGGTGTTGGTAGCGCTGAGAAGGGCCAGCCAAGAGATCGTGAGGGCCAGCATCACCCTTGATTCCTGGCTACCTCAGTGCCTAAGCCCCATGTGGAGGGTGGCCGCTACGAAGTTTGGCTCTGATGAGGATAAGGGATATTTCGAGGATAGGTGGAAGAAAAGACACAGAGACCCGGTGTTGGTGTGGCTCCCAAGAGATCGTGAGGGCCAGCATCAGCCTTGATTCCTGGCTACTCTGTGCCTGAGCCCCACGTGGAGGGTGGTCGCTTCGGAGCTTGGCTCTGATGAAGATAAGGGATACGTCGAGTTTACCTGAGAGAACAGACACGAAGCCCCGATATTGGTAGGGCTGAGAGGGGGCTGCCAAGAGATCGTGAGGGGCAGCATCAACCTTGATTCCTGGCTACCTCAGGGCCTGAGCCCCATCAGGTGGGTGACTGCTTCGGAGTTTTGCACTGATGAGGGTCAGGGCTAGGGTGAGGTTAGGTGGGAGGAGAGACACAGAGCCCCAATGTTGGTGGGGCTGAGATGGGGATGCCAAGAGATCGTGAGGGCCATCATCAACCTTGATTCCTGGCTAACTCAGTGCCTAAGGCCCACGTCGAGGGTGGCCGCTTCGGAGCTTGGCTCTGATGACGGTTAGGGATACGTCGAGGTTACCTAAAGGAACAGACACAGAGCCCCGATATTGGTAGGGCTGAGAAGGGAGAGCCAAGAGATCGTGAGGGCCAGCATCAACCTTGATTCCTGGCTACCTCAGCGGCTAAGGCCCACGTGGAGGTTGGTCGCTTCGGAGCTTGGCTCTGATGACGGTAGCGGATACGTCAGTGTTACCTGAAGGAACAGACACGAAGCCCCGATATTGGTAGTGCTGAGAAGGGGCTGCCAAGAGATCGTGAGGGCCAGCATCACCCTTGATTCCTGGCTACCTCAGTGCCTAAGGCCCACGTCGAGGGTGGTCGCTTCGGAGCTTGGCTCTGATGACGGTAAGGGATACGTCGAGGTTACCTAAAGGAACAGACACAGAGCCCCGATATTGGTAGGGCTGAGAAGGGAGAGCCAAGAGATCGTGAGGGCCAGCATCAACCTTGATTCCTGGCTACCTCAGCGGCTAAGGCCCACGTGGAGGTTGGTCGCTTCGGAGCTTGGCTCTGATGACGGTAGCGGATACGTCAGTGTTACCTGAAGGAACAGACACGAAGCCCCGATATTGGTAGTGCTGAGAAGGGGCTGCCAAGAGATCGTGAGGGCCAGCATCACCCTTGATTCCTGGCTACCTCAGTGCCTAAGGCCCACGTCGAGGGTGGTCGCTTCGGAGCTTGGCTCTGATGACGGTAAGGGATACGTCGAAGTTACCTGAGACAACAGACACAGAGCCCCGGTACTGGTGGGGCTGAGAGGGGGCTGCCACGAGATCGTGAGGGCCAGCATCAACCTTGATTCCTGGCTACCTCAGGGCCTGAGACCCATCAGGTGGGTGGCTGCTTTGGAGCTTTGCTCTGATGAGGGTAAGGGATATGTCGAGGATAGGAGAAAGAACAGATATAGAGCCCCAGTGTTGGTACGGCTGAGAAGGGCCAGCCACCAGATCGTGAGGGCCAGCATCAACCTTGATTCCTGGCTACCTCAGCGCCTAATGCCCACGTGGAGGTTGGTCGCTTCGGAGCTTGGCTCTGATGACGGTAACGGATTCGTCGAGATTAGTTGAGAGAACAGACACAGAGGCCGGGTATTTGTGGGACTGAGAAAGGCCTGCCAGAGGTCGTGAGGGCCAGCATCAACCTTGATTCCTGGCTACCTCAGTGCCTAAGGCCCTTGTTTAGGTTTGCCGCTAAGGAGCTAGGCCCTGATGAGGGTCAGGGCTAGGGTGAGGTTAGGTGGGAGGAGAGTCACAGAGCCCCAGTGTTGGTGGGGCTGAGATGGGGTTGCCAAGAGATCGTGAGGGCCAGCATCAACCTTGATTCCTGGCTACCTCAGCGGCTAAGGCCCACGTGGAGGTTGGTCGCTTCGGAGCTTGGCTCTGATGACGGTAAGGGATACTTCGAGGTTACCTAAGAAAACAGACACAGAGCCCTGGTACTGGTGGGGCTGAGAAGAGCCAGCCAAGAGATCGTGAGGGCCAGCATCAACCTTGATTCGTGGCTACTTCTGTGCCTGAGCCCCACGTGGAGCGTGGTCGCTTCGGAGCTTGGCTCTGATGAAGGTAGGGGATACGTCGAGTTTACTTGAGAGAACAGACACGAAGCCCCGTTATTGGTAGGGCTGAGAGGGGGCTGCCAAGAGATCGTGAGGGGCAGCATCAACCTTGATTCCTGGCTACCTCAGGGCCTGAGCCCCATCAGGTGGGTGACTGCTTCGGAGCTTTGCTCTGATGAGGGCAAGGCATATGTCGAGGATAGGTGAAAGAACAGACACAGAGCCCCGGTGTTGGTGGGGACCTCGAAGGGCTGCCAGGGCAGGCGAGTTCAACAAACAGTCAATCTTTGTTCCATCTGTGTTGGAGCGCCATCTAGTGGGTAGTCATTTCAGACCCTGGCTCTGATGAAGGTAAGATGTCGGTTGATGTTTAGGTGGGAGACGGAAAAGAAGGGGGCAGGTGTTGGTGGGGCTGCGGATGGGCTGCCAAGGGAAGGTGAGAGCCAGCATCAACCTTGATTCCTGGCTACCTCAGTGCCTAAGGCCCATATGGAGGGTGGTCTCTTAGGAGCTTGACTCTGAGGTGGGCAAGGGATACGTCGAGGTTAGCTAAGAGAACAGACACAGAGCCCCGGTGTTGGTAGCGCTGAGAAGGGCCAGCCAAGAGATCGTGAGGGCCAGCATCACCCTTGATTCCTGGCTACCTCAGTGCCTAAGCCCCATGTGGAGGGTGGCCGCTACGAAGTTTGGCTCTGATGAGGATAAGGGATATTTCGAGGATAGGTGGAAGAAAAGACACAGAGACCCGGTGTTGGTGTGGCTCCCAAGAGATCGTGAGGGCCAGCATCAGCCTTGATTCCTGGCTACTCTGTGCCTGAGCCCCAAGTGGAGGGTGGTCGCTTCGGAGCTTGGCTCTGATGAAGATAAGGGATACGTCGAGTTTACCTGAGAGAACAGACACGAAGCCCCGATATTGGTAGGGCTGAGAGGGGGCTGCCAAGAGATCGTGAGGGCCAGCATCACCCTTGATTCCTGGCTACCTCAGTGCCTAAGGCCCACGTCGAGGGTGGTCGCTTCGGAGCTTGGCTCTGATGACGGTAAGGGATACGTCGAAGTTACCTGAGACAACAGACACAGAGCCCCGGTACTGGTGGGGCTGAGAGGGGGCTGCCACGAGATCGTGAGGGCCAGCATCAACCTTGATTCGTGGCTACTTCTGTGCCTGAGCCCCACGTGGAGCGTGGTCGCTTCGGAGCTTGGCTCTGATGAAGATAGGGGATACGTCGAGTTTACCTGAGAGAACAGACACGAAGCCCCGATATTGGTAGGGCTGAGAGGGGGCTGCCAAGAGATCGTGAGGGGCAGCATCAACCTTGATTCCTGGCTACCTCAGGGCCTGAGCCCCATCAGGTGGGTGACTGCTTCGGAGTTTTGCTCTGATGAGGGTCAGGGCTAGGGTGAGGTTAGGTGGGAGGAGAGACACAGAGCCCCAATGTTGGTGGGGCTGAGATGGGGATGCCAAGAGATCGTGAGGGCCATCATCAACCTTGATTCCTGGCTAACTCAGTGCCTAAGGCCCACGTCGAGGGTGGCCGCTTCGGAGCTTGGCTCTGATGACGGTTAGGGATACGTCGAGGTTACCTAAAGGAACAGACACAGAGCCCCGATATTGGTAGGACTGAGAAGGGAGAGCCAAGAGATCGTGAGGGCCAGCATCACCCTTGATTCCTGGCTACCTCAGCGGCTAAGGCCCACGTGGAGGTTGGTCTCTTCGGAGCTTGGCTCTGATGACGGTAGCGGATACGTCAGTGTTACCTGAAGGAACAGACATGAAGCCCCGATATTGGTAGGGCTGAGAAGGGGCTGCCAAGAGATCGTGAGGGCCAGCATCACCCTTGATTCCTGGCTACCTCAGTGCCTAAGGCCCACGTCGAGGGTGGTCGCTTCGGAGCTTGGCTCTGATGACGGTAAGGGATACGTCGAAGTTACCTGAGACAACAGACACAGAGCCCCGGTACTGGTGGGGCTGAGAGGGGGCTGCCACGAGATCGTGAGGGCCAGCATCAACCTTGATTCCTGGCTAACTCAGGGCCTGAGACCCATCAGGTGGGTGGCTGCTTTGGAGCTTTGCTCTGATGAGGGTAAGGGATATGTCGAGGATAGGAGAAAGAACAGATATAGAGCCCCAGTGTTGGTACGGCTGAGAAGGGCCAGCCACGAGATCCTGAGGGCCAGCATCAACCTTGATTCCTGGCTACCTCAGCGCCTAATGCCCACGTGGAGGTTGGTCGCTTCGGAGCTTGGCTCTGATGACGGTAACGGATTCGTCGAGGTTAGTTGAGAGAAGAGACACAGAGGCCGGGTATTTGTGGGACTGAGAAAGGCCTGCCAGAGATCGTGAGGGCCAGCATCAACCTTGATTCATGGCTACTTCTGTGCCTGAGCCCCACGTGGAGCGTGGTCGCTTCGGAGCTTGGCTCTGATGAAGGTAGGGCATACGTCGAGTTTACCTGAGAGAACAGACACGAAGCCCCGTTATTGGTAGGGCTGAGAGGGGGCTGCCAAGAGATCGTGAGGGCCAGCATCAACCTTGATTCCTGGCTACCTCAGGGCCTGAGCCCCATCAGGTGGGTGACTGCTTCGGAGCTTTGCTCTGATGAGGGCAAGGGATATGTCGAGGATAGGTGAAAGAACAGACACAGAGCCCCGGTGTTGGTGGGGACCTCGAAGGGCTGCCAGGGCAGGCGAGTTCAACAAACAGTCAATCTTTTTTCCATCTGTGTTGGAGCGCCATCTAGTGGGTAGTCATTTCAGACCCTGGCTCTGATGAAGGTAAGATGTCGGTTGATGTTTAGGTGGGAGACGGAAAAGAAGGGGGCAGGTGTTGGTGGGGCTGCGGATGGGCTGCCAAGGGAAGGTGAGAGCCAGCATCAACCTTGATTCCTGGCTACCTCAGTGCCTAAGGCCCATATGGAGGGTGGTCTCTTAGGAGCTTGACTCTGAGGAGGGCAAGGGATACGTCGAGGTTAGCTAAGAGAACAGACACAGAGCCCCGGTGTTGGTAGCGCTGAGAAGGGCCAGCCAAGAGATCGTGAGGGCCAGCATCACCCTTGATTCCTGGCTACCTCAGTGCCTAAACCCCATGTGGAGGGTGGCCGCTACGAAGTTTGGCTCTAATGAGGATAAGGGATATTTCGAGGATAGGTGGAAGAAAAGACACAGAGACCCGGTGTTGGTGTGGCTCCCAAGAGATCGTGAGGGCCAGCATCAGCCTTGATTCCTGGCTACTCTGTGCCTGAGCCCCACGTGGAGGGTGGTCGCTTCGGAGCTTGGCTCCGATGAAGATAAGGGATACGTCGAGTTTACCTGAGAGAACAGACACGAAGCCCCGATATTGGTAGGGCTGAGAGGGGGCTGCCAAGAGATCGTGAGGGGCAGCATCAACCTTGATTCCTGGCTACCTCAGGGCCTGAGCCCCATCAGGTGGGTGACTGCTTCGGAGTTTTGCTCTGATGAGGGTCAGGGCTAGGGTGAGGTTAGGTGGGAGGAGAGACACAGAGCCCCAATGTTGGTGGGGCTGAGATGGGGATGCCAAGAGATCGTGAGGGCCATCATCAACCTTGATTCCTGGCTAACTCAGTGCCTAAGGCCCACGTCGAGGGTGGCCGCTTCGGAGCTTGGCTCTGATGACGGTTAGGGATACGTCGAGGTTACCTAAAGGAACAGACACAGAGCCCCGATATTGGTAGGGCTGAGAAGGGAGAGCCAAGAGATCGTGAGGGCCAGCATCACCCTTGATTCCTGGCTACCTCAGGGCCTAAGGCCCACGTCGAGGGTGGTCGCTTCGGAGCTTGGCTCTGATGACGGTAAGGGATACGTCGAAGTTACCTGAGACAACAGACACAGAGCCCCGGTACTGGTGGGGCTGAGAGGGGGCTGCCACGAGATCGTGAGGGCCAGCATCAACCTTGATTCCTGGCTACCTCAGGGCCTGAGACCCATCAGGTGGGTGGCTGCTTTGGAGCTTTGCTCTGATGAGGGTAAGGGATATGTCGAGGATAGGAGAAAGAACAGATATAGAGCCCCAGTGTTGGTACGGCTGAGAAGGGCCAGCCACCAGATCGTGAGGGCCAGCATCAACCTTGATTCCTGGCTACCTCAGCGCCTAATGCCCACGTGGAGGTTGATCGCTTCGGAGCTTGGCTCTGATGACGGTAACGGATTCGTCGAGATTAGTTGAGAGAACAGACACAGAGGCCAGGTATTTGTGGGACTGAGAAAGGCCTGCCAGAGATCGTGAGGGCCAGCATCAACCTTGATTCCTGGCTACCTCAGTGCCTAAGGCCCTTGTTCAGGTTTGCCGCTAAGGAGCTAGGCCCTGATGAGGGTCAGGGCTAGGGTGAGGTTAGGTGGGAGGAGAGTCACAGAGCCCCAGTGTTGGTGGGGCTGAGATGGGGTTGCCAAGAGATCATGAGGGCCAGCATCAACCTTGATTCCTGGCTACCTCAGCGGCTAAGGCCCACGTGGAGGTTGGTCGCTTCGGAGCTTGGCTCTGATGACGGTAAGGGATACTTCGAGGTTACCTAAGACAACAGACACAGAGCCCTGGTACTGGTGGGGCTGAGAAGGGCCAGCCAAGAGATCGTGAGGGCCAGCATCAACCTTGATTCGTGGCTACTTCTGTGCCTGAGCCCCACGTGGAGCGTGGTCGCTTCGGAGCTTGGCTCTGATGAAGGTAGGGGAGACGTCGAGTTTACCTGAGAGAACAGACACGAAGCCCCGTTATTGGTAGGGCTGAGAGGGGGCTGCCAAGAGATCGTGAGGGGCAGCATCAACCTTGATTCCTGGCTACCTCAGGGCCTGAGCCCCATCAGGTGGGTGACTGCTTCGGAGCTTTGCTCTGATGAGGGCAAGGCATATGTCGAGGATAGGTGAAAGAACAGACACAGAGCCCCGGTGTTGGTGGGGACCTCGAAGGGCTGCCAGGGCAGGCGAGTTCAACAAACAGTCAATCTTTGTTCCATCTGTGTTGGAGCGCCATCTAGTGGGTAGTCATTTCAGACCCTGGCTCTGATGAAGGTAAGATGTCGGTTGATGTTTAGGTGGGAGACGGAAAAGAAGGGGGCAGGTGTTGGTGGGGCTGCGGATGGGCTGCCAAGGGAAGGTGAGAGCCAGCATCAACCTTGATTCCTGGCTACCTCAGTGCCTAAGGCCCATATGGAGGGTGGTCTCTTAGGAGCTTGACTCTGAGGAGGGCAAGGGATACGTCGAGGTTAGCTAAGAGAACAGACACAGAGCCCCGGTGTTGGTAGCGCTGAGAAGGGCCAGCCACGAGATCGTGAGGGCCAGCATCACCCTTGATTCCTGGCTACCTCAGTGCCTAAGCCCCATGTGGAGGGTGGCCGCTACGAAGTTTGGCTCTGATGAGGATAAGGGATATTTCGAGGATAGGTGGAAGAAAAGACACAGAGACCCGGTGTTGGTGTGGCTCCCAAGAGATCGTGAGGGCCAGCATCAGCCTTGATTCCTGGCTACTCTGTGCCTGAGCCCCACGTGGAGGGTGGTCGCTTCGGAGCTTGGCTCCGATGAAGATAAGGGATACGTCGAGTTTACCTGAGAGAACAGACACGAAGCCCCGATATTGGTAGGGCTGAGAGGGGGCTGCCAAGAGATCGTGAGGGCCAGCATCACCCTTGATTCCTGGCTACCTCAGTGCCTAAGGCCCACGTCGAGGGTGGTCGCTTCGGAGCTTGGCTCTGATGACGGTAAGGGATACGTCGAAGTTACCTGAGACAACAGACACAGAGCCCCGGTACTGGTGGGGCTGAGAGGGGGCTGCCACGAGATCGTGAGGGCCAGCATCAACCTTGATTCGTGGCTACTTCTGTGCCTGAGCCCCACGTGGAGCGTGGTCGCTTCGGAGCTTGGCTCTGATGAAGATAGGGGATACGTCGAGTTTACCTGAGAGAACAGACACGAAGCCCCGATATTGGTAGGGCTGAGAGGGGGCTGCCAAGAGATCGTGAGGGGCAGCATCAACCTTGATTCCTGGCTACCTCAGGGCCTGAGCCCCATCAGGTGGGTGACTGCTTCGGAGTTTTGCTCTGATGAGGGTCAGGGCTAGGGTGAGGTTAGGTGGGAGGAGAGACACAGAGCCCCAATGTTGGTGGGGCTGAGATGGGGATGCCAAGAGATCGTGAGGGCCATCATCAACCTTGATTCCTGGCTAACTCAGTGCCTAAGGCCCACGTCGAGGGTGGCCGCTTCGGAGCTTGGCTCTGATGACGGTTAGGGATACGTCGAGGTTACCTAAAGGAACAGACACAGAGCCCCGATATTGGTAGGACTGAGAAGGGAGAGCCAAGAGATCGTGAGGGCCAGCATCACCCTTGATTCCTGGCTACCTCAGCGGCTAAGGCCCACGTGGAGGTTGGTCTCTTCGGAGCTTGGCTCTGATGACGGTAGCGGATACGTCAGTGTTACCTGAAGGAACAGACATGAAGCCCCGATATTGGTAGGGCTGAGAAGGGGCTGCCAAGAGATCGTGAGGGCCAGCATCACCCTTGATTCCTGGCTACCTCAGTGCCTAAGGCCCACGTCGAGGGTGGTCGCTTCGGAGCTTGGCTCTGATGACGGTAAGGGATACGTCGAAGTTACCTGAGACAACAGACACAGAGCCCCGGTACTGGTGGGGCTGAGAGGGGGCTGCCACGAGATCGTGAGGGCCAGCATCAACCTTGATTCCTGGCTACCTCAGGGCCTGAGACCCATCAGGTGGGTGGCTGCTTTGGAGCTTTGCTCTGATGAGGGTAAGGGATATGTCGAGGATAGGAGAAAGAACAGATATAGAGCCCCAGTGTTGGTACGGCTGAGAAGGGCCAGCCACCAGATCGTGAGGGCCAGCATCAACCTTGATTCCTGGCTACCTCAGCGCCTAATGCCCACGTGGAGGTTGATCGCTTCGGAGCTTGGCTCTGATGACGGTAACGGATTCGTCGAGATTAGTTGAGAGAACAGACACAGAGGCCAGGTATTTGTGGGACTGAGAAAGGCCTGCCAGAGATCGTGAGGGCCAGCATCAACCTTGATTCCTGGCTACCTCAGTGCCTAAGGCCCTTGTTCAGGTTTGCCGCTAAGGAGCTAGGCCCTGATGAGGGTCAGGGCTAGGGTGAGGTTAGGTGGGAGGAGAGTCACAGAGCCCCAGTGTTGGTGGGGCTGAGATGGGGTTGCCAAGAGATCATGAGGGCCAGCATCAACCTTGATTCCTGGCTACCTCAGCGGCTAAGGCCCACGTGGAGGTTGGTCGCTTCGGAGCTTGGCTCTGATGACGGTAAGGGATACTTCGAGGTTACCTAAGACAACAGACACAGAGCCCTGGTACTGGTGGGGCTGAGAAGGGCCAGCCAAGAGATCGTGAGGGCCAGCATCAACCTTGATTCGTGGCTACTTCTGTGCCTGAGCCCCACGTGGAGCGTGGTCGCTTCGGAGCTTGGCTCTGATGAAGGTAGGGGAGACGTCGAGTTTACCTGAGAGAACAGACACGAAGCCCCGTTATTGGTAGGGCTGAGAGGGGGCTGCCAAGAGATCGTGAGGGGCAGCATCAACCTTGATTCCTGGCTACCTCAGGGCCTGAGCCCCATCAGGTGGGTGACTGCTTCGGAGCTTTGCTCTGATGAGGGCAAGGCATATGTCGAGGATAGGTGAAAGAACAGACACAGAGCCCCGGTGTTGGTGGGGACCTCGAAGGGCTGCCAGGGCAGGCGAGTTCAACAAACAGTCAATCTTTGTTCCATCTGTGTTGGAGCGCCATCTAGTGGGTAGTCATTTCAGACCCTGGCTCTGATGAAGGTAAGATGTCGGTTGATGTTTAGGTGGGAGACGGAAAAGAAGGGGGCAGGTGTTGGTGGGGCTGCGGATGGGCTGCCAAGGGAAGGTGAGAGCCAGCATCAACCTTGATTCCTGGCTACCTCAGTGCCTAAGGCCCATATGGAGGGTGGTCTCTTAGGAGCTTGACTCTGAGGAGGGCAAGGGATACGTCGAGGTTAGCTAAGAGAACAGACACAGAGCCCCGGTGTTGGTAGCGCTGAGAAGGGCCAGCCACGAGATCGTGAGGGCCAGCATCACCCTTGATTCCTGGCTACCTCAGTGCCTAAGCCCCATGTGGAGGGTGGCCGCTACGAAGTTTGGCTCTGATGAGGATAAGGGATATTTCGAGGATAGGTGGAAGAAAAGACACAGAGACCCGGTGTTGGTGTGGCTCCCAAGAGATCGTGAGGGCCAGCATCAGCCTTGATTCCTGGCTACTCTGTGCCTGAGCCCCACGTGGAGGGTGGTCGCTTCGGAGCTTGGCTCCGATGAAGATAAGGGATACGTCGAGTTTACCTGAGAGAACAGACACGAAGCCCCGATATTGGTAGGGCTGAGAGGGGGCTGCCAAGAGATCGTGAGGGCCAGCATCACCCTTGATTCCTGGCTACCTCAGTGCCTAAGGCCCACGTCGAGGGTGGTCGCTTCGGAGCTTGGCTCTGATGACGGTAAGGGATACGTCGAAGTTACCTGAGACAACAGACACAGAGCCCCGGTACTGGTGGGGCTGAGAGGGGGCTGCCACGAGATCGTGAGGGCCAGCATCAACCTTGATTCGTGGCTACTTCTGTGCCTGAGCCCCACGTGGAGCGTGGTCGCTTCGGAGCTTGGCTCTGATGAAGATAGGGGATACGTCGAGTTTACCTGAGAGAACAGACACGAAGCCCCGATATTGGTAGGGCTGAGAGGGGGCTGCCAAGAGATCGTGAGGGGCAGCATCAACCTTGATTCCTGGCTACCTCAGGGCCTGAGCCCCATCAGGTGGGTGACTGCTTCGGAGTTTTGCTCTGATGAGGGTCAGGGCTAGGGTGAGGTTAGGTGGGAGGAGAGACACAGAGCCCCAATGTTGGTGGGGCTGAGATGGGGATGCCAAGAGATCGTGAGGGCCATCATCAACCTTGATTCCTGGCTAACTCAGTGCCTAAGGCCCACGTCGAGGGTGGCCGCTTCGGAGCTTGGCTCTGATGACGGTTAGGGATACGTCGAGGTTACCTAAAGGAACAGACACAGAGCCCCGATATTGGTAGGACTGAGAAGGGAGAGCCAAGAGATCGTGAGGGCCAGCATCACCCTTGATTCCTGGCTACCTCAGCGGCTAAGGCCCACGTGGAGGTTGGTCTCTTCGGAGCTTGGCTCTGATGACGGTAGCGGATACGTCAGTGTTACCTGAAGGAACAGACATGAAGCCCCGATATTGGTAGGGCTGAGAAGGGGCTGCCAAGAGATCGTGAGGGCCAGCATCACCCTTGATTCCTGGCTACCTCAGTGCCTAAGGCCCACGTCGAGGGTGGTCGCTTCGGAGCTTGGCTCTGATGACGGTAAGGGATACGTCGAAGTTACCTGAGACAACAGACACAGAGCCCCGGTACTGGTGGGGCTGAGAGGGGGCTGCCACGAGATCGTGAGGGCCAGCATCAACCTTGATTCCTGGCTACCTCAGGGCCTGAGACCCATCAGGTGGGTGGCTGCTTTGGAGCTTTGCTCTGATGAGGGTAAGGGATATGTCGAGGATAGGAGAAAGAACAGATATAGAGCCCCAGTGTTGGTACGGCTGAGAAGGGCCAGCCACCAGATCATGAGGGCCAGCATCAACCTTGATTCCTGGCTACCTCAGCGCCTAATGCCCACGTGGAGGTTGGTCGCTTCGGAGCTTGGCTCTGATGACGGTAACGGATTCGTCGAGGTTAGTTGAGAGAACAGACACAGAGGCCGGGTATTTGTGGGACTGAGAAAGGCCTGCCAGAGATCGTGAGGGCCAGCATCAACCTTGATTCGTGGCTACTTCTGTGCCTGAGCCCCACGTGGAGCGTGGTCGCTTCGGAGCTTGGCTCTGATGAAGGTAGGGCATACGTCGAGTTTACCTGAGAGAACAGACACGAAGCCCCGTTATTGGTAGGGCTGAGAGGGGGCTGCCAAGAGATCGTGAGGGCCAGCATCAACCTTGATTCCTGGCTACCTCAGGGCCTGAGCCCCATCAGGTGGGTGACTGCTTCGGAGCTTTGCTCTGATGAGGGCAAGGGATATGTCGAGGATAGGTGAAAGAACAGACACAGAGCCCCGGTGTTGGTGGGGACCTCGAAGGGCTGCCAGGGCAGGCGAGTTCAACAAACAGTCAATCTTTTTTCCATCTGTGTTGGAGCGCCATCTAGTGGGTAGTCATTTCAGACCCTGGCTCTGATGAAGGTAAGATGTCGGTTGATGTTTAGGTGGGAGACGGAAAAGAAGGGGGCAGGTGTTGGTGGGGCTGCGGATGGGCTGCCAAGGGAAGGTGAGAGCCAGCATCAACCTTGATTCCTGGCTACCTCAGTGCCTAAGGCCCATATGGAGGGTGGTCTCTTAGGAGCTTGACTCTGAGGAGGGCAAGGGATACGTCGAGGTTAGCTAAGAGAACAGACACAGAGCCCCGGTGTTGGTAGCGCTGAGAAGGGCCAGCCAAGAGATCGTGAGGGCCAGCATCACCCTTGATTCCTGGCTACCTCAGTGCCTAAACCCCATGTGGAGGGTGGCCGCTACGAAGTTTGGCTCTGATGAGGATAAATGATATTTCGAGGATAGGTGGAAGAAAAGACACAGAGACCCGGTGTTGGTGTGGCTCCCAAGAGATCGTGAGGGCCAGCATCAGCCTTGATTCCTGGCTACTCTGTGCCTGAGCCCCACGTGGAGGGTGGTCGCTTCGGAGCTTGGCTCCGATGAAGATAAGGGATACGTCGAGTTTACCTGAGAGAACAGACACGAAGCCCCGATATTGGTAGGGCTGAGAGGGGGCTGCCAAGAGATCGTGAGGGGCAGCATCAACCTTGATTCCTGGCTACCTCAGGGCCTGAGCCCCATCAGGTGGGTGACTGCTTCGGAGTTTTGCTCTGATGAGGGTCAGGGCTAGGGTGAGGTTAGGTGGGAGGAGAGACACAGAGCCCCAATGTTGGTGGGGCTGAGATGGGGATGCCAAGAGATCGTGAGGGCCATCATCAACCTTGATTCCTGGCTAACTCAGTGCCTAAGGCCCACGTCGAGGGTGGCCGCTTCGGAGCTTGGCTCTGATGACAGTTAGGGATACGTCGAGGTTACCTAAAGGAACAGACACAGAGCACCGATATTGGTAGGGCTGAGAAGGGAGAGCCAAGAGATCGTGAGGGCCAGCATCACCCTTGATTCCTGGCTACCTCAGGGCCTAAGGCCCACGTCGAGGGTGGTCGCTTCGGAGCTTGGCTCTGATGACGGTAAGGGATACGTCGAAGTTACCTGAGACAACAGACACAGAGCCCCGGTACTGGTGGGGCTGAGAGGGGGCTGCCACGAGATCGTGAGGGCCAGCATCAACCTTGATTCCTGGCTACCTCAGGGCCTGAGACCCATCAGGTGGGTGGCTGCTTTGGAGCTTTGCTCTGATGAGGGTAAGGGATATGTCGAGGATAGGAGAAAGAACAGATATACAGCCCCAGTGTTGGTACGGCTGAGAAGGGCCAGCCACCAGATCGTGAGGGCCAGCATCAACCTTGATTCCTGGCTACCTCAGCGCCTAATGCCCACGTGGAGGTTGATCGCTTCGGAGCTTGGCTCTGATGACGGTAACGGATTCGTCGAGATTAGTTGAGAGAACAGACACAGAGGCCGGGTATTTGTGGGACTGAGAAAGGCCTGCCAGAGATCGTGAGGGCCAGCATCAACCTTGATTCCTGGCTACCTCAGTGCCTAAGGCCCTTGTTCAGGTTTGCCGCTAAGGAGCTAGGCCCTGATGAGGGTCAGGGCTAGGGTGAGGTTAGGTGGGAGGAGAGTCACAGAGCCCCAGTGTTGGTGGGGCTGAGATGGGGTTGCCAAGAGATCATGAGGGCCAGCATCAACCTTGATTCCTGGCTACCTCAGCGGCTAAGGCCCACGTGGAGGTTGGTCGCTTCGGAGCTTGGCTCTGATGACGGTAAGGGATACTTCGAGGTTACCTAAGAAAACAGACACAGAGCCCTGGTACTGGTGGGGCTGAGAAGGGCCAGCCAAGAGATCGTGAGGGCCAGCATCAACCTTGATTCGTGGCTACTTCTGTGCCTGAGCCCCACGTGGAGCGTGGTCGCTTCGGAGCTTGGCTCTGATGAAGGTAGGGCATACGTCGAGTTTACCTGAGAGAACAGACACGAAGCCCCGTTATTGGTAGGGCTGAGAGGGGGCTGCCAAGAGATCGTGAGGGGCAGCATCAACCTTGATTCCTGGCTACCTCAGGGCCTGAGCCCCATCAGGTGGGTGACTGCTTCGGAGCTTTGCTCTGATGAGGGCAAGGGATATGTCGAGGATAGGTGAAAGAACAGACACAGAGCCCCGGTGTTGGTGGGGACCTCGAAGGGCTGCCAGGGCAGGCGAGTTCAACAAACAGTCAATCTTTGTTCCATCTGTGTTGGAGCGCCATCTAGTGGGTAGTCATTTCAGACCCTGGCTCTGATGAAGGTAAGATGTCGGTTGATGTTTAGGTGGGAGACGGAAAAGAAGGGGGCAGGTGTTGGTGGGGCTGCGGATGGGCTGCCAAGGGAAGGTGAGAGCCAGCATCAACCTTGATTCCTGGCTACCTCAGTGCCTAAGGCCCATATGGAGGGTGGTCTCTTAGGAGCTTGACTCTGAGGAGGGCAAGGGATACGTCGAGGTTAGCTAAGAGAACAGACACAGAGCCCCGGTGTTGGTAGCGCTGAGAAGGGCCAGCCACGAGATCGTGAGGGCCAGCATCACCCTTGATTCCTGGCTACCTCAGTGCCTAAGCCCCATGTGGAGGGTGGCCGCTACGAAGTTTGGCTCTGATGAGGATAAGGGATATTTCGAGGATAGGTGGAAGAAAAGACACAGAGACCCGGTGTTGGTGTGGCTCCCAAGAGATCGTGAGGGCCAGCATCAGCCTTGATTCCTGGCTACTCTGTGCCTGAGCCCCACGTGGAGGGTGGTCGCTTCGGAGCTTGGCTCTGATGAAGATAAGGGATACGTCGAGTTTACCTGAGAGAACAGACACGAAGCCCCGATATTGGTAGGGCTGAGAGGGGGCTGCCAAGAGATCGTGAGGGCCAGCATCAACCTTGATTCCTGGCTACCTCAGGGCCTGAGCCCCATCAGGTGGGTGACTGCTTCGGAGTTTTGCTCTGATGAGGGTCAGGGCTAGGGTGAGGTTAGGTGGGAGGAGAGACACAGAGCCCCAGTGTTGGTGGGGCTGAGATGGGGATGCCAAGAGATCGTGAGAGCCAGCATCACCCTTGATTCCTGGCTAACTCAGTGCCTAAGGCCCACGTCGAGGGTGGCCGCTTCGGAGCTTGGCTCTGATGACGGTAAGGGATACGTCGAAGTTACCTGAGACAACAGACACAGAGCCCCGGTACTGGTGGGGCTGAGAGGGGGCTGCCACGAGATCGTGAGGGCCAGCATCAACCTTGATTCCTGGCTACCTCAGGGCCTGAGACCCATCAGGTGGGTGGCTGCTTTGGAGCTTTGCTCTGATGAGGGTAAGGGATATGTCGAGGATAGGAGAAAGAACAGATATAGAGCCCCAGTGTTGGTACGGCTGAGAAGGGCCAGCCACCAGATCGTGAGGGCCAGCATCAACCTTGATTCCTGGCTACCTCAGCGCCTAATGCCCACGTGGAGGTTGGTCGCTTCGGAGCTTGGCTCTGATGACGGTAACGGATTCGTCGAGATTAGTTGAGAGAACAGACACAGAGGCCGGGTATTTGTGGGACTGAGAAAGGCCTGCCAGAGGTCGTGAGGGCCAGCATCAACCTTGATTCCTGGCTACCTCAGTGCCTAAGGCCCTTGTTTAGGTTTGCCGCTAAGGAGCTAGGCCCTGATGAGGGTCAGGGCTAGGGTGAGGTTAGGTGGGAGGAGAGTCACAGAGCCCCAGTGTTGGTGGGGCTGAGATGGGGTTGCCAAGAGATCGTGAGGGCCAGCATCAACCTTGATTCCTGGCTACCTCAGCGGCTAAGGCCCACGTGGAGGTTGGTCGCTTCGGAGCTTGGCTCTGATGACGGTAAGGGATACTTCGAGGTTACCTAAGACAACAGACACAGAGCCCTGGTACTGGTGGGGCTGAGAAGGGCCAGCCAAGAGATCGTGAGGGCCAGCATCAACCTTGATTCGTGGCTACTTCTGTGCCTGAGCCCCACGTGGAGCGTGGTCGCTTCGGAGCTTGGCTCTGATGAAGGTAGGGCATACGTCGAGTTTACCTGAGAGAACAGACACGAAGCCCCGTTATTGGTAGGGCTGAGAGGGGGCTGCCAAGAGATCGTGAGGGGCAGCATCAACCTTGATTCCTGGCTACCTCAGGGCCTGAGCCCCATCAGGTGGGTGACTGCTTCGGAGCTTTGCTCTGATGAGGGCAAGGGATATGTCGAGGATAGGTGAAAGAACAGACACAGAGCCCCGGTGTTGGTGGGGACCTCGAAGGGCTGCCAGGTCAGGCGAGTTCAACAAACAGTCAATCTTTGTTCCAGCTGTGTTGGAGCGCCATCTAGTGGGTAGTCATTTCAGACCCTGGCTCTGATGAAGGTAAGATGTCGGTTGATGTTTAGGTGGGAGACGGAAAAGAAGGGGGCAGGTGTTGGTGGAGCTGCGGATGGGCTGCCAAGGGAAGGTGAGAGCCAGCATCAACCTTGATTCCTGGCTACCTCAGTGCCTAAGGCCCATATGGAGGGTGGTCTCTTAGGAGCTTGACTCTGAGGAGGGCAAGGGATACGTCGAGGTTAGCTAAGAGAACAGACACAGAGCCCCGGTGTTGGTAGCGCTGAGAAGGGCCAGCCAAGAGATCGTGAGGGCCAGCATCACCCTTGATTCCTGGCTACCTCAGTGCCTAAGCCCCATGTGGAGGGTGGCTGCTACGAAGTTTGGCTCTGATGAGGATAAGGGATATTTCGAGGATAGGTGGAAGAAAAGACACAGAGACCCGGTGTTGGTGTGGCTCCCAAGAGATCGTGAGGGCCAGCATCAGCCTTGATTCCTGGCTACTCTGTGCCTGAGCCCCACGTGGAGGGTGGTCGCTTCGGAGCTTGGCTCCGATGAAGATAAGGGATACGTCGAGTTTTCCTGAGAGAACAGACACGAAGACCCGATATTGGTAGGGCTGAGAGGGGGCTGCCAAGAGATCGTGAGGGGCAGCATCAACCTTGATTCCTGGCTACCTCAGGGCCTGAGCCCCATCAGGTGGGTGACTGCTTCGGAGTTTTGCTCTGATGAGGGTCAGGGCTAGGGTGAGGTTAGGTGGGAGGAGAGACACAGAGCCCCAATGTTGGTGGGGCTGAGATGGGGATGCCAAGAGATCGTGAGGGCCAGCGTCACCCTTGATTCCTGGCTAACTCAGCGGCTAAGGCCCACGTCGAGGGTGGCCGCTTCGGAGCTTGGCTCTGATGAGGATTAGGGATATTTCGAGGATAGGTGGAAGAAAAGACACAGAGACCCGGTGTTGGTGTGGCTCCCAAGAGATCGTGAGGGCCAGCATCAACCTTGATTCCTGGCTACATCTGTGCCTAAGTCCCATGTGGAGGGTGGTCGCTTCGGAGCTCGGCTCTGATGAAGGTAGGGGATACGTCGAGTTTACCTGAGAGAACAGACACGAAGCCCCGATATTGGTAGGGCTGAGAGGGGGCTGCCAAGAGATCGTGAGGGCCAGCATCACCCTTGATTCCTGTCTACCTCAGGGCCTGAGCCCCACCAGGTGGGTGGCTGCTTCGGAGCTTTGCTCTGATGAGGGTAAGGGATATGTCGAGGATAGGAGAAAGAACAGATATAGAGCCCCAGTGTTGGTACGGCTGAGAAGGGCCAGCCACCAGTTCGTGAGGGCCAGCATCAACCTTGATTCCTGGCTACCTCAGTGCCTAAGGCCCTTGTTTAGGTTTGCCGCTAAGGAGCTAGGCCCTGATGAGGGTCAGGGCTAGGGTGAGGTTAGGTGGGAGGAGAGTCACAGAGCCCCAGTGTTGGTGGGGCTGAGATGGGGTTGCCAAGAGATCATGAGGGGCAGCATCAACCTTGATTCCTGGCTACCTCAGCGGCTAAGGCCCACGTGGAGGTTGGTCGCTTCGGAGCTTGGCTCTGATGACGGTAAGGGATACTTCGAGGTTACCTAAGACAACAGACACAGAGCCCTGGTACTGGTGGGGCTGAGAAGGGCCAGCCAAGAAATCGTGAGGGCCAGCATCAACCTTGATTCGTGGCTACTTCTGTGCCTGAGCCCCACGTGGAGCGTGGTCGCTTCGGAGCTTGGCTCTGATGAAGGTAGGGGAGACGTCGAGTTTACCTGAGAGAATAGACACGAAGCCCCGTTATTGGTAGGGCTGAGAGGGGGCTGCCAAGAGATCGTGAGGGCCAGCATCAACCTTGATTCCTGGCTACCTCAGGGCCTGAGCCCCATCAGGTGGGTGACTGCTTCGGAGTTTTGCTCTGATGAGGGTCAGGGCTAGGGTGAGGTTAGGTGGGAGGAGAGACACAGAGCCCCAATGTTGGTGGGGCTGAGATGGGGATGCCAAGAGATCGTGAGGGCCATCATCACCCTTGATTCCTGGCTAACTCAGTGCCTAAGGCCCTTGTTTAGGTTTGCCGCTAAGGAGCTAGCCCTGATGAGGGTCAGGGCTAGGGTGAGGTTAGGTGGGAGGAGAGTGACAGAGCCCCGGTGTTGGTGGGGTGAGATGGGGTTGCCAAGAGATCATGAGGGCCAGCATCAACCTTGATTCCTGGCTACCTCAGTGCCTAAGGCCCACGTGGAGGTTGGTCGCTTCGGAGCTTGGCTCTGAAGACGGTAAGGGATACGTCGAGGTTACCTGAGACAACAGACACAGAGCCCTGGTACTGGTGGGGCTGAGAGGGGGCTGCCAAGAGATCGTGAGGGCCAGCGTCACCCTTGATTCTGGGCTAACTCAGCGGCTAAGGCCCACGTCGAGGGTGGCCGCTTCGGAGCTTGGCTCTGATGAGGATTAGGGATATTTCGAGGATAGGTGGAAGAAAAGACACAGAGACCCGGTGTTTGTGTGGCTCCCAAGAGATCGTGAGGGCCAGCATCAACCTTGATTCCTGGCTACATCTGTGCCTAAGTCCCATGTGGAGGGTGGTCGCTTCGGAGCTCGGCTCCGATGAAGGTAGGGGATACGTCGAGTTTACCTGAGAGAACAGACACGAAGCCCCGATATTGGTAGGGCTGAGAGGGGGCTGCCAAGAGATCGTGAGGGCCAGCATCAACCTTGATTCCTGGCTACCTCAGGGCCTGAGCCCCATCAGGTGGATGACTGCTTCGGAGCTTTGCTCTGATGAGGGCAAGGGATATGTCGAGGATAGGTGAAAGAACAGACACAGAGCCCCGGTGTTGGTGGGGACCTCGAAGGGCTGCCAGGGCAGGCGAGTTCAACAAACAGTCAATCTTTGTTCCATCTGTGTTGGAGCGCCATCTAGTGGGTAGTCATTTCAGATCCTGGCTCTGATGAAGGTAAGATGTCGGTTGATGTTTAGGTGGGAGACGGAAAAGAAGGGGGCAGGTGTTGGTGGGGCTGCGGATGGGCTGCCAAGGGAAGGTGAGAGCCAGCATCAACCTTGATTCCTGGCTACCTCAGTGCCTAAGGCCCATATGGAGGGTGGTCTCTTAGGAGCTTGACTCTGAGGAGGGCAAGGGATACGTCGAGGTTAGCTAAGAAAACAGACACAGAGCCCCCGTGTTGGTAGGGCTGAGAAGGGCCAGCCACGAGATCGTGAGGGCCAGCATCACCCTTGATTCCTGGCTACCTCAGCGGCTAAGGCCCACGTGGAGGGTGGTCGCTTTGGAGCTTGGCTCTGATGACGGTAATGGATTCGTCGATGTTAGTTGAGAGAACAGACAGAGAGCCCCGGTGTTGGTAGGGCAGAGAAGGGCCAGCCAAGAGATCATGAGGGCCAGCATCACCCTTGATTCCTGGCTAACTCAGTGCCTAAGGCCCACGTCGAGTGTGGCCGCTTCGGAGCTTAGCTCTGATGAGGATAAGGGATATTTCGAGGATAGGTGGAAGAAAAGACACAGAGACCCGGTGTTGGTGTGGCTCCCAAGAGATCGTGAGGGCCAGCATCACCCTTGATTCCTGGCTACCTCAGTGCCTAAGTCCCACGTGGAGGGTGGTCGCTTCGGAGCTTGGCTCTGATGACGGTAAGGGATACGTCGAGGTTACCTGAGACAACAGACACAGAGCCCTGGTACTGGTGGGGCTGAGAGGGGGCTGCCAAGAGATCGTGAGGACCAGCATCAAACTTGATTCCTGGCTACCTCAGTGCCTAAGGCCCATATGGAGGGTGGTCTCTTAGGAACTTGACTCTGAGGAGGGCAAGAGATACGTCGAGGTTAGCTAAGAAAACAGACACAGAGCCCCCGTGGTGGTAGGGCTGAGAAGGGCCAGCCACGAGATCGGGAGGGCCAGCATCAACCTTGATTCCTGGCTACCTCAGTGCCTAAGCCCCATGTGAAGTGTGGCTGCAAAGGAGTTTTGCCCTGATGAGGGTCAGGGCTAGGGTGCGGTTGGGTGGGAGAAGAGACACAGAGCCCTCGTACTGGTGGGGCTGAGAGGGGGCTGCCAAGAGATCGTGAGGGCCAGCATCACCCTTGATTCCTGTCTACCTCAGGGCCTGAGCCCCACCAGGTGGGTGGCTGCTTCGGAGCTTTGCTCTGATGAGGGCAAGGGATATGTCGATGATAGGTGAAAGAACAGACACAGAGCCCCGGTGTTGGTGGGGACCTCGAAGGGCTGCCAGGTCAGGCGAGTTCAACAAACAGTCAATCTTTGTTCCATCTGTGTTGGAGCGCCATCTAGTGGGTAGTCATTTCAGACCCTGGCTCTGATGAAGTTAAGATGTAGGTTGATGTTTAGGTGGGAGACGAAAAAGAAGGGGGCAGGTGTTGGTGGGCCTGCGGATGGGCTGCCAAGGGAAGGTGAGAGCCAGCATCAACCTTGATTCCTGGCTACCTCAGTGCCTAAGGCCCATATGGAGGGTGGTCTCTTAGGAGCTTGACTCTGAGGAGGGCAAGGGATACGTCGAGGTTAGCTAAGAGAACAGACACAGAGCCCCGGTGTTGGTAGCGCTGAGAAGGGCCAGCCAAGAGATCGTGAGGGCCAGCATCTGTGGGATTTTCTGCAATTAAGTAAAATGACTGAACGATGTTACAACGTGGTAGATAAGGATTTGGCAAAGTCTAGTGATTAAGCTGAATTATGACTTATGGAAAAGTTACGGTTTGGCAAAATCCAGTAATTAAGCTGAGTTATGACTTTCGGAAAAGTTGTGTACAAAGAATAAGGAGCTTGGCGATAAGTAGGAAACAATAAATAAGGAATAGAATATCATTAAAGAAGGTGGAACGTAATTTGGAGGAACATTTTGCTAATTATAAAGCTTGTAATATATTTAGAATATAATCTGGCTTTATCTTGTATCCTGTTTTAAGATCCTGTTTATCTGTAATTGTGCTTTGGACAAAGACCAAAAAATGTACTCGAAGGTCGCGAGTTGATTATAAATACTTTACTAACAAGCAAATAAAGACAGACATGATTCCTGCTTCATATTGAAGAAGTCTCTGTCTCGCGTCGTTATGCAACAATTGGTTACCCCGACGTGATTCGACGTTGGAGAATGAAAACTGTACTATGAATATTTTGAGTCAGCCTTAGTCATAAGACGGCTGGGATAACGACGGGTGCCGCCGGAAACTGACTGGTACCAGGTGAGCGGCTTGCTTCATAATGGGATCTACTGTATCAGTAGAAGTGAAAGCTGTTTTAGCTATATTGTTATCTCTGGCAGAGAAGCATGAAATAGCTCTGAAGGAAAAGGGAGCTTTGGACTTGTTGCAATGGGGACAGAGAAGGAACATTTTAACAACGATGGATGAGGTTTTTAAGGAAGACTGCTGGCAGGCTTTAGGAAAGGACCCATGGGAGTCCGTGCAAGTTGGAAATAAGGAAGCAGTAACCCTTAGTCATGTATGGTATTTAATAAATCATTTGATGAAAAAGACTCGCGTTGAGTCTGAAATTATGGAGGCTGCAGAACGAGCATTAGGATATTCATTCCGAGAAAAAGCCAAAAAGAGTGAGCAGGCTTCTATTTCTTCACCTGATCCTGTGGTTCTGCCAGCAAATGTAAGAGATGCTAAGTTTATTTTTGAAATCCCATTGCCGCCTGATTATTTTTCCCCTGAAGAAACTGGTGCAGAGGCGGGTATGGAGTCTGCAGCCCTTACTGCACCTCCAATCAGTGAAAATGAAATAATGGAGCAAGAAAATTCGCCGTTAGAGGAACTCCAGCAGATAAAGCGTGAGGAGGAGGAATTAAAAAGGCAAGCTTCTGCATTACAGTTAGAAGGTGATAGGCAAAAAATTGCTCTCGGGCAGTTGGGTACGAGGCTGCAGGAGGTGATGAGACAACAATCAGGACTGTTACAGAATCTATATCAACAACTGCAACGACAATCAGTAACAGGTTTTAAGAGTACAAGTATGCAAGACGAAAAAACACAGACTGTGGACGCTGGTCAGAAATGGCATGGAATAATACGGGATGCAGCTATTGAAGGCGAATTCTTAGGTCCATTAAAGGCTTTTCCTGTGCACCTTCATCATAGCGCTGCAGGAGCGGAGGTGCGAGAATGGCAGCAGTTCGATTGGCAGTTATTAGATCGACTGCAAAAAGCAATAATGCAATATGGTTTGGATAATACATATGTAAGAAACTTGATTGATGTGGTATTTTCGCAAAATATTCTCACTCCTTTTGATATAGAAACGTTGGTATCGTTAATTTTGTCACCCATGCAAAAATTAGTTTTTAAAGATGATTGGAGAAAACGTTGTGAACTTGCAGTAATGAAAAATTTGGACTTGCAAGATGGGGACCCATTGAAATTTGCGACAATCGATATGTTGATGGGACAAGGAGCTTTTGTGCATCCTAGGGCACAAGCTCGGTTAGATCGACGAATATTACAGCAATCTCAATCTCTTGCTGCCGTCGCATTAAAAGCACTACAGGTTTCTGCGACCGCATCCCCACCTTATGTTAAAATACTGCAACTGCCATCGGAATCTTTTTCTACATTTTTGGATAGGTTAAGAACTGCAATAGAGAAATCACCAAACTTATCGACCGAAGCAAAGTCAGCTGTAATGCTTGATCTGGCTGTACAAAATGCTAATGATGTGTGTAAGCGAATACTTTCAACGTTACCAAAAACGGCTGGGCTAGTACAAATGATGGAAGCCTGTGCTAGGGCAGATCTAGTAGCAGAACAAGATAGGGCTGTAGTATATGTCCAGGCACAAGCTAAAGCTTTGGCCGCTGCCCTTCAACCTGTTTTACAACCTAGAAATACTCGGCAACGCTTGGGAATTTGTTTTTTATGTGGACAAAAAGGACATTTTAAAAAGACTTGTCCCAAGAAATCTCAAAATAATTCAGGAAGCAAATATTGTACGCGGTGTCAGCGACAAGGACATGTTGTAGAGGAATGCCGTGCGCGATTTACTAAACAGGGGCAGCTTTTGCAGTCGGGAAACATGATAATGAGCGCCAACCAGAGGGGCGCTATGACACTAAATACCTCCAAGAAAAACCAGCGGATTCCCTATGCTTGGGTACCCAGTTCAATGGATGCTTGGACCGTCTCCGGGGGAAAACTGCCGGAAGCGCCGGAGTAGATATTAGGGTTGCTAATACTGTTCAATTATTAAATGATATGGTACAGGTGGTAGATTCTACGGAAAAGGGACCGCTGGGATATGGGCTCAGTGCTTTGATAATTGGACGATCATCTGCTTCTCGTTTGGGAATTTTTGTTCTCCCAGGTCTTATTGATTCAGATTATACCGGGACAATTAAGATTATGATTAAAGCATTGTATCCACCCATAACGACAGAAAAAGGAACAGAAATAGCACAGTTAATTCCATTCCAGGCAATGGTGCCCAATAAGGAAGAAAGAATAAGAGGGGCAAGTGGATTTGGATCAACTAATGATCCTTCTGTATATTTTTCTATACCTATCCTGAAAAACAGACCTACAATTGAAGTAGAACTTAAGCAAAATGATGGTTTTACTTTTACATTGTTGATGTTATTAGATACAGGTGCTGATATTACAATTGTTCCAAAAAAGGTATGGCCAACTACTTGGCCTCTACAAGAAATTAGTGCCATGATTCAAGGAATAGGAGGAAAACAATCTACAATGCTTAGTACTCAGTATGTGACTATGTGTAAGACAAATGAACCCCACCTATCTGCAAAAGTCCGACCTTATGTTATGCAAACAGAAATCGCATTGCTAGGCAGGGACTGTTTAACGCAATGGGGAGTTGTGTTACAGACATCGCCTTTTACTTAGCGGTCACTGCACAGCGACAGTTGACGGACCCAATACCTTTAAAATGGAAGCAAACTGCTCCTGTTTGGGTAGAGCAGTGGCCGCTAACACTTGAGAAACTGTCGCATTTGCAGACCTTGGTAGAGGAACAGTTGAAATTAGGTCATTTAGAGGAATCATTTAGTCCATGGAATACTCCTGTTTTTGTTATAAAAAAGAAATCAGGAAAATGGCGACTTTTACAGGATTTAAGAGCTGTTAATGCTGTCATGGAAACAATGGGGCCTTTGCAGCCTGGTCTACCAACTCCAACTATGCTTCCTGCTCAATGGGAAATTTTAGTAATTGATTTAAAAGATTGTTTTTTCACGATACCATTGGCTGAACAAGATAAAGAAAAATTTGCCTTTTCGGTGCCAACTATAAATAAACAAGCACCTTATAAACGATATCAGTGGCGAGTATTGCCGCAAGGAATGAAAAACTCTCCTACCATTTGTCAGTATTACGTAGCTGCCGCTTTACAACCTATTCGTTTTACTTTTCCGAATTGTATTATTTATCATTATATGGATGATATTCTTTGTGCAGCGGAAAACCTTGATTCTAATTTTATCGATTTCCTTCATCAGGCATTAAATGCCGCTGGTTTAATAGTGGCGCCTGATAAAATTCAAAAACATTCACCTTATTCTTATTTAGGATTTAAAGCTACACAATTACAGGTTAAGCCTCAAAAACTTGTGATTAATCTCAATATTTCTACATTACAAGATGTTCAAAAGGTATTAGGAGATATTCAATGGCTTCGCTCCTATTGTGGAATTTCCAATGAGGATATTGCTCCATTGGTGCACCTGCTGAAAGGAGGAGGGGGGGCGAATGCCCCTCGAAAACTTGACAAATTGCAGCAGAACGCTCTTAAAACTATTGCTAATAAAATTACGCGAGGATATGTGAATCGCATTGTTCAAAATATACCCCTTTTTGTAGCAATACTTAACACTGAAAAATATTTAGCTGCCTTAATTTTTCAATGGCTTCCACACCAGTTGGACCCTATGAATGTTATCGAATGGAAATATCCGTCTATAACACAAAAACAAACAATTATTCCACGGATTGTAGCGATATCTAACTTAATTTATTCTACTCGTCAAAGGGTCATAGACATAAGTGGGATTGACCCTCAAGTCATTTATTTACCGTACACAGATATGCAGATACAACAAATGTTTCAAACCATAACTGAATTCGCACTAGCTACTTACGACTTTAAGGGAATTTTGTCTAATCATTATCCGAAACACCGGTTGTTTTCCACAACACTTTGCTTGGAGCCAGACGTAATGTTATCTGTTACCCCTGTAGCTGGTCTTACTGTTTATACAGACGCTAGCTCCAGAACAGGAAAATATGGTTTTACATGGTACCATAACCAGCAATGGCATGATCAGCTTTTTTATGGTAATGGTTCCGCACAATTGTTAGAACTGCAAGCAGTGGTACAAGTATTTTTTACCTTTTCTAACATAGCTATCAACCTAGTTAGTGACTCTCTTTATGTTGTAGGAATTGTACAACGTTTAGAAAGATCATTTGTTAAAGAGGTACAGAATATTCAATTAAAGGAATTATTGTATAAACTTCTTTATTTATTAAATGCACGTGTATATCCATATTATGTATCACATATTCGAAGTCATACCCCGTTTAGAGAAGGCCTGTTTGAAGGCAACCATAGGATTGATACCCTTGTTTCTCCTGCTACTGTAGTAGTGCCTCATGTTCATCAACAAGCACGATTATCACATTCATTTTATCATCAGTCCGCAAAAGCATTAGCCAAACAATTTAAAATAACCCTTAATCAGGCCCGCAATATTATTGCGGCATGTCCTCATTGTGCTCCTTTGCCAGCAAGTTTACCACATGGGGTTAATCCTCGTGGTCTTAAGGCATTAGAGCTCTGGCAAACTGATATTACATTTTTTAAGAGTTTTAAAAATTTGCAACACATACATGTAACTGTGGATACCTTTTCGCACATGATTTGGGCAACTGCTCAAAGAAAAGCTAATGCTGTTGCCGCTCGTCGCCATTGGTTGCAATGTTTTGCCGTAATGGGTGTTCCTCGATGTATAAAAACAGATAATGGCTCTGCTTATATTGCCGCTAGTACCCAACAATTTTTAAAAGAATGGGGAATTGAGCATGTTACAGGAGTACCAGGAAACTCTACTGGTCAAGCTATTGTGGAACGGGCGCATCATTATTTAAAACAGCAAATTCAAAAACATTATTCTGAATTTATGTCTCCGGAATTAGTACTTTTAAAGGCGTTGTACGTTATAAATTGGTTGAATTTTTCAGATAAATATCCCCCTGTTTACATCCACATCATGTCACAACAGGAAAAACAGGAACTTCGAATCAGGCCTCCAGTATTGTGGTATGACGCCCGAACTAATCAATGGCGGGGACCTGCTGAACTATTAACCTGGGGAAGAGGGTATGCTTGTGTTTTAACAGATATTGGACCTAAATGGTTGCCTGCAAAATGGATTCGACCTACAGTTGCTGCCTTATCCTCTTTGCAAGCTTCTTGACCCTTGGAAGAGCTCATGCAGTACCAGTGGAATTGGCTGAAATGCAGAATCAGGACAATGTTTGGATAAGATGGGCTCAAGCGACAGACACGAATGACTTCTGTCTTTCATTAAAGCAAGTAGGAAATCCATTCCGGACCTGCTTGATCGGGTTTGCTTATGTGAATATATCAGATTTTACTGACTGGATCCAGGGGTCTGTAAATATGTCAATTATACAGCAAATGTCTAATGTTATGAGCTGGACAATTAATACTACAGTTAATGCATTCTTAATTAAGAATTTGAAGAAGGCAATGTTGCCTCCTCAAGAGTTAGATTTGCTTGGAACATTTCCCAACAATGGATGTGTCAAATTTAGTTCCCTGCGTAGTAATGATCTGCCCACCAATGTTTCACCTCAACAATTACAATATCTAAATGAGAGTTTTTGTAATCATACGATGCAAGATATACCTTATAACCGAACCAAAGCATACGCTTTGCCTCCTGGGTATTTTTTGATCTGTGGAGATAGAGCTTGGCCCGGGGTTCCCCCATTGTCATTTGGAGGGCCATGTATGATCGGAAAATTGACGTTATTGTTGCCAAAGAAACAACATTTGCAGCAATTGCAGATGTTATACCAAGCACAGGGACAGAGTGGTCATAGACAAAAACGATCTACCACACCGTTATTGGAGAATTGTACAGATGTCCTAATTTGGGGACAGTCTACTCTGACGACAATGTCCTTATTCCTGCCTCCCTTGGCCTTAATGCATTTGGGAAAGGTAGCAAGGAACTTAATGTGTTGGTCAGGAAAACAATTCAATCGCACTTCTTTAATTCTTTACGATATGGCCACAGAATTCGACAGTATTCGAAAGGCAACCTTGCAAAATAGGGCGGCAATTGACTTTTTGCTTTTAGCCCATGGTCATGGTTGTGAAGAGTTTGCTGGGATGTGTTGTTTTAATTTGACGGACAAATCTCAATCTATACAGAGTAAATTGAGAGAACTCTAGGATGGATTGGGGAAGTTAATGGAAGAAAGAAATCCTTTTGATAATTGGCTAGTTTCCCTTAATGTCGGATCGTGGTGGAGAATGATTTTGAAGTGGGTATTGATAATAATTTTAATTGTCGTAATTGTACTCATTATTTTCCCATGTTTGATTCAGTGTGCTATAGGAATATTACAGAATATAGCAAATAGAGCCTTTATAAAACAAAAAAGGGGAGTTGTGGGATTTTCTGCAATTAAGTAAAATGACTGAACGATGTTACGCCGTGGTAGATAAGGATTTGGCAAAGTCTAGTGATTAAGCTGAATTATGACTTATGGAAAAGTTACGGTTTGGCAAAATCCAGTAATTAAGCTGAGTTATGACTTTCGGAAAAGTTGTGTACAAAGAATAAGGAGCTTGGCGATAAGTAGGAAACAATAAATAAGGAATAGAATATCATTAAAGAAGGTGGAACGTAATTTGGAGGAACATTTTGCTAATTATAAAGCTTGTAATATATTTAGAATATAATCTGGCTTTATCTTGTATCCTGTTTTAAGATCCTGTTTATCTGTAATTGTGCTTTGGACAAAGACCAAAAATGTACTCGAAGGTCGCGAGTTGATTATAAATACTTTACTAACAAGCAAATAAAGACAGACATGATTCCTGCTTCATATTGAAGAAGTCTCTGTCTCGCGTCGTTATGCAACAAGCATCAACCTTGATTCCTGGCTACCTCAGCGCCTAATGCCCACGTGGAGGTTGGTCGCTTCAGAGCTTGGCTCTGATGACGGTAATGGATTCGTCGAGGTTAGTTGAGAGAACAGACACAGAGGCCCGGTGTTCGTGGGGCTGAGAAGGGCCAGCCACGAGATCGTGAGGGCCAGCATCAACCTTGATTCCTGGCTACCTCAGGGCCTAAGCCCCATGTGAAGTGTGGCTGCAAAGGAGTTTTGCCCTGATGAGGGTCAGGGCTAGGGTGCGGTTGGGTGGGAGAAGAGACACAGAGCCCTCGTACTGGTGGGGCTGAGAGGGGGCTGCCAAGAGATCGTGAGGGCCAGCATCACCCTTGATTCCTGGCTTCCTCAGTGCCTACGTCCCATGTTGAGGGTAGTGCCTCGGAGCTTGGCTCTGCTGAGGATAAGGGATATATCGAGGATAAGTGGGAGAAGAGACAGAGAGCCCGGTGTTGGTGGGGCTGAGAAGGGTCTGTCAAGCGATCGTGAGGGCCAGCATCAACCTTAATTCCTGTCTACCTCAGTACCTAAGGCCCACGTCGAGGTTGGTCGCTTCGGAGCTTGGCTCTGATGACGGTAAGGGATACTTCGAGGTTACCTAAGACAACAGACACAGAGCCCCGGTACTGGTGGGGCTGAGAGGGGGCTGCCAAGAGATCGTGAGGGCCAGCATCAACCTTGATTTCTGGCTACCTCAGGGCCTGAGACCCATCAGGTGGGTGGCTGCTTCGGAGCTTGACTCTGAGGAGGGCAAGGGATACGTCGAGGTTAGTTAAGAGAACAGACACAGAGGCCGGGTATTTGTGGGACTGAGAAAGGCCTGCCAGAGATCGTGAGGGCCAGCATCAACCTTGATTCCTGGCTACCTCAGTGCCTAAGGCCCTTGTTTAGGTTTGCCGCTAAGGAGCTAGGCCCTGATGAGGGTCAGGGCTAGGGTGAGGTTAGGTGGGAGGAGAGTCACAGAGCCCCGGTGTTGGTGGGGCTGAGATGGGGTTGCCAAGAGATCATGAGGGCCAGCATCAACCTTGATTCCTGGCTACCTCAGTGCCTAAGGCCCACGTGGAGGGTGGTCGCTTCGGAGCTTGGCTCTGATGACGGTTAGGGATACGTCGATGTTACCTGAAGGAACAGACACAGACCCCCGATATTGGTAGGGCTGCCAAGAGACCGTGAGGGCCAGCATCACCCTTGATTCCTGGCTACCTCAGTGCCTAAGGCCAATGTGGAGCGTGGCCGCTAAGGAGCTAGGCCCTGATGAGGGTCAGGGCTAGGGTGAGGTTAGGTGGGAGAAGAGACACAGAGCCCCAGTGTTGGTGGGGCTGAGATGGGGTTGTCAAGGGAAGGTGAGGGCCAGCATCAACCTTGATTCCAGGCTACCTCAGTGCCTAAGGCCCACGTCGAGGGTGGCCGCTTCGGAGCTTGGCTCTGATGACGGCTAGGGATACGTCGATGTTACCTGAAGGAACAGACACAGAGCCCCGATATTGGTAGGGCTGAGAAGGGCCAGCCAAGAGATCGTGAGGGCCAGCATCAACCTTGATTCCTGGCTACCTCAGGGCCTAAGCCCCACGTGGAGGTTGGTCGCTTCGGAGCTTGGCTCTGATGAGGATAAGGGATATTTCGAGGATAGGTGGAAGAAAAGACACAGAGACCCGGTGTTGGTGTGGCTCCCAAGAGATCGTGAGGGCCAGCATCAACCTTGATTCCTGGCTACTTCTGTGCCTGAGCCTGTGCCTGTGCCTGTGCGCTTCGGAGCTTGGCTCTGATGAAGGTAGGGGATACGTCGAGTTTACCTGAGAGAACAGACACGAAGCCCCGATATTGGTAGGGTTGAGAAGGGGCTGCCAAGAGATCGTGAGGGCCAGCATCAACCTTGATTCCTGGCTACCTCAGTGCCTAAGGCCCACGTCGAGGGTGGTCGCTTCGGAGCTTGGCTCTGGTGACGGTAAGGGATACGTCGTAGTTACCTGAGACAACAGACACAGAGCCCCGGTACTGGTGGGACTGAGAGGGGGCTGCCAAGAGATCGTGAGGGCCAGCATCACCCTTGATTCCTGGCTACCTCAGGGCCTGAGACCCATCAGGTGGGTGGCTGCTTTGGAGCTTTGCTCTGATGAGGGCAAGGGATATGTCGAGGATAGGTGAAAGAACACACACAGAGCCCCCGTGTTGGTACGGCTGATAAGGGCCAGCCACGAGATCATGAGGGCCAGCACCAACCTTGATTCCTGGCTACCTCAGCGCCTTATGCCCACGTGGAGGTTGGTCGCTTCGGAGCTTGGCTGTGATGACGGTAATGGATTCGTCGAGGTTAGTTGAGAGAACAGACACAGAGGCCCAGTGTTTGTGGGGCTGATAAAGGCCTGCCAGAGATCCTGAGGGCCAGCATCACCCTTGATTCCTGGCTACCTCAGGGCCTATGGCCCTTGTTTAGGTTGGCCGCTAAGGAGCTAGGCCCTGATGAGGGTCAGGGCTAGGGTGAGGTTAGGTGGAAGGAGAGTCACAGAGCCCCTGAGTTGGTGGGGCTGAGATGGGGTTGCCAAGAGATCCTGAGGGCCAGCATCACCCTTGATTCCTGGCTTCCTCAGTGCCTACGTCCCATGTTGAGGGTAGTGCCTCGGAGCTTGGCTCTGCTGAGGATAAGGGATAGATCGAGGATAAGTGGGAGAAGAGACAGAGAGCCCGGTGTTGGTGGGGCTGAGAAGGGTCTGTCAAGCGATCGTGAGGGCCAGCATCAACCTTAATTCCTGTCTACCTCAGTACCTAAGGCCCACGTCGAGGTTGGTCGCTTCGGAGCTTGGCTCTGATGACGGTAAGGGATACTTCGAGGTTACCTAAGACAACAGACACAGAGCCCCGGTACTGGTGGGGCTGAGAGGGGGCTGCCAAGAGATCGTGAGGGCCAGCATCACCCTTGATTCCTGGCTACCTCAGGGCCTGAGACCCATCAGGTGGGTGGCTGCTTTGGAGCTTTGCTCTGATGAGGGCAAGGGATATGTCGAGGATAGGTGAAAGAACAGACACAGAGCCCCTGTGTTGGAGGGGACCTCGAAGGGCTGCCAGGGCAGGCGAGTTCAACAAACAGTCAATCTTTGTTCCATCTGTGTTGGAGCGCCATCTAGTGGGTAGTGATTTCAGACCCTGGCTCTGATGAAGGTAAGATGTAGGTTGATGTTTAGGTGGGAGACGAAGAAGAAGGGGGCAGGTGTTGGTGGGGCTGCGGATGGGCTGCCAAGGGAAGGTGAGAGCCAGCATCAACCTTGATTCCTGGCTACCTCAGTGCCTAAGGCCCATATGGAGGGTGGTCTCTTAGGAGCTTGACTCTGAGGAGGGCAAGGGATACGTCGAGGTTAGCTAAGAGAACAGACACAGAGCCCCGGTGTTGGTAGGGCTGGGAAGGGCCAGCCAAGAGATCGTGAGGGCCAGCATCAACCTTGATTCCTGGCTACTTCAGTGCCTAAGGCCCATGTCGAAGGTGTCCGCTTCAGAGCTTGGCTCTGATGACGGTTAGGGATACGTCGATGTTACCTGAAGGAACAGACACAGACCCCCGATATTGGTAGGGCTGCGGATGGGCTGCCAAGAGACCGTGAGGGCCAGCATCACCCTTGATTCCTGGCTACCTCAGTGCCTAAGGCCCATGTGGAGGGTGGCCGCTAAGGAGCTAGGCCCTGATGAGGGTCAGGGCTAGGGTGAGGTTAGGTGGGAGAAGAGACACAGAGCCCCAGTGTTGGTGGGGCTGAGATGGGGTTGTCAAGGGAAGGTGAGGGCCAGCATCAACCTTGATTCCAGGCTACCTCAGTGCCTAAGGCCCACGTCGAGGGTGGCCGCTTCGGAGCTTGGCTCTGATGACGGCTAGGGATACGTCGATGTTACCTGAAGGAACAGACACAGAGCCCCGATATTGGCAGGGCTGAGAAGGGCCAGCCAAGAGATCGTGAGGGCCAGCATCACCCTTGATTCCTGGCTACCTCAGGGCCTAAGCCCCATGTGGAGGGTGGCCGCTACGGAGCTTGGCTCTGATGAGGATAAGGGATATTTCGAGGATAGGTGGAAGAAAAGACACAGAGACCCGGTGTTGGTGTGGCTCCCAAGAGATCGTGAGGGCCAGCATCACCCTTGATTCCTGGCTACCTCAGTGCCTAAGCCCCTTGTGGAGGGTGGCCGCTACGGAGTTTGGCTCTGATGATGATAAGGGATATTTCGAGAATAGGTGGAAGAAAAGACACAGAGACCCGGTGTTGGTGTGGCTCCCAAGAGATCGTGAGGGCCAGCATCAACCTCGATTCCTGGCTAGTTCAGGGCCTGAGACCGATCAGGTGGGTGGCTGCTCCGGAGCTTTGCTCTGATGAGGGCAAGGGATATGTCAAGGATAGGTGAAAGAACAGACACAGAGCCCCGGTGTTGGTGGGGACCTTAAAGGGCTGCCAGGGCAGGCGAGTTCAAAAAAACAGTCAATCTTTGTTCCATATGTGTTGGGACGCCATCTAGTGAGAAGTCATTTCAGACCCTGGCTCTGATGAAGGTAAGATGTAGGTTGATGTTTAGGTGGGAGACGAAAAAGAAGGGGGCAGGTGTTGGTGGGGCTGCGGATGGGCTGCCAAGGGAAGGTGAGAGCCAGCATCAACCTTGATTCCTGGCTACCTCAGTGCCTAAGTCCCATGTGTAGGGTGGCCGCAAAGGAGTTTTGCTCTGATGAGGGTCAGGGCTAGGTTGAGGTTAGGTGGGAGAAGAGACACAGAGCCCAATGCTGGTGGGCTGAGATGGGGATGCCAAGAGATCGTGAGGGCCATTATCAGCCTTGATTCGTTGCTACCTCAGGGCCTGAGACCCATCAGGTGCGTGGCTGCTTCGGAGCTTTGCTCTGATGAGGGCAAGGGATATGTCGAGGATAGGTGAAAGAACAGACACAGAGCCCCGGTGTTGGTGGGGACCTCGAAGGGCTGCCAGGGCAGGCGAGTTCAACAAACAGTCAATCTTTGTTCCATCTGTGTTGGGACGCCATCTAGTGGGTAGTGATTTCAGACCCTGGCTCTGATGAAGGTAAGATGTCGGTTGATGTTTAGGTGGGAGACGAAAAAGAAGGGGGCAGGTGTTGGTGGGGCTGCGGATGGGCTGCCAAGGGAAGGTGAGAGCCAGCATCAACCTTGATTCCTGGCTACCTCAGTGCCTAAGGCCCATATGGAGAGTGGTCTCTTAGGAGCTTGACTCTGAGGAGGGCAAGGGATACGTCGAGGTTACCTGAAGGAACAGACACAGAGCCCCGGTGTTGGTAGGGCTGCCAAGAGACCGTGAGGGCCAGCATCACCCTTGATTCCTGGCTACCTCAGTGCCTAAGCCCCATGTGGAGGGTGGCCGCTAAGGAGCTAGGCCCTGATGAGGGTCAGGGCTAGGGTGAGGTTAGGTGGGAGAAGAGACACAGAGCCCCAGTGTTGGTGGGGCTGAGATGGGGTTGTCAAGGGAAGGTGAGGGCCAGCATCAACCTTGATTCCAGGCTACCTCAGTGCCTAAGGCCCACGTCGAGGGTGGCCGCTTCGGAGCTTGGCTCTGATGATGGCTAGGGATACGTCGATGTTACCTGAAGGAACAGACACAGAGCCCCGATATTGGTAGGGCTGAGAAGGGGCTGCCAAGAGATCGTGAGGGCCAGCATCACCCTTGATTCCTGGCTACCTCAGTGCCTAAGCCCCATGTGGAGGGTGGCCGCTACGGAGTTTGGCTCTGATGAGGATAAGGGATATTTCGAGGATAGGTGGAAGAAAAGACACAGAGACCCGGTGTTGGTGTGGCTCCCAAGAGATCGTGAGGGCCAGCATCAACCTTGATTCCTGGCTACTTCTGTGCCTGAGCCCCACGTGGAGGGTGGTCGCTTCGGAGCTTGGCTCTGATGACGGTTGGGGATACGTCGAGGTTACCTGTAGGAACAGACTCAGAGCCCTGATATTGGTAGGGCTGAGAAGGGACTGCCAAGAGATCGTGAGGGCCAGCATCAACCTTGATGCCTAGCTACCGCAGTGCCTAAGGCCCATGTGGAGGTTGGCCGCTAAGGAGCTAGGCCCTGATGAGGGTCAGGGCTAGGGTGAGGTTAGGTGGGAGAAGAGACACAGAGCCCCAGTGTTGGTGGGGCTGAGATGGGGTTGTCAAGGGAAGGTGAGGGCCAGCATCAACCTTGATTCCAGGCTACCTCAGTGCCTAAGGCCTACGTCGAGGGTGGCCGCTTCGGAGCTTGGCTCTGATGACGGTTAGGGGTACGTCGATGTTACCTGAAGGAACAGACACAGAGCCCCGATATTGGTAGGGCTGAGAAGGGGCTGCCAAGAGATCGTGAGGGCCAGCATCAACCTCGATTCCTGGCTAGTTCAGGGCCTGAGACCCATCAGGTGGGTGGCTGCTCCGGAGCTTTGCTCTGATGAGGGCAAGGGATATGTCAAGGATAGGTGAAAGAACAGACACAGAGCCCCGGTGTTGGTGGGGACCTTAAAGGGCTGCCAGGGCAGGCGAGTTCAAAAAAACAGTCAATCTTTGTTCCATCTGTGTTAGGAGCCATCTAGTGGGTAGTGATTTCAGACCCTGGCTCTGATGAAGGTAAGATGTAGGTTGATGTTTAGGTGGGAGACGAAAAAGAAGGGGGAAGGTGTTGGTGGGGCTGCGGATGGGCTCCCAAGAGATCGTGAGGGCCAGCATCAACCTTGATTCCAGGCTACCTCAGTGCCTAAGGCCTACGTCGAGGGTGGTCGCTTCGGAGCTTGGCTCTGATGACGGTAAGGGATACGTCGAAGTTACCTGAGACAACAGACACAGAGCCCCGGTACTGGTGGGGCTGAGAGGGGGCTGCCAAGAGATCGTGAGGGCCAGCATCACCCTTGATTCCTGGCTACCTCAGGGCCTGAGACCCATCAGGTGGGTGGCTGCTCCGGAGCTTTGCTCTGATGAGGGCAAGGGATATGTCAAGGATAGGTGAAAGAACAGACACAGAGCCCCGGTGTTGGTGGGGACCTTAAAGGGCTGCCAGGGCAGGCGAGTTCAAAAAAACAGTCAATCTTTGTTCCATCTGTGTTGGGACGCCATCTAGTGAGAAGTCATTTCAGACCCTGGCTCTGATGAAGGTAAGATGTAGGTTGATGTTTAGGTGGGAGACGAAAAAGAAGGGGGCAGGTGTTGGTGGGGCTGCGGATGGGCTGCCAAGGGAAGGTGAGAGCCAGCATCAACCTTGATTCCTGGCTACCTCAGTGCCTAAGGCCCATGTGGAGGGTGGTCTCTTAGGAGCTTGACTCTGAGGAGGACAAGGGATACGTCGAGGTTAGCTAAGAGAACAGACACAGAGCCCCGGTGTTGGTAGGGCTGAGAAGGGGCTGCCAGAGATCGTGAGGGCCAGCATCAGCCTTGATTCCTGGCTACCTCAGTGCCTAAGGCTCACGTCGAGTTTGGTCGCTTCAGAGCTTGGCTCTGATGACGGTAAGGGATACGTCGAGGTTACCTGAGACAACAGACACGAAGCCCCGATATTGGTAGGGCTGAGAAGGGGCTGCCAAGAGATCGTGAGGGCCAGCATCAAACTTGATTCCTGGCTACCTCAGTGCCTAAGGCCCATATGGTGGGTGGTCTCTTAGGAACTTGACTCTGAGGAGGGCAAGGGATACGTCGAGGTTAGCTAAGAAAACAGACACAGAGCCCCCGTTGTGGTAGGGCTGAGAAGGGCCAGCCAAGAGATCGTGAGGGCCAGCATCAACCTTGATTCCTGGCTACCTCAGTGCCTAAGGCCCATATGGAGGGTGGTCTCTTAGGAGCTTGACTCTGAGGAGGGCAAGGGATACGTCGAGGTTAGCTAAGAGAACAGACACAGAGCCCCGGTGTTGGTAGCGCTGAGAAGGGCCAGCCAAGAGATCATGAGGGCCAGCATCACCCTTGATTCCTGGCTAACTCAGTGCCTAAGGCCCACGTCGAGGGTGGCCGCTTCGGAGCTTGGCTCTGATGACGGTTAGGGATACGTCGAGGTTACCTAAAGGAACAGACACAGAGCCCCGATATTGGTAGGGCTGAGAAGGGCCAGCCAAGAGATCGTGAGGGCCAGCATCACCCTTGATTCCTGACTACCTCAGTGCCTAAGGCCCTTGTTTAGGTTTGCCGCTAAGGAGCTAGGCCCTGATGAAGGTCAGGGCTAGGGTGAGGTTAGGTGGGAGAAGAGTCACAGAGCCCCAATGTTGGTGGGGCTGAGATGGGGATGCCAAGAGATAGTGAGGGCCATCATCAACCTTGATTCCTGGCTTCCTCAGTGCCTACGTCCCATGTTGAGGGTAGTGCCTCGGAGCTTGGCTCTGCTGAGGATAAGGGATAGATCGAGGATAAGTGGGAGAAAAGACACAGAGCCCGGTGTTGGTGGGGCTGAGAAGGGTCTGTCAAGCGATCGTGAGGGCCAGCATCAACCTTGATTCCTGGCTACCTCAGTGCCTAAGTCCCATGTGGAGGGTGGCCGCAAAGGAGTTTTGCTCTGATGAGGGTCAGGGCTAGGTTGAGGTTAGGTGGGAGAAGAGACACAGAGCCCAATGCTGATGGGCTGAGATGGGGATGCCAAGAGATCGTGAGGGCCATTATCAGCCTTGATTCGTTGCTACCTCAGGGCCTGAGACCCATCAGGTGCGTGGCTGCTTCGGAGCTTTGCTCTGATGAGGGCAAGGGATATGTCGAGGATAGGTGAAAGAACAGACACAGAGCCCCGGTGTTGGTGGGGACCTCGAAGGGCTGCCAGGGCAGGCGAGTTCAACAAACAGTCAATCTTTGTTGCATCTGTGTTGGGACGCCATCTAGTGGGTAGTGATTTCAGACCCTGGCTCTGATGAAGGTAAGATGTAGGTTGATGTTTAGGTGGGAGACGAAAAAGAAGGGGGCAGGTGTTGGTGGGGCTGCGGATGGGCTGCCAAGGGAAGGTGAGAGCCAGCATCAACCTTGATTCCTGGCTACCTCAGTGCCTAAGGCCCACGTGGAGGGTGGTCGCTTCGGAGCTTGGCTCTGAGGAGGGCAAGGGATACGTCGAGGTTACCTGAAGGAACAGACACAGAGCCCCGGTGTTGGTAGGGCTGCGGATGGGCTGCCAAGAGACCGTGAGGGCCAGCATCACCCTTGATTCCTGGCTACCTCAGTGCCTAAGGCCCATGTGGAGGGTGGCCGCTAAGGAGCTAGGCCCTGATGAGGGTCAGGGCTAGGGTGAGGTTAGGTGGGAGAAGAGACACAGAGCCCCAGTGTTGGTGGGGCTGAGATGGGGTTGTCAAGGGAAGGTGAGGGCCAGCATCAACCTTGATTCCAGGCTACCTCAGTGCCTAAGGCCCACGTCGAGGGTGGCCGCTTCGGAGCTTGGCTCTGATGATGGCTAGGGATACGTCGATGTTACCTGAAGGAACAGACACAGAGCCCCGATATTGGTAGGGCTGAGAAGGGGCTGCCAAGAGATCGTGAGGGCCAGCATCACCCTTGATTCCTGGCTACCTCAGTGCCTAAGCCCCATGTGGAGGGTGGCCGCTACGGAGTTTGGCTCTGATGAGGATAAGGGATATTTCGAGGATAGGTGGAAGAAAAGACACAGAGACCCGGTGTTGGTGTGGCTCCCAAGAGATCGTGAGGGCCAGCATCAACCTTGATTCCTGGCTACTTCTGTGCCTGAGCCCCACGTGGAGGGTGGTCGCTTCGGAGCTTGGCTCTGATGACGGTTGGGGATACGTCGAGGTTACCTGTAGGAACAGACTCAGAGCCCTGATATTGGTAGGGCTGAGAAGGGACTGCCAAGAGATCGTGAGGGCCAGCATCAACCTTGATGCCTAGCTACCGCAGTGCCTAAGGCCCATGTGGAGGTTGGCCGCTAAGGAGCTAGGCCCTGATGAGGGTCAGGGCTAGGGTGAGGTTAGGTGGGAGAAGAGACACAGAGCCCCAGTGTTGGTGGGGCTGAGATGGGGTTGTCAAGGGAAGGTGAGGGCCAGCATCAACCTTGATTCCAGGCTACCTCAGTGCCTAAGGCCTACGTCGAGGGTGGCCGCTTCGGAGCTTGGCTCTGATGACGGTTAGGGGTACGTCGATGTTACCTGAAGGAACAGACACAGAGCCCCGATATTGGTAGGGCTGAGAAGGGGCTGCCAAGAGATCGTGAGGGCCAGCATCAACCTCGATTCCTGGCTAGTTCAGGGCCTGAGACCCATCAGGTGGGTGGCTGCTCCGGAGCTTTGCTCTGATGAGGGCAAGGGATATGTCAAGGATAGGTGAAAGAACAGACACAGAGCCCCGGTGTTGGTGGGGACCTTAAAGGGCTGCCAGGGCAGGCGAGTTCAAAAAAACAGTCAATCTTTGTTCCATCTGTGTTAGGAGCCATCTAGTGGGTAGTGATTTCAGACCCTGGCTCTGATGAAGGTAAGATGTAGGTTGATGTTTAGGTGGGAGACGAAAAAGAAGGGGGAAGGTGTTGGTGGGGCTGCGGATGGGCTCCCAAGAGATCGTGAGGGCCAGCATCAACCTTGATTCCAGGCTACCTCAGTGCCTAAGGCCCACGTCGAGGGTGGTCGCTTCGGAGCTTGGCTCTGATGACGGTAAGGGATACGTCGAAGTTACCTGAGACAACAGACACAGAGCCCCGGTACTGGTGGGGCTGAGAGGGGGCTGCCAAGAGATCGTGAGGGCCAGCATCACCCTTGATTCCTGGCTACCTCAGGGCCTGAGACCCATCAGGTGGGTGGCTGCTCCGGAGCTTTGCTCTGATGAGGGCAAGGGATATGTCAAGGATAGGTGAAAGAACAGACACAGAGCCCCGGTGTTGGTGGGGACCTTAAAGGGCTGCCAGGGCAGGCGAGTTCAAAAAAACAGTCAATCTTTGTTCCATCTGTGTTAGGAGCCATCTAGTGGGTAGTGATTTCAGACCCTGGCTCTGATGAAGGTAAGATGTAGGTTGATGTTTAGGTGGGAGACGAAAAAGAAGGGGGCAGGTGTTGGTGGGGCTGCGGATGGGCTGCCAAGGGAAGGTGAGAGCCAGCATCAACCTTGATTCCTGGCTACCTCAGTGCCTAAGTCCCATGTGGAGGGTGGCCGCAAAGGAGTTTTGCTCTGATGAGGGTCAGGGCTAGGTTGAGGTTAGGTGGGAGAAGAGACACAGAGCCCAATGCTGGTGGGCTGAGATGGGGATGCCAAGAGATCGTGAGGGCCATTATCAGCCTTGATTCGTTGCTACCTCAGGGCCTGAGACCCATCAGGTGCGTGGCTGTTTCGGAGCTTTGCTCTGATGAGGGCAAGGGATATGTCGAGGATAGGTGAAAGAACAGACACAGAGCCCCGGTGTTGGTGGGGACCTCGAAGGGCTGCCAGGGCAGGCGAGTTCAACAAACAGTCAATCTTTGTTCCATCTGTGTTGGGACGCCATCTAGTGGGTAGTGATTTCAGACCCTGGCTCTTATGAAGGTAAGATGTAGGTTGATGTTTAGGTTGGAGACGAAAAAGAAGGGGGCAGGTGTTGGTGGGGCTGCGGATGGGCTGCCAAGGGAAGGTGAGAGCCAGCATCAACCTTGATTCCTGGCTACCTCAGTGCCTAAGGCCCATATGGAGAGTGGTCTCTTAGGAGCTTGACTCTGAGGAGGGCAAGGGATACGTCGAGGTTACCTGAAGGAACAGACACAGAGCCCCGGTGTTGGTAGGGCTGCCAAGAGACCGTGAGGGCCAGCATCACCCTTGATTCCTGGCTACCTCAGTGCCTAAGGCCCATGTGGAGGGTGGCCGCTAAGGAGCTAGGCCCTGATGAGGGTCAGGGCTAGGGTGAGGTTAGGTGGGAGAAGAGACACAGAGCCCCAGTGTTGGTGGGGCTGAGATGGGGTTGTCAAGGGAAGGTGAGGGCCAGCATCAACCTTGATTCCAGGCTACCTCAGTGCCTAAGGCCCACGTCGAGGGTGGCCGCTTCGGAGCTTGGCTCTGATGATGGCTAGGGATACGTCGATGTTACCTGAAGGAACAGACACAGAGCCCCGATATTGGTAGGGCTGAGAAGGGGCTGCCAAGAGATCGTGAGGGCCAGCATCACCCTTGATTCCTGGCTACCTCAGTGCCTAAGCCCCATGTGGAGGGTGGCCGCTACGGAGTTTGGCTCTGATGAGGATAAGGGATATTTCGAGGATAGGTGGAAGAAAAGACACAGAGACCCGGTGTTGGTGTGGCTCCCAAGAGATCGTGAGGGCCAGCATCAACCTTGATTCCTGGCTACTTCTGTGCCTGAGCCCCACGTGGAGGGTGGTCGCTTCGGAGCTTGCCTCTGATGACGGTTGGGGATACGTCGAGGTTACCTGTAGGAACAGACTCAGAGCCCTGATATTGGTAGGGCTGAGAAGGGACTGCCAAGAGATCGTGAGGGCCAGCATCAACCTTGATGCCTAGCTACCGCAGTGCCTAAGGCCCATGTGGAGGTTGGCCGCTAAGGAGCTAGGCCCTGATGAGGGTCAGGGCTAGGGTGAGGTTAGGTGGGAGAAGAGACACAGAGCCCCAGTGTTGGTGGGGCTGAGATGGGGTTGTCAAGGGAAGGTGAGGGCCAGCATCAACCTTGATTCCAGGCTACCTCAGTGCCTAAGGCCTACGTCGAGGGTGGCCGCTTCGGAGCTTGGCTCTGATGACGGTTAGTGGTACGTCGATGTTACCTGAAGGAACAGACACAGAGCCCCGATATTGGTAGGGCTGAGAAGGGGCTGCCAAGAGATCGTGAGGGCCAGCATCAACCTCGATTCCTGGCTAGTTCAGGGCCTGAGACCCATCAGGTGGGTGGCTGCTCCGGAGCTTTGCTCTGATGAGGGCAAGGGATATGTCAAGGATAGGTGAAAGAACAGACACAGAGCCCCGGTGTTGGTGGGGACCTTAAAGGGCTGCCAGGGCAGGCGAGTTCAAAAAAACAGTCAATCTTTGTTCCATCTGTGTTAGGAGCCATCTAGTGGGTAGTGATTTCAGACCCTGGCTCTGATGAAGGTAAGATGTAGGTTGATGTTTAGGTGGGAGACGAAAAAGAAGGGGGAAGGTGTTGGTGGGGCTGCGGATGGGCTCCCAAGAGATCGTGAGGGCCAGCATCAACCTTGATTCCAGGCTACCTCAGTGCCTAAGGCCCACGTCGAGGGTGGTCGCTTCGGAGCTTGGCTCTGATGACGGTAAGGGATACGTCGAAGTTACCTGAGACAACAGACACAGAGCCCCGGTACTGGTGGGGCTGAGAGGGGGCTGCCAAGAGATCGTGAGGGCCAGCATCACCCTTGATTCCTGGCTACCTCAGGGCCTGAGACCCATCAGGTGGGTGGCTGCTCCGGAGCTTTGCTCTGATGAGGGCAAGGGATATGTCAAGGATAGGTGAAAGAACAGACACAGAGCCCCGGTGTTGGTGGGGACCTTAAAGGGCTGCCAGGGCAGGCGAGTTCAAAAAAACAGTCAATCTTTGTTCCATCTGTGTTAGGAGCCATCTAGTGGGTAGTGATTTCAGACCCTGGCTCTGATGAAGGTAAGATGTAGGTTGATGTTTAGGTGGGAGACGAAAAAGAAGGGGGCAGGTGTTGGTGGGGCTGCGGATGGGCTGCCAAGGGAAGGTGAGAGCCAGCATCAACCTTGATTCCTGGCTACCTCAGTGCCTAAGTCCCATGTGGAGGGTGGCCGCAAAGGAGTTTTGCTCTGATGAGGGTCAGGGCTAGGTTGAGGTTAGGTGGGAGAAGAGACACAGAGCCCAATGCTGGTGGGCTGAGATGGGGATGCCAAGAGATCGTGAGGGCCATTATCAGCCTTGATTCGTTGCTACCTCAGGGCCTGAGACCCATCAGGTGCGTGGCTGTTTCGGAGCTTTGCTCTGATGAGGGCAAGGGATATGTCGAGGATAGGTGAAAGAACAGACACAGAGCCCCGGTGTTGGTGGGGACCTCGAAGGGCTGCCAGGGCAGGCGAGTTCAACAAACAGTCAATCTTTGTTCCATCTGTGTTGGGACGCCATCTAGTGGGTAGTGATTTCAGACCCTGGCTCTTATGAAGGTAAGATGTAGGTTGATGTTTAGGTTGGAGACGAAAAAGAAGGGGGCAGGTGTTGGTGGGGCTGCGGATGGGCTGCCAAGGGAAGGTGAGAGCCAGCATCAACCTTGATTCCTGGCTACCTCAGTGCCTAAGGCCCATATGGAGAGTGGTCTCTTAGGAGCTTGACTCTGAGGAGGGCAAGGGATACGTCGAGGTTACCTGAAGGAACAGACACAGAGCCCCGGTGTTGGTAGGGCTGCCAAGAGACCGTGAGGGCCAGCATCACCCTTGATTCCTGGCTACCTCAGTGCCTAAGGCCCATGTGGAGGGTGGCCGCTAAGGAGCTAGGCCCTGATGAGGGTCAGGGCTAGGGTGAGGTTAGGTGGGAGAAGAGACACAGAGCCCCAGTGTTGGTGGGGCTGAGATGGGGTTGTCAAGGGAAGGTGAGGGCCAGCATCAACCTTGATTCCAGGCTACCTCAGTGCCTAAGGCCCACGTCGAGGGTGGCCGCTTCGGAGCTTGGCTCTGATGATGGCTAGGGATACGTCGATGTTACCTGAAGGAACAGACACAGAGCCCCGATATTGGTAGGGCTGAGAAGGGGCTGCCAAGAGATCGTGAGGGCCAGCATCACCCTTGATTCCTGGCTACCTCAGTGCCTAAGCCCCATGTGGAGGGTGGCCGCTACGGAGTTTGGCTCTGATGAGGATAAGGGATATTTCGAGGATAGGTGGAAGAAAAGACACAGAGACCCGGTGTTGGTGTGGCTCCCAAGAGATCGTGAGGGCCAGCATCAACCTTGATTCCTGGCTACTTCTGTGCCTGAGCCCCACGTGGAGGGTGGTCGCTTCGGAGCTTGCCTCTGATGACGGTTGGGGATACGTCGAGGTTACCTGTAGGAACAGACTCAGAGCCCTGATATTGGTAGGGCTGAGAAGGGACTGCCAAGAGATCGTGAGGGCCAGCATCAACCTTGATGCCTAGCTACCGCAGTGCCTAAGGCCCATGTGGAGGTTGGCCGCTAAGGAGCTAGGCCCTGATGAGGGTCAGGGCTAGGGTGAGGTTAGGTGGGAGAAGAGACACAGAGCCCCAGTGTTGGTGGGGCTGAGATGGGGTTGTCAAGGGAAGGTGAGGGCCAGCATCAACCTTGATTCCAGGCTACCTCAGTGCCTAAGGCCTACGTCGAGGGTGGCCGCTTCGGAGCTTGGCTCTGATGACGGTTAGGGGTACGTCGATGTTACCTGAAGGAACAGACACAGAGCCCCGATATTGGTAGGGCTGAGAAGGGGCTGCCAAGAGATCGTGAGGGCCAGCATCACCCTTGATTCCTGGCTACCTCAGGGCCTGAGACCCATCAGGTGGGTGGCTGCTCCGGAGCTTTGCTCTGATGAGGGCAAGGGATATGTCAAGGATAGGTGAAAGAACAGACACAGAGCCCCGGTGTTGGTGGGGACCTTAAAGGGCTGCCAGGGCAGGCGAGTTCAAAAAAACAGTCAATCTTTGTTCCATCTGTGTTGGGACGCCATCTAGTGAGAAGTCATTTCAGACCCTGGCTCTGATGAAGGTAAGATGTAGGTTGATGTTTAGGTGGGAGACGAAAAAGAAGGGGGCAGGTGTTGGTGGGGCTGCGGATGGGCTGCCAAGGGAAGGTGAGAGCCAGCATCAACCTTGATTCCTGGCTACCTCAGTGCCTAAGGCCCATGTGGAGGGTGGTCTCTTAGGAGCTTGACTCTGAGGAGGACAAGGGATACGTCGAGGTTAGCTAAGAGAACAGACACAGAGCCCCGGTGTTGGTAGGGCTGAGAAGGGGCTGCCAGAGATCGTGAGGGCCAGCATCAGCCTTGATTCCTGGCTACCTCAGTGCCTAAGGCTCATGTCGAGTTTGGTCGCTTCAGAGCTTGGCTCTGATGACGGTAAGGGATACGTCGAGGTTACCTGAAGGAACAGACACAGAGCCCCGATATTGGTAGGGCTGAGAAGGGGCTGCCAAGAGATCGTGAGGGCCAGCATCAAACTTGATTCCTGGCTACCTCAGTGCCTAAGGCCCATATGGTGGGTGGTCTCTTAGGAACTTGACTCTGAGGAGGGCAAGGGATACGTCGAGGTTAGCTAAGAAAACAGACACAGAGCCCCCGTTGTGGTAGGGCTGAGAAGGGCCAGCCAAGAGATCGTGAGGGCCAGCATCAACCTTGATTCCTGGCTACCTCAGTGCCTAAGGCCCATATGGAGGGTGGTCTCTTAGGAGCTTGACTCTGAGGAGGGCAAGGGATACGTCGAGGTTAGCTAAGAGAACAGACACAGAGCCCCGGTGTTGGTAGCGCTGAGAAGGGCCAGCCAAGAGATCATGAGGGCCAGCATCACCCTTGATTCCTGGCTAACTCAGTGCCTAAGGCCCACGTCGAGGGTGGCCGCTTCGGAGCTTGGCTCTGATGACGGTTAGGGATACGTCGAGGTTACCTAAAGGAACAGACACAGAGCCCCGATATTGGTAGGGCTGAGAAGGGCCAGCCAAGAGATCGTGAGGGCCAGCATCACCCTTGATTCCTGACTACCTCAGTGCCTAAGGCCCTTGTTTAGGTTTGCCGCTAAGGAGCTAGGCCCTGATGAAGGTCAGGGCTAGGGTGAGGTTAGGTGGGAGAAGAGTCACAGAGCCCCAATGTTGGTGGGGCTGAGATGGGGATGCCAAGAGATAGTGAGGGCCATCATCAACCTTGATTCCTGGCTTCCTCAGTGCCTACGTCCCATGTTGAGGGTAGTGCCTCGGAGCTTGGCTCTGCTGAGGATAAGGGATAGATCGAGGATAAGTGGGAGAAAAGACACAGAGCCCGGTGTTGGTGGGGCTGAGAAGGGTCTGTCAAGCGATCGTGAGGGCCAGCATCAACCTTGATTCCTGGCTACCTCAGTGCCTAAGTCCCATGTGGAGGGTGGCCGCAAAGGAGTTTTGCTCTGATGAGGGTCAGGGCTAGGTTGAGGTTAGGTGGGAGAAGAGACACAGAGCCCAATGCTGATGGGCTGAGATGGGGATGCCAAGAGATCGTGAGGGCCATTATCAGCCTTGATTCGTTGCTACCTCAGGGCCTGAGACCCATCAGGTGCGTGGCTGCTTCGGAGCTTTGCTCTGATGAGGGCAAGGGATATGTCGAGGATAGGTGAAAGAACAGACACAGAGCCCCGGTGTTGGTGGGGACCTCGAAGGGCTGCCAGGGCAGGCGAGTTCAACAAACAGTCAATCTTTGTTCCATCTGTGTTGGGACGCCATCTAGTGGGTAGTGATTTCAGACCCTGGCTCTGATGAAGGTAAGATGTAGGTTGATGTTTAGGTGGGAGACGAAAAAGAAGGGGGCAGGTGTTGGTGGGGCTGCGGATGGGCTGCCAAGGGAAGGTGAGAGCCAGCATCAACCTTGATTCCTGGCTACCTCAGTGCCTAAGGCCCATATGGAGAGTGGTCTCTTAGGAGCTTGACTCTGAGGAGGGCAAGGGATACGTCGAGGTTACCTGAAGGAACAGACACAGAGCCCCGGTGTTGGTAGGGCTGCCAAGAGACCGTGAGGGCCAGCATCACCCTTGATTCCTGGCTACCTCAGTGCCTAAGGCCCATGTGGAGGGTGGCCGCTAAGGAGCTAGGCCCTGATGAGGGTCAGGGCTAGGGTGAGGTTAGGTGGGAGAAGAGACACAGAGCCCCAGTGTTGGTGGGGCTGAGATGGGGTTGTCAAGGGAAGGTGAGGGCCAGCATCAACCTTGATTCCAGGCTACCTCAGTGCCTAAGGCCCACGTCGAGGGTGGCCGCTTCGGAGCTTGGCTCTGATGATGGCTAGGGATACGTCGATGTTACCTGAAGGAACAGACACAGAGCCCCGATATTGGTAGGGCTGAGAAGGGGCTGCCAAGAGATCGTGAGGGCCAGCATCACCCTTGATTCCTGGCTACCTCAGTGCCTAAGCCCCATGTGGAGGGTGGCCGCTACGGAGTTTGGCTCTGATGAGGATAAGGGATATTTCGAGGATAGGTGGAAGAAAAGACACAGAGACCCGGTGTTGGTGTGGCTCCCAAGAGATCGTGAGGGCCAGCATCAACCTTGATTCCTGGCTACTTCTGTGCCTGAGCCCCACGTGGAGGGTGGTCGCTTCGGAGCTTGGCTCTGATGACGGTTGGGGATACGTCGAGGTTACCTGTAGGAACAGACTCAGAGCCCTGATATTGGTAGGGCTGAGAAGGGACTGCCAAGAGATCGTGAGGGCCAGCATCAACCTTGATGCCTAGCTACCGCAGTGCCTAAGGCCCATGTGGAGGTTGGCCGCTAAGGAGCTAGGCCCTGATGAGGGTCAGGGCTAGGGTGAGGTTAGGTGGGAGAAGAGACACAGAGCCCCAGTGTTGGTGGGGCTGAGATGGGGTTGTCAAGGGAAGGTGAGGGCCAGCATCAACCTTGATTCCAGGCTACCTCAGTGCCTAAGGCCTACGTCGAGGGTGGCCGCTTCGGAGCTTGGCTCTGATGACGGTTAGTGGTACGTCGATGTTACCTGAAGGAACAGACACAGAGCCCCGATATTGGTAGGGCTGAGAAGGGGCTGCCAAGAGATCGTGAGGGCCAGCATCAACCTCGATTCCTGGCTACCTCAGGGCCTGAGACCCATCAGGTGGGTGGCTGCTCCGGAGCTTTGCTCTGATGAGGGCAAGGGATATGTCAAGGATAGGTGAAAGAACAGACACAGAGCCCCGGTGTTGGTGGGGACCTTAAAGGGCTGCCAGGGCAGGCGAGTTCAAAAAAACAGTCAATCTTTGTTCCATCTGTGTTAGGAGCCATCTAGTGGGTAGTGATTTCAGACCCTGGCTCTGATGAAGGTAAGATGTAGGTTGATGTTTAGGTGGGAGACGAAAAAGAAGGGGGAAGGTGTTGGTGGGGCTGCGGATGGGCTCCCAAGAGATCGTGAGGGCCAGCATCAACCTTGATTCCAGGCTACCTCAGTGCCTAAGGCCCACGTCGAGGGTGGTCGCTTCGGAGCTTGGCTCTGATGACGGTAAGGGATACGTCGAAGTTACCTGAGACAACAGACACAGAGCCCCGGTACTGGTGGGGCTGAGAGGGGGCTGCCAAGAGATCGTGAGGGCCAGCATCACCCTTGATTCCTGGCTACCTCAGGGCCTGAGACCCATCAGGTGGGTGGCTGCTTTGGAGCTTTGCTCTGATGAGGGCAAGGGATATGTCGAGGATAGGTGAAAGAACAGACACAGAGCCCCTGTGTTGGAGGGGACCTCGAAGGGCTGCCAGGGCAGGCGAGTTCAACAAACAGTCAATCTTTCTTCCATCTGTGTTGGAGCGCCATCTAGTGGGTAGTGATTTCAGACCCTGGCTCTGATGAAGGTAAGATGTAGGTTGATGTTTAGGTGGGAGACGAAAAAGAAGGGGCAGGTGTTGGTGGGGCTGCGGATGGGCTGCCAAGGGAAGGTGAGAGCCAGCATCAACCTTGATTCCTGGCTACCTCAGTGCCTAAGGCCAATATGGAGGGTGGTCTCTTAGGAGCTTGACTCTGAGGAGGGCAAGGGATACGTCGAGGTTAGCTAAGAGAACAGACACAGAGCCCCGGTGTTGGTAGCGCTGAGAAGGGCCAGCCAAGAGATCGTGAGGGCCAGCATCAACCTCGATTCCTGGCTAGTTCAGGGCCTGAGACCCATCAGGTGGGTGGCTGCTTCGGAGCTTTGCTCTCATGAGGGCAAGGGATATGTCGAGGATAGGTGAAAGAACAGACACAGAGCCACGGTGTTGGTGGGGACCTCGAAGGGCTGCCAGGGCAGGCGAGTTCAACAAACAGTCAATCTTTGTTCCATCTGTGTTGGAGCGCCATCTAGTGGGTAGTCATTTCAGACCCTGGCTCTGATGAAGGTAAGATGTAGGTTGATGTTTAAGGTGGGAGACGAAAAAGAAGGGGCAGGTGTTGGTGGGGCTGCGGATGGGCTGCCAAGGGAAGGTGAGAGCCAGCATCAACCTTGATTCCTGGCTACCTCAGTGCCTAAGGCCAATATGGAGGGTGGTCTCTTAGGAGCTTGACTCTGAGGAGGGCAAGGGATACGTCGAGGTTAGCTAAGAGAACAGACACAGAGCCCCGGTGTTGGTAGGGCTGGGAAGGGCCAGCCAAGAGATCGTGAGGGCCAGCATCAACCTTGATTCCTGGCTACTTCAGTGCCTAAGGCCCATGTGGAGGTTGGCCGCAAATGTCTTTTGCCCTTATGAAGCTGAAGGCTAGGGTGTGGTTAGGTGAGAGAAGAGACACAGAGCCCCAGTTTTGGTGGGGCTGAGATGGCTTTGCCAAGGGAATGTGAGGGCCATCATCAACCTTGATTCCAATCTACCTCAGTGCCTAAGACCCATGTGGAGGGTGGTGGCGAAAGAGTTAGGGTCCACAGCCAGAGGAAAAAAACCAGAGTCCGAGCAACAAAACCAGAGCCCGAGGAAAAAAACAAGAGCCCAGGGAAGAAACCCAGAGCATGAGGAACAAAACCAGCCCTCGAGGATGTAAAGCAGAGCAAGAGGAAGAAAATCAGAGCCTGAGGAAGAAAACCAGCCCTCGAGAAAAAAAACCAGAGCCTCAGGAATAAAATCAGAGCCCTAGGGAGAAAACCAAGACCCGAGGAACTAAAGCAGAGCCCTAGGGAGAAAACCAAGACCCGAGGAACTAAAGCAGAGCCCGAGGAAGAAAACCAGAGCCCGAGGAAAAAAACCAGACGCCGAGGAACAAATCCAGCCGTCGAGGAACAAAACCAGAGCCCGAGGAAGAAAATGAGAGCCGGAGAAGAAAAACCAGAGCCCGAGGAAAAGAACCATGACCCGAGAAAAAAATCCAAGGTCCGAGGAACAAAACCAGAGCCCAGGGAACTAAACCAGAGCTCAAGGAACAAAACCATGGCCCGAGGAAAAAAAACATAACCCGACGAACAAAACCAGAGCCCGAGGAAAAAAACCAGAGCACGAGGAACAAAATAAGTACCCGAGGAAGAAAACGAGAGCCAGAGGAACAAAACCAGAGCCTGAAGAAGAAAACCAGAGCCCGAGGAAGAAAACCAGCCCTTGAGGAACAAAACTAGAGCCTGAGGAATAAAACCAGAGCCCGAGGAACAAAACCAGAGCCCGAGGAAAAAATCCAGCCGTCGAGGAAAAATACCAGGGCCCGAGGATGAAAACCAGAGCCCGAGGAAAAAACGAGAGCCCGAGGAAGAGAACCAGAGCCCGAGGAACAAAACCAGAGCCTGAGGAACAAAACCAGTCCTCGAGGAATAAAACAAGAGCCCCAGGAACAAAACCAGCCCTGGCAGAACAAAACCATACACCGAGGAAATAAACGAGAGCCTGAGGAACAAATCCAGAGCCCGAGAAATAAAACCAGAGCCCGAGAAACAAAACCAGAGCTCGAGGAACAAAACTAGAGCCCGAGGAAGAAAACCAGAGTCCGACGCAGAAAACCAGAGCCTGAGGAAGAAAACCAGAGCCCGAGGAATAAAACTAGAGCCCAAGGAAGAAAACCAGAGCCCGAGAAAGAAAACCAGAGTCTGAGGAACAAAACCAGAGCTCTAGGAACAAAACGAGATCCCGAAGAAGAAAACAAGCCCTTGAGGAACAAGACTAGAGCTCGAGGAATAAAACCAGAGCCTGAGGAACAAAACCAGAGCCCGAGGAACAAAACCAGAGCCCCAGGAAAAAAAACAGAGCACGAGGAAGAAAACCAGAGCCCGAGGAACAAAACCAGCCCTCGCAGAACAAAACCAGACACCGAGGGAAAAAACAAGAGCCTGAGGAACAAATCCAGAGCCCGAGAAATAAAACCAGAGCCCGAGGAACAAAATCAGAGCAGGAAGAACAAAACCAGAGCTCGAGGAAAAAAAGCAGGCCCCGAGGAACAAAAGCAGGGCCCGAGGAAAAAAACCAGAGCCCGAGGAACTAAAACAGAGCTCGAGGAACAAAACCAGAGTCTGAGGAACAAATCTAGCCCTCGAGAAACAAAACCAGAGCCCGAGGAACAAAACCAGCCCTCGAGGAAGAAAACCACAGCCTTAGGAAAAACAACAGAGCTCAAGGAACAAAAACAGGGCCTGCGGAAGAATGAGAGCCCGAGGAACAAAACCAGAACCCGAGGTAAAAAACCAGGAACCGAGGAAAAAAACCAGGTCCTGAGGAAAAAAATCAGAGCCCGAGGAACTAAACCAGAGATCGAGGAACAAAACCAGAGCCTGAGAAACAAAACCAGAGCCCAAGGAACAAAACCAGAGCCCGAGGAAAAAACCCAGAGCCCGAGCAACAAAATCACAGCGCGAGGAAGAAATCGAGAGCCCGAGGAAAAAAACCAGATCCCAAGGAACAAAACCAGACCCGAGGAATAAAACTAGAGCCCAAGGAAGAAAACTAGAGCCCGAGAAACAAAACCAGAGCCCGAGGAACAAAACTAGAGCCTGAGGAAGAAAACCAGACCCCGAGGGAAAAATACCAGGGCACAAGGAAAAAAACCAGAGCCTGAGGAACGAAACCACAGCTCGAGGAACAAAACCAGAGGCCAAGGAAGAAAACCAGACCCCGAGGGAAAAAAACAGAACCCGAGGAAAGAAACCAGAGCCCGAGGAACGAAACCACAGCTCGAGGAACAAAACCAGAGTCCGAGGAACAAAACCACAGCCAAGGAAAAAAAAAGAGCCCAAGGTAGTAGAGCAGAGCCCGAGAAACAAAACCAGAGCCCAAGGAAGAAAACCAGAGCTCGAGGAACAAAACCATAGCCAGAGGAATATAACGAGAGCCCGAGGAAGAAAACGAGAGCTCCAGGAAAAATACCAGAGCCCGAGGAACAAAACCAGAGCCCGAGGAGAAAAACGACAGCCGAAGAAACAAAACGAGTGCCCAAGGAACAAAACCAGGCCTTGAAGAACAAAACCAGGGACCGAGGAATAAAACCAGAGCCCGAGAAAAAAAAACAGACCCCAAGGAAAAAAAACAGAGCCTGAAGAAGAAAATCAGAGCCCGAGGAAAAAAACCAGAGCCTGAGGAAAAAACCCAGAACCCGAGGAAAAAAACCAGAGCCAGAGGAATAAAACGAGAGCCCGAGGAGAAAAACAAGAGGCAAGAAACAAAACCAGAGCCCGAGGAACAACACCAGCCCTTGAGGATACAAAACCAGAGTGCGAGGAAGAAAACCAGAGCCCGAGGAAAAAAAACAGAGCCTGAGGAAGAAAACCAGAGCCCAAGGAAAAAAAACAGAGCCTGAGGAACAAAAGCAGAGCTCGAGGAACAAAACCAGAGCTCGCGGAACAAAGCCATAGCCCGAGGAAGAGAACCAGAGGCCAAGGAACAAAACAAGAGCCCGAAGAAGAAAACCAGAGCCCGAGGAAGAAAACCAGAGCCCAAGGAAAAAAAACAGAGCACGAGGAACAAAACCAGAGCCCGAGGCACAAAACCAGACACCGGGGAAGAAAACGAGAGCCTGAGGAAGAAAGCCAGAGCCCGAGGAAGAAAATTAGCCCTTGAGGAACAAACCTAGAGCCCTAGGATCAAAACTAGAGTCCGAGGAACAAAACCAGAGCCCGATGAACAAATCCAGCCCTCGAGGAAAAATACCAAGGCCCAAGGAAGAAAACCAGAGCCCGAGGAAGAAAACCAGAGCGCGAGGAAAAAAACCAGACCCAAGGAAGAAAACTAGAGCTCAAGGAAAAAAACCAACCCACGAGGAAAAAAAACAGAGCCGGAGGAAGAAAATCAGAGACCAAGGAAGAAAAAACATAGCCCAAGGAACAAAACGAGAGCCCGAGGAAGAAAACCAGAGCCCGAGGAACAAAACCAGCCCTCGCAGAACAAAACCAGACACCGAGGGAAAAAACAAGAGCCTGAGGAACAAATCCAGAGCCCGAGAAATAAAACCAGAGCCCGAGGAACAAAATCAGAGCTGGAAGAACAAAACCAGAGCTCGAGGAAAAAAGCAGGCCCCGAGGAACAAAAGCAGGACCCGAGGAAAAAAAAACAGAGCCCGAGGAACTAAAACAGAGCTCGAGGAACAAAACCAGAGTCTGAGGAACAAATCTAGCCCTCGAGAAACAAAACCAGAGCCCGAGGAACAAAACCAGCCCTCGAGGAAGAAAACCACAGCCTTAGGAAAAACAACAGAGCTCAAGGAACAAAAACAGGGCCTGCGGAAGAATGAGAGCCCGAGGAACAAAACCAGAGCCCGAGGTAAAAAACCAGGAACCGAGGAAAAAAACCAGGTCCTGAGGAAAAAAATAAGAGCCCGAGGAACTAAACCAGAGATCAAGGAACAAAACCAGAGCCCGAGAAACAAAACCAGAGCCCAAGTGAAAAAACCAGAGCCCGAGGAACAAAACCAGAGCCCAAGGAAGAAAACCAGAGCCGGAGGAAACAGAGCAGAGCCCGAGAAACAAAGCCAGAGCCCGAGGAAGAAAACCAGAGCCTGAGGAAGAAAACCAGAGCTCGAGGAACAATACCAGGGCCCAAGGAACAAAACCAGAGCCCGAAGAACAAAACCAGAGCCCGAGGAAGAAAATGAGAGCCTGAGGAATAAAACCAGAGCCCGAGGAACAAAACCAGGGCCTGAGGAACAAAACCAGAGCCTGAGGAACAAAATACAAGCCCGAGGAACAAAACCAGCCCTCGAGGAAGAAAACGAGAGCCCGAGGAACAAAACCAGAGCCCGAGAAACAAAATCAGAGCCCAGGGAAGAAAACCAGAGCCCGAGGAAAAAAAACAGAGCCCGAGGAACAAAACCAGTGCCCGAGGAACAAAACCAGAGCCCGAGGAACAAATCCAGCACCCGAGGAACAAAACCAAGCTCTGAGGAACAAAACCAGAGCACGAGGAAGAAAACCAGGACTCGAGGAAGAAAACAGGGACCACAGGAAAAAAAACAGAGACCGAGGAACAAAACCAGAGCCCGATGAACAAAACCGGAGCCCAAGGAACAAAACCAGAGCCCGAAGAACAAAACCAGAACCCGAGGGAGAAAACCAGAGCCCAAGGAACAAAACCAGAGCCCCAGGCACTAAATCAGAGTCCGAGGAAGAAAACGAGAGCCCGAGGAACAAAGCCAGAGCCTGAGGGAAAGAATCAGGACCCAAGGAAAAATCTAGAACATGAGGAACAAAAGCAGAGCCCTAGGAAAAAAAACAGAGCTCGAGGAACAAAACCAGAGTCCGAGGAACAAAACCAGAGTCCGAGGAACAAAACCAGAGCTCGATGAAAAAAAAAGGACCCGAGGAACAAAACCAGAGCCCAAGGAACAAAGCCAGCCCTCGAGGAAAAAAACCAGATCCCGAGGAACAAATCCAGAGCCCGAGGAACAAAACCAGAGCCCGAGGAACAAAACCAGAGCCCAAGGAAGAAAAACAGGACCCGAAGAACAAAACCAGAGCCTGAGGAACAAAACCAGAGCTGTAAGCAAATGGCATTTGTTCCTTCATGCCCTGCTCTTCTCCTCTCCCTCCCTTTCCTCCAGTATCAGATTTCTTTTAAATTTCTCCCCGCTTCGCCTGTTCTCTGCTTTTTCTCTCCTTTTATTTTACTCAAACTCTCTATTTCCCTTTTCTTTTTTAGGAGACAGTTACACAGCCCATTGGCAACTTTGGCAGCTTTTTCATGGACTTTCAACTCCAGTGCCAGTTGGGGTTAGGAGGAGTTAAAACCGGAAGCCAGGAACATCTCTGTACTTTTGACTCTTTCAGGAAAAATAAGCAAGCCCAGCACGACCAGTTAACTGAGCAAAAAAGTATAGACAGCAGCCCCAGTGGCAGTGGTACATGAAGAGAACAAGCCTTAGCAAGAGCTTGTTTCATTCCCCAAGTAGAGCTTTCAGGGAGGGAAATGTTCAGTCATATTGTTGGAAGTGGGAGTGGGGGCGATGGGGAGCGCTTGTGCTGCTGCCTGCCGTTTTCTACAGTAGGACTATGCTGCCTGTGTGATTCAGCGCATTCTCTCCTCTCTTTTAGGCACTTTTGTAGCACCTGAGTACACGCTGATAAACAGAAAAGATGTTCTGCTCCACAAATGGCTGCCTGTAACTGACAGAAAGACTCCCGCAGATGAGTCTGCAAAATGTTCCAAGATCCTGCTAATTGAGAGGCCCTACAAATATTAAATATTTTCCCCAGAGTGACATTCCCTGCCTCTGTCCTCCATATCATAGCCTGTGGAAGTTCCCAGAGAAACGCTGCACAAAGAAGAGGTGCTTGAAAGTCTTTATTTTTTTTGGATAATTTTTGTATGTCCAGTCCCAAAACAGACAAAAATGACGAGGAGAAAAAGCAGGTCACATAGAACGAGAGTGTCTCAGTTGGCAGACATAGTTGCTTCGATCCAGGAGACATAATTGCAAACCTTAGTGTAAACCCCGGGATAGCCTTTCTGCGCACATCCAATACCCCAGGAAACAATGCCCTGGAGCTCCCCATTGCAGACTACTGGACCGCCGGAATCCCCCTGTGCACATAAAGGATGCAGATATTCAGCAAATGGTGTCAGCGTAAGCGATGAGCCGGCGATCCCGGAAATCACTGACATTCGAGTCAAGCTCCATTGGGCTTTTTCTACACAGAAGTTCTACGAAGGTCATTTCTGATTACCACTCTACACCTGATGCTACTGTGCCTTACTTTAGTTCCAAGGACACCACAGCTAAGCATGAGTAAGCTGCCTATTTTTGACAGATGCGGTCCTTGGCAGACGCTTAGGATATGTATGTCTTAAACGTTATTCTGCCAAATATTTTCATGGAGCTAGGCACATGTAAAATGCAGAGCAACTGTCAGATGTGTTCATTTTCCAGACTGCCTGGATCTTGGCGTACTGGCTATTTCATTTTCAGTGAGTCGTCCAAAACTAACGTTTGTGTCCTAAGCTCTAAAGTCCTTGTGATTACTACTGACTCTCCTGTGGAGAGTGCAGCACTCCTCCATTTTCAGTAGCCTAAGGTGCAGGAGGTGGTATAGTCTGCTTGTGGAGAATTAGGGCAGAGGTATGCGCTATCTCAAAAAAGGGGCAAAGACTAACGGTGGAAAAAACCTAGGCTCATTCAATAAGCAGCTTTCACCCGAAGCCTCCGCTGTTGTTCAAAAAAACAACATTCAGACATGCCAGTGCAGTGAGCGTAGCAGATTCTCTAATATGATGGCCTCTTCTACTAGCAAAAGGCAGGAGAGAAACATATGGGAAAGGAAAGGCAGATGTTTTACCTGGCAGGAGTCTTTCCCTCCCTCCATGAATCCTACACATATCATGTTCTTGGTAATTTTCCCAGGGTAGGCTTTGGCGCACTCTCTTGAGGAGAGTACAGGAGCCTTCAGGCACTGCAAGGTATCTGGATACAGATCTACAAGAAAATAGGGAGAGATGGTTGAGACACACCTCTTGAGTTCATTTCGGAGCCCGGAGAAGATCTTTCTTAGCAGAAAAGTAATCAATCACTGAACATCCTGTTTTAGCAGTCATCATTTTTCCTCTGAATAGTAATCGCAGCATGGATTCCTTTTGATTAGATGGAACAGATTCTATCCATGGTTCACTGTTCTACACTGCAGCCACATTAACTTTTCTGATACCTAGAAAATCATCAATTGGCAAGTGTGGAGCTAAGAGCTACTCTTGTAGCACATATGCCTCAGGAAAACCACCCTCTCCTCTGGTGCAGGTTTAGTTGTCGTCGGTGGATTAGACGACCAGTCACCATCCACACCTCTGACCACTGGTATAAGAGAATGGAGCTCTCTTGTAGTAATTTTAGCTCCACAATCACAGATTTTGATCTTGGTCTCAGAGAACTGACAACTCTGTTGACATTAGTTAAATTGCGAGTGCTTGGCGCTGTACAGCTGATAGCGCCAGGCCACAAAATTTATGGCAGTGTGAACACCCTGGTGAACGGCACATGGATGACTTAAGTGATTCCATGTGCATAACACCAAACAAGAGGAAGGACCTTAAAAAGGCTTGCCTTTAAAGCAGTTAAATGGTTACTTTCCTACACAGACTGATCACTCAAGAAGGCCTGTCCCACAGCACTTCTCTGTGCTTTACCCTGTACTGTTTGGAGTTAACTGTGAAGTCTTAGAGCGTCTCCCGGGCCCTCATGATGCTGTACATTCCCACAGAGTACTCACTGGCATTGCTGAGTGTGTTGCCCCAGCCAGAGATGAGGCATGTGGTGCCTGCAGTCACACAGCTGGTAGGCAGAGGAACTGTTTGGACAGCTGGGTTGAGCTGGACTGGTTCGGCAAGCTTGATGAGCATAATGTCATTGTCCAGTGTTGCGGAGCTGTAGCCAGAGTGGCGGATGACTTTAGCTGAACTAATAGACTTCTGTGTCGATTCTGTGAGTGCTAGGTTATGTTTCCCCAGCTGCACTAGCATGCGACTGGAAAAGAGAAAGAATGGCCTATGCTTTACTGCTGCCAACAGGTTATGAGGAACCTCCCCGTCACCGTATGCGCTCGCTTCAACATCGCTATCATAGCAGCTGTTTTCATGCAGGTTATCTTTCTTGTCCTGCAATAAGTCCCGGGGATCCACACTGAGATTTGCCCACTCCCAGGAGAGGTGGTGAATTTCTGCAGGTTTATTTTGTTGAGCTGAGACAAGTTGAATATATAACAGTGCTTTATACAAACACGCTGGAAAAAGGCAAACTGCTATCACTCTGACCCCATTCCTCTGCCTGTTCTCCAGTGGCTAAGTTTTAGCAAGATTAATGCAATTTATAAGAAATCACAGCCTGTAACTCATTGCTAGATTATCACATTGTCATTGCAGAAAGTGCTCTGCGTTCACAGAAACATTTGCAGAAGTGGAAAACCCCTTATGATGCCTCAGCCCATCTTCCTGAATGAGCCGCCCATTCCTTGGTTGTCTCCTGTCAGAATGGAGTCACTTACATATTTGGATCTCACAGCTCAGAGTCCCTGCTAGAAGTGAACTGGAAGAAAGAAGCAGGTTATGGAAGAATGTATTTTTTGCCACTTACGACTTGTAGCAGTGAGCAGCTGACAGGACCCACTGGCTGTTGATGAGGGAACCTCCACAGAAGTGATACCCAGAATTCAGGGACACCTGATAGGGGACAGAGTTCTCTGCACAGGTGTAGCCTCCCACGATCTTGTCATCATCATCGGCAGCAGGAGCACTGATGGGGAAGGCAACTGGGAGATAAGAAGTGGCATATGTCAACATGTGAGCCTCACTTGTAGGCTCTACTTCTATTAAAAACTCACAGTGGCAGTCGTGGGCAAGCACTTGCCCATAGTCCAAAAATTTACTGCAGGTTTAGGATCTTGGGCCAGAGGCTTCATCTTTATACTTCAAGTCCTTAAGAGAGAGACAGTCTTTTTTTGAAGCTATGGACACATTTTAGTATTCCTGGGTTAAGATGCCTTATGAAGGCATTCATTCCGCATTTTGTGAAACAAGCTATTATGAACGGACAGCAGTCAAAGGAAGTCGCAGTGCTCTGCCTTGAAACTTTTGCAAGTTGAAACTGGACTTCACTTTCCCACAATGGGTACCTTGCAAATTTGCTCAGAAAATAAGCTTCCTTATAAAGTACAAAAATAAATGTGCTCACCAGCCACACCAACAAAGGTGACAAACAGTATGTAGTTCATGATCTTGAAAGAGCCTCAAGCCCAGCCTTGTAGACTAGAAGCGTGAGCTGCTAGAAATACATTTTTTGAAGTGGCCTTATCTCTAGTCCAAGGATTTCTCCAGACAAAAAGTACACAGTGGAAAATTTGAACATCCAAATGTGGGCATTAATAGGCACTGGTAGAAAGTACAGATAACATATCAGTTAATCATAAACCTTTCCTGATAGAGACCTTTCCTAATAGAGACCTTTCTTAAAAACTTTCCTAAACCTATCTTAATAGCGAGCGATTTTAAATTATTTCAGAGGGCAGCCTTCAATTTAAAAATACATGTGTAGTTGTTTGCCTGCCTCATTCTTATGCACAGCACCCGTTGAGAACAACCCTCAAACTCCTTTGCGATTCCTCTGCGCTGATGGTGTCATTCTTAAAAATGCATATTTTTTACCGGAAGTTGAATATTGTTGGTAATGGACTGTAAGATGCTATACATTTGGAAAAAAACTCAAAACCGCCCAGTGTTGTTAAGTTTATTTTAGGAAATTCCTTTTCTTGAGTAATGTGTGTATTTTTATCATAGAGAACACAGTGTTTTCCCAAATAAAATTATTCAAAAGCAATTTCAATAAGTGAGTATGAAAAAACTACTCTGTGCCCCCCACCTCCCAAGTTAAATTGTTCAAATGTGGGAATGCGCACCGTATCTCTTTGAAAGCGTTTCTCTCATCTAATCTATATGTAATATCGGCCTAAGTACCGAACCATGTTTTTTGTTTAGCTTTGGCATGTTCTGTAAGAGACTCATTTTTGCCTCAGAAGAATTGCAGTATAACAATCCATGTTTATGGATGTAACGTATATGAAAAAAAAATACTGTGAACACAAATAAATGAGATCTTCTGAAATCCTTCTCTGAAAGAGTGATAATTTCTGTCACGACGATGAGTTTGCTAAAGCTGAATGTGTTGATGAATAATCGTTTTCCAAGCAGCTGCCAACTTCATCATGTTAGCTCCTGAAAGACATGGGACAGCCTCAAGTGACTGTAAACAGAAGATATATGCTTTGGGATGCTGAAATGGCATGACAGACTAAGTAGGAACAATCTTTCTCCTCCGTTTCTTGACCAGATTTTGAGAGCCCTGGAGGACTGGCACATGCAGTGGCACTGTCCAGGTGGAAATTTTCCTTCATGCTAAAGGACAAGTCCGAGGCCAGGGACTCCACCAAGGACCTGCATGACTTGTCTTGGGCTTTAAACTGGTATCAGTGCACGGTTTTCTTGCAAACATGTTTTATACTGAGAAACAAATAAGGATTAGAGGCTTCCTGTAGAAAAGGGAAAGATCCGTAATAGTACTAAGCATGGCAAAAGTTACCAAAGCTATCTAATCCCATCATAACTAAGCTGAGAAAGAGCAATTCCTAATCTAGAATAGTGTATAATTTGATCTCCCTGTGGATTCATAATTTCTTTATTCAAAGCACGCCATCGGCACAGAGACAGGCTGTCATGAGATATTTTAAAACAATTTTTTTCCCGAGATATAGCTCTACTAACCTATTAGGTAACACCTAGGCTATGAAGGACATCTTCCTTTTCCTTCTTCTCACAGGGTTTAATATTTGGTTTAGTATCCACCTAAATGTCAGGAAAATCCAGTAATTCAGCATCCGAATTGGGAAGCTCGACCGTACCTGCCCTTATGTTGGTACTTTTTTCTTTTCTCTTGTAACTTACCTAACCTACTCTGACCTTTAACTGATCAGTTATTCTTAACAGCAGGAAAGTCTCTCTGAGACTCTGTGCTACTTGCTTAAATCAACAAGAGGACACTACTGACCTCTTCCCAGACTACTGCCAGAGCTCATGGCAAAAGTCATAGCCCTTGTGTTCCAAAGTCCTTGACGGCAGACATCTAGTGAACATACCTCACCCAAGTCCCTCCCATTCACCTATCTGCCTCTCAGGGCCCCTTCTAGAGGCTCCCGTGAATCCCAAAACGCCAGGGTGTGCGCCAGCAGGGCAGCTCATGGAGCAAACTGATCCCAAATGAAGGCAAACTGAGTGTTTGTGATGCACACCTCGAGGTCATCCAGCAGACTGACTGCTTCAGAACCGCCTTTCAGGCCTTTCAGTGAGAGCTGTGAAGGATGAACAGACCTCCTTTGCATTCAGGTTGACATTGGAAAACCTCCTCCTGCACCTCCTTCCTTTCTTTAAGATGATGAATCTCTACCTGAAATGTAAATACCCTCTTCTGCTCAAAGCTGCTGAACATTCCACAGACCCATTGTAAGGTGTTTTTTTTCAGGGTCTTTCAAAAAAATACACTCTGGGGGGTACATCTCCAGCTGCAAACGTGTCTCTCATTTAATGCAATGATGCTGCAGCAGAATGCTGGCGGCTCCCCGGGCACGGGAAGGAGGAGGATTGGTGAACGGAGGGCAACTGTGTTAGATATTAGCAATGGACAAGCAGTGGCAGCTTGCATTTCTAGAAATCCATGTTCCTAGTTCAAGTATTTCAGTCAGCTGTATCACCCTGGACTCAGATAAAGTAAATACGTTTGTCCAGGCTGATGCAAGATCCTGGGAAAGGGAAACCTGGCGAGACCGTGGGCTGCCAGAGATAAAGCCTCCCAGGAGCATAGAGCAGAGGAGTTTCTGAGGCTAGTCCTTGTACATCTCACAGACCTTTGTGGCGGAGGGGCCGCTGATTCGCTCTTCCCAAGTCTGTCCTGCTTGGCAGCAGCTGGTACATTCTCCAAAGCTTCTGATCCTCCAGCTGTCCCCAGCTGAGCAAACCTTCTGTTACAGCCTCTTGCCCTGTCCTCTCTGTCCGCATTTCTCTTTCCCCTAGGGCACAGCATTCTGCTTTTCTGCTATTTCCACCTGTGTCAGAGACTTGGACTCTCAGTCTCCTAGAGAGACAGAGGAGGTAGGACATGACAGGGGTGTCTAAAATTATGAGTGGCCTGGGGAGACTAGGAAAGGATGGGTTGCTTGCTGTCTCTTCCTGTACAAGAATTAGGGGGCAGCAATCCAAGCCAGGGGGTTTGGCAGGTTCAAAACAAGCAAAGGACAATTCATCCTCTTTCAGGAAAGCTTTCCACAGGTTTTTGTGGATGCAAAAGGTTTACATGGCCTCAAAAAGTGACGGGACACATTTGTGGAAAAAAAAAATCCATTGAGGGCTATGAGGTTGAAAGGCACCCCATCTGACCTCCATTGTTCCCAGGAACCGCCTGGTGTTGGATGGTTCCCTGCTACTCAATCCCAGTAAGAGACCAAAGAGAAGCGCGGAGCCTTCTGGATTCTCAGCCATCTGCCAGGCTGTTTCCCATGACCCAGAGACGGATAGTCAGGGCTACCAAAGTCCTGCAAGAAAGTTTGGAGTGTTACCCAAAATCATCCCTTCATTTGCTGGAGCATAGATGGGAGTCCTGGGAGCAGCTCAGCCCCTTTTGAGCAGGATGAGAGGGGTCAGGTCAGGGCTGGCCTGACAAAGATGTGTGTTAGAAGCTGGGTTTATCTGACCGTGCTGCTGTGCTGTTCTTGTTCAGGCTGAGATGGGAAGCGAGGATGGGGTTTAAATCATGGGAACATTTGCTCTAATGGTTCCTAGTTCTGGAAGGGGCTTGCTAGGGGAGTAAAATACCTAGCTTTCCTAGGCAACATAAAGAATCCTCAGAGAATCTCCTTCCAGATGATTCCTTTTGTGTTCAGGCACTCTCTCAGAAAGGCTCCCCAGGTAGAGATCCACTCTGCTTTCCTTCCCCTATAGATGGTTCCTATACTGCTTGGATAAATCTTTAAATCTGATCGAGAGAGCAACTGATTGTGATGCACATTTCCTTCTCCAGCCTTTGAGCGAAATTTCCCTGGGTCCTGTAAATCCTCCAGTTGCCTTGATAGATATTTTTCCCTGGCCTTCTCTTTCTTCCTTGCCCAAAGCACAGAATCCAAGCATCTAGAGAGGAGAGTGGCCAAGGGAGGCTGTGGTGCCTAAGATCATAGAATCATGGAATCATAGAATCGTAGAATCATGGAATCATAGAATCATTAAGGTTGGAAAAGACCTCTAAGATCATCAAGTCCAACCGTCAACTCAACACCACCATGCCCACTAAACCATGTCCCAAAGAGCCACATCTACACGTCTTTTAAATACTTCCAGGGATGGTGACTCAACCACTTCCCTGGGCAGCCTGTTCCAATGCTTGACCACTTTTTCAGTAAAAAAAATGTTTCCTAATGTCCAATCTAAACCTCCCTTGGCGTAACTTGAGGCCATTTCCTCTCGTCCTATCGCTAGTTACTTGGCAGAAGAGACCAACACCCACCTCGCTAAAACCTCCTTTCAGGTAGTTGTAGAGCGCGATAAGGTCTCCCCTGAGCCTCCTCGTCTCCAGACTAAACAGTCCCAGTTCCCTCAGCCGCTCCTCATAAGACTTGTTCTTCAGACCTTTCACGAGCTTCGTTGCTCTTCTCTGGACACGCTCCAGCACCTCAATGACCTTCTTGTAGTGAGGGGCCCAAAACTGAACACAGTATTCGAGATGCGGCCTCACCAGTGCCGAGTACAGGGGCGTGATCACTTCCCTAGTCCTGCTGGCCACACTATTTCTGATACAGGCCAGGATGCTGTTGGCCTTCTTGGCCACCTGGGCACACTGCTGGCTCATGTTCAGCCAGCTGTCAACCAGGACCTTTTCTACCGGGCAGCTTTCCAGCCACTCTTCCCCAAGCCTGTAGCGTTTCATGGGGTTGTTGTGACCGAAGTGCAGGACCCGGCACTTGGCCTTGTTAAACCTCATACAATTGGCCTCAGCCCATCAATCCAGCCTGTCCAGGTCCCTCTGCAGAGCCTTCCTACCCTCGAGCAGATCAACACTCCCATCCAGCTTGATGTCATCTGCAAACATACTAAGGGAGCACTCAATCCCCTCGTCCAGATCATTGATAAAGGTATTGAACAAGACCGGCCCCAAAACTGAGCCCTGGGGAACACCCCTTGTGACCGGCCGCCAACTGGATTTAACTCCGTTGACCACAGCTCTCTGGGCTCAGCCGTCCAGCCAGTTTTTTACCCAGCGAAGAGTGCACCTGTCTAAGCCGTGAGCCGCCAGCTTCTCTAGGAGAATGCTGTGGGAGACAGTGTCAAAGGCTTTACTAAAGTCCAGGTAGACCGCATCCACAGCCTTTTCCTCATCCATGAGCCGGGTCACTTGGTCATAGAAGGAGATCAGGTTGGTCAAGCAGGACCTGCCTTTCATGAACCCATGCTGGCTGGGCCTGATCCCCTGGTTGTCCTGCATATGCCTTGTGAGCGCCCTCAAGATGAACCGCTCCATAATCTTCCCTGGTACCAAGGTCAGGCTGACAGGCCCCAGATCCTTCTTCCGGCCCTTCTTGTAGATGGGCGTCACATTGGCAAGCCTCCAGTCATCCGGGACCTCCCCTGTTCACCAGCACTGCTGATAAATGAAGGAGAGTGGCTTGGCAAGCTCCTCCTCCAGCTCCCTCAGTACTCTTGGGTGGATCCCATCCGGCCCCATAGACTTGTGAGCATCCAAGTGGCATAGCAGGTTGTTAACTTCTTCCTCTTGGATTATGGGGGGTTATTAAGATACAGCGTCCAGTTTCGGTGAAGGGGCTGGGAAACCAGGAGAAGGAGAGGATTTGGGGTGGTTGAAGACACTCCCCAGGGAGAGTGGAGGGAGCTGGGATGGGTCATTGTAGCCCAAAGGGTCCAAGAAGAGCCAGGGTCAACTCAAGAGACGCCAGAACTGAGTTACACGGAGTGACAGAACAAAGGGCAGCAGGCAAAAATCGGATGCTAGGGGATAAGATTGGAAAAAAATACCAAGGCCCCGGTCTAAGACTGGGACTTGCCAATGGTCCCTTCCCAGCTGTACCGCTGACCACCCAGCTCTTCCCCAGTTTCAGAAGTGGGGGTCTCCCACCCACTCCAGGTGTGATGGAGCTGGCTGAAACCAAATGGGGGGACAGACTGGGTCTCCAATATCACAGAAATCTGGGCTTCTCCATAGCCATTCTGGGTGATACAAAGATGTGTTATTGCTCTGAGGCCATGGGACAGAGGGAATGAAAAGTCATGGGGCTTTTATTAGATCGCTCTGTTGGAAATGGCATAGTCCTGTCCATGGATCTCATGTTCCCAGGTAATATATCCCTGGATCCCATGATCCCGGGATTCACGTGTTCCTGGGTCCACTCTCCATGAAGCCCATTTCTCAGGTCCTGTGTCCCTAGGGTTCCCGGACCTCAAATATCTTGTCTTTCAGGTTTCCAGTTCCCTAGTCCCATGTCTTCAGTCCCCTTCTACCAGAAGCTCAGCTTCTGCATAGAATAGCTTCTCCAGGGGCTTTTTTTTTTTTCCCCCAAAGAGGTGTGGAGGAGTCATCTCTATTCTCCAAACATTTTTCTGGAACATTCCCATTTAAGCTTTGCACCAGGCAGGTTGGCCTTTTGAACCTGACTTGATCCAGCTATCCTGCATTCTTCCCCACTGCTTGGACACCCCTGGGCTTCGTTCTGTTTGTGGGGATACTGGCTAATATTAACCCTAGCAGAAACTCTGTTTCAACTTACGCTACTGTTGTAGAAACTGCCAGATCCTCCAATGTTACCATCAAAGGTACTGACAGTCTGCTGGGGAAAAAGTAGAGAGTTGGAGGAGAGGAACTAAAATCGCCAGAAAACACATAACCAGAGGTGGGAGACCTGCAATCCGCTGCTCCCAGGAATGCCAATGCGCTGGCTGGACCTACCCCATGCGCAGTGCTTCCCTAGGGCATGGAGGATCTTGACCTTTCCCCAGAGAGCTCCAGTCTCCCCATAAACCTCTGCCCCAATACAACAGTCTCCTCTCCCTCATTGCTGTGGAGCTGTGACGTCTGCCTCCACCTATGGAAGTCCCATCGTAGCCCTACACCCTCCCCTTCCTGAAAATCGTTGCCTCCCTTTTTTTCCTCATTTCCTCTTGAGCCAAGGGTATTGGGGGTCATGTCCACACAGAGTCCACCACTACTCACTGCATTGCTGCTGAAGGTGTCATTGCCTTTGCTGTTGTTATTGATGCTGCCAGCATTCTGAAAGAAGTTTGGCTGAGTCCTTGGCCAAGTCTTCCTGAAAAACCCAAACCCACTGCTTGGACATTTGTGTGAGACAGACACCTCTGCCTCCGGTCTAAACCTCACTTTCCCTCCATGGCTCTAATCTGCAGGACATGCCTGGCTTCCAGAAGTAGGCTGAGAAATCCAGCATTGAGGCAGTCCTTCCCAATCCCGGATCCAAAAAATCCCCAGAGAAAAGAAGAAAAATATCCACTTCACTGTAGCATGAAGTAAAAAAACTTGGGGGCTCTGGAGGCCAGTTCTCCCAGGATCAATGGAAAGGAGAGGTGGATGCAACACATCTGAGGATTCTTCATGTGCACGGCTGAAACAGCCATGGCTTAAATGCATAGATGCACTGGCATAGATGCATCCCATCTATGTCAGTTCGTCCCTATTTCTCATACCCAAAAGACAAACCTCCGCCTCCTCCATGTTAGTTCTCCTCTCCCTTCAGCGTGGAGCCATGGGACTCTGGGTTTGTGGAGAACCACAAATGGGAAACCAAGGCTACAAATGGTGACCATAGAGAACAGAGCAACTTGGGGCGAGGGGGAGGAGGGCTGATGTGCAATTTCTACATTTGAATTTGCTGGGAACCTTGTGGGAGTCACAAGCTTGCAAACCACAATCCCAGCTATCTGGGACATGGACTTATCAAGATCACAAACTTCCAGGAGCAGACAACCCAGGAATTACCTGGAGCCAAATGCATGGGCTGTCTCCCCACTTGCCCTGTATTGGCAGGCAGTGAGGTCTATGGCTTAAAGGGGTGAGGGAGGCAACAGGAGCTAAATTGTGAGTTCTCCCTGCCCACAGCAGGAGACATCTCAGGTGAGCTATGGCATGGCCCTGGTGACCAGGACCAGGACAAGAAAGTCCTGAAGAAGTTTCAGAAGGGGTCGTTGAGACCTCCGCTGTTTCCTAGCATCTGATCTGGGCCACTCACTGCATCCCCCGCTGCTTGCTGCAAGACAAGAGGGCTGCCCTGACTGGCCTGCTCTTCTTTAGCTCCAGTGCCACTGAACAGCAAAAGAGAGTGGAAGTCCCCAGGGGAAGCTGATGCTCAGGTATATTTTCACAGTCCACCAAGGACAGAAGCTGAGAAATCCTTCATGGAGTGTGAGGCAGAGGCCTGGTCAGGGGTGCTCCAGCTCATGCTGTAGTTGTGAGGAGAGAGAGATGCTGTCTGGCATGCAAGTGAACTGTGCAACACCACAGTCTCCACCTGTTGATCCAGCAGCTCCTGCTTAGCACCTGTGTACAGTTTTCCTCATGCCTTTCTCTGAACTTTCTCTGAACTCAGAGAAATGCTGAGTGCGTGACACCCCACTAGCCTTCTCCTTCCCGGCATCATGAGGCAGAAGTACCACCAGGGATCCTACCCATTTCCACTTGTTTCTCTTTCCCTGTCGCCAGGTAGAGCTCCAGGCACAGGGTCCGACAGTTCCTATGAGGAGGGAAAGGTGCTGCCAGAAGGGCTTGGCATGGTGAAGACCTCTGTCATTTGTTGCCTGGGTTCCTTTCACCCTTGCCACTCTCCCAGCTGTTCATCCCTGTGCTCATTGGGCTCCCCAGCTAGTCTATGCTGAGTTTGCCCCGTTCAGGAGAGGCCATGTGGATGTCCTTCTGAGCAGAGACACCTGAGGGCGCTGTGGAGAGGATGCCAGTGGCCTGAATCTCATGCGCCTATGAGCAGAGCAGCAGAGAGGTGTCACTGGGTGAGCATGAGTGACTGAAATTGCACCGTACAGCTGCTTTCAAGACCCTACTGGTCTTACCGGCTGCATCCCAGCGGCACTCCCCAGACCCCTCTGGAGGACAAGCTCAGTGCTGTCAGAAGAGGAAACCACCTTGGACAGGTTAATTCACAGGGCAGAGGGGTCAATGACACAGATGGTCTCAGTCCCTGAGCACTCCTTGAATTTGCCAGACAAGGTGTGCTCCTGAAGCAGAGCTGCCAGAAGCCCTTGCCCCAGAGGCAGCACCAGGCTGAGACACCCAGGGCTCCCCAGCTAAGCCCCAGGTCCCAGGGAGAAACCATCTCTGGAGCAACTTGGGACTATCAGCAAGGAAGGTGGAGGGAGAGGTCACCCTGGCCCCCGTCCTCAGCACCTCCCTTGTGGGCCCCACTCGATTCCTTCTTCCTTCCCATGCCAGTGCATTGACTGTTCCTGGGCTCTTCACAGGCATTTACCTTCCTCTCCTACCCCTCTCACCAGCTCTGCTGGGCCAGGGCTGGAGGGAGCCCTGCACAACACACACACACGCATGCGCGCATACACACACACACACAGAGTTATGCGCCACCCCCCCAGGAAAGAGGGTCCTGGCCTGCTTTGTTTCCTGCCCCTCCTAGTCCCAGGATGAGAGGTGTTATGGGTAGGGGTAGCATGGGACAGCTGAGACGCACATCCCGCTCTTTCCTTTGTGAAGTTCAGGAACATTGCCAACTCTGCTGCAGAGATTAACGGAAACTAACCACAGTGGGATTCACAGTTCTCTGCAGGAGAGCAGCTGGAAGCTGCAGGCATTGTTTTGCTCTTCAGAGAAAGGGCAAAGATCTTCACTGCAAAGCCCGTGAGAGCCCTCAGCATCAGAATGCTTGGGGCATTGCAGTGTCTTTCCTAGTCCTGCCTCTCACTGACATTAATTGTTGTGCTCACAGTACTGCACAGAGAAAAAGAGCCCTCACCCAGCCGGGGAGGGGGGCGGAATATAAAATGAATGAGCCATGGCTAGGGGAGAGAGGGAAAATGCATGGGAAAATGCAAGGGACCTATGTGTGTCCTTCATACCTCATTCCTCCAGCTCTCAAAGACTTCAGAAGGAGAAGGGGAACCTCAGCATTCCTCTATCTTGCACACACTCAGGCTCCCATGCAACATTGCCATAGTTCTGCCCATGCAACCCGCCCCCCCCGCTTCTACCCTCCCCACCCTCCTGCATCTCTGCAGGGTTTACCCTTTCCTGTGATTGTGTGCGTCATTCCCCAGTGTTCCCAGCCAGCCAATCCTTTCTCAGATTTCATGTCCTGCCCAACCCCAATATGTCTCATCCTCACTCAGTGGTTCCTCTTCACCTATCTCCGGGCAGCTACAAAAGGCAGGTCCCTGAAAGGACAGAGGCTTTTTCCCCATGGTTCCCTGCTGGTTCTTTGTGGCCATGCTGGCCCCTATGGGTAAGTGAACTCAACTCACCCCTGAGCACCTACATCAATTCCACTGCTGCTTACCCACCTGCGTACCCAGTTGCTGGCAGTGCTCCATTCCCAAAGCTTCCTGTGCTGAGGATGGGCAATAAATGAGTGGGCAGGAATCCCTGAATCTCCTGCAATGGCTGTCTAATTTTTGTTCTGTGCACAGCCCCTAAATGGTTCCTTTTTTGGACACAAACTGCCCAGAAATGTTTCTTGCCTGTTGAAGAGAGATTGGAAACTCACCTGCTGTCCCATCCCTTCCGCTGCTTCCTAGCCTGTCCTGTTCCTTCTCATCCTCTTCTCTACCAACCCACGGTGCCTAGTTCACGTTTTTCCATTTCTTTCCTCCTCCTCAATGCTCCTCCTTTTCCCTTCCAGCATTCGCTCTGGAACAGTCCCCAGACACAGTGATACGACAAGGTCAGTCCGTGAATCTGAGCTGTTCCAAGAAGCAATCCTCCAGCACAGCTATGTACTGGTACAAGTTGCCTTTGGGGAAGGACTCCAGGATGATCCTAGTGGCTTCTGCAATCTCAGGTAGTGAAGAAAAGGTTGAGGAGGATTTCCGAAGCCATTTCACAAGCAGTAAGATACAAGAAGACACGATGACCCTCTTGATAAAGCATGCCTTTCTTAATGACACCGGCATGTATTACTGTGCTGAGAGTGAAACACAGTGGCTAGGCTGCTGAGGGAGCTGAGCACAAACCTCCTCCTGCACAAAAGGAATCTGCTTTCCTCCTCGTCAGTGCTGCACAAGGCAGGATGATCCCTTTCCACTCATTACCTCCTCTGCTTCCTAGCTTTCCACCTCTTCTCAGACTCTATGAGTTCATTTGTACTGCTTTCTCTCCTTGCCACCCCACTCCTCCTTGCCTGCCTCTTTGTTTAACTCTCATTTACATTATATTCACTCCCGTCAGCCCTTCTTCCCCTCTCTGCCTCCCTTTCTCTCCCCACCTTCTTTGTCTCTCTCTGCAGTCTGCTCTCCACACACTGAATTTAACTCGTTTAACGCCAGCCCACCCTGCTCATCATTCTCAATGTCAAACAGAAAGGATGTTCGCATGAGAAGTTCTTGGCGCACCTTTAGATAAAGGCAAGACCAGGCAGGTGGCGTAATAGCCGGTACCAAGTGGGAATTGCCCACGTGCTCCTCCGTTACAACGACCTGTCTGAGGTTACCCTGTGGCCAAGGGATACGTCAAGCACAGCACAGGCCTGAAGGCCGCATTGCACAAGCAGCGCAGCACAGCACAGACCTGCACCTGCTCGGGTTAACTGTTATGTGGATCACTAACTCCTCCCTGTTCAGTGGTCTCCAGGTCAGGATCACTACCCTCCACCCCTTGATCCACACACAGTTTACCTTTCCCAAAGGTATCGTGTAAATTACAGCTTATGTTAGCAAGCTGTGCAGCTAAGAGAAAGTTTCCTGACAGGTTGGAGTGTTACCTCTGTCATAACATACACCATTGCCCGGGCCAGGCCAGCATGGGGTACTCCAGCAGGTTCCTATACTGCAGTTTCTCATGCTAACATAGGGGCTTCTCAAGCCCTAAGCACAAGGCCCAAGAGAGCAGGCATGGCCTGTTCGAGATCACTAACTCTCTGAATACCAGGTGTTCTGCAAGGCTCCCAATGCACTGCCCTACCACCTGCACACCCCAGGGAACCCCATGGGAAATGGAGATCTTTCCCATGGACACATCAAGCACAGCCTCCTCGCAGCTGGAGTGCTGGCGGTGTTGTGGGGCTGTGGGGTTTCTTCCTGTTGCCCGCACAACATCTCTTTGTTCTTTTCTCCCTTTTCTTTTGAGGAAACCGGGGTCATTCCTGAATCTCCAGTAGGCGGTTTGTGGAAATGAATGCAATAGGACACACTTGGAACTGCAACAGAGGGTCTGGGAGCTGGAGACATTGCTGCACCCTTCTGCTAAAAGGACACAGGGGAACATTTTCACTGTAAAGCCCATGACAGCCTTGAGCAGCTGGATCACTTGCTCTCTTGTATGGGTCAGCCTTCCACTGCTGCGCATTGGTGGGCCCACAGCACAGCACAGACGTGTAGAGGCTCTGTTCAGGCCTCTGACACACAGAGAGCATGTCAGTGTATGCAAACTGCAAGCCTTCCTGCCTGCCTGCAATGATTTCCCACACCCTTGGTTTGGTGAGCAAGGCTGTGCCCCATGTAGAGAAGAAGACAGGATTTTTCTCTATCTTTGTCCATCCTCGTCCTGCTGCTCCTTTGCAGAATGCTACAAAAAGGAGACTATCAGCTCTTCTCTGGCACGGAGAAGGTAATTCTGTACCAGCATATCGCACGGTGAATACCCTTCTCCTCAGAAATCACTCCATGGTGCAGTCTCCCAAGAGGCAGTCCCAGCGCCGACCAAAGGCAGCCTTTTCTCTCCTGGAGATCTCCCTTTGGAGGAAGAGAACAGTTACAGAACTCCTCTCTGTCATGCTACAACAGACAGCAGGATGACAGGTCAGCAGCCTTTCCCATACCTGGGCAACATGACAAGCAGCACTGGGATAAGCAGAGAAGATTCCACATTGCAACTTGCAGGGTTAGGAGTCTGTGAGTCTGAGGGTGTCTATAAAGGAGACTCAGCTGAGGGGACAGACACAAACATGCTTTCCTGAGCTCTCTTTCTCCTCCTTTCATTTGGTACCTCTTTGTGCATCTCACTCACTGCCACACATCCCATCATGCTCCTGGGATAACCCTTATCTCCCCCCTGCACATACGCACACTCACACACAGCAGGAAAGCAGCAGAGCAGGGCACACGCACCTCATGGCTGCATGCAGGTGTCCTTCCCCACTGTTCCCAGCCAGCCAACTGCCTTCTCACATTTCAGGCTCGCTCTCACTACCCTGCCCACCCACAGAGACGTCTCTTCCTCTCTCAGCCTTTCCTCTTCACACATCTCTGTGCCTGTGCTGCCACCACGGGCAGGTTGCTGGAAGGAGGTGGCCTCTCTCCATGGTTCTCCACTGGTTCCTTGTGGCCATCCTGGCCCATATGGGTAGGTGAGCTTCCCCTCCGCTTGAACAGCTCCCCTGGAGCCACTGCTGCTGCCTCAGCTGTGTGCCTGGTTGCTGGCAGTGCCCCATTCCCCAAGACTTCCCAGGGGGAGGATGGGCAATGAAAAAGGTGAGCTTTTCCTCAACCTCTTATCTCAGAAAACTCTACAGATCCACAAATTTGTTTCTTCTGTCCTATTTTAATACTTCAATTGAGAGTACTAAGTCATGATTTTTCAAAACAAATTCACTATTGTATTTGAAGCTGGCTTGTGGGGGTTTTATTTTTTTTCTCCTATGTGTCTCTCTCAGAGAAACGGGACACTGTCCCATAGCTTGCTGACATCCTTATGCCACCCCATCCCATGCCATACTTCAAGGAAGCGTTTTCATGTCCCTTTCAACACGTTTCACTCCTCACATCTCTCCTCTTCTCTTTCCAGGCCAGGCCCTTCAGCAGTCGCCAGACACAATTGTCCGAGTGGGAGACTCTGTGACTCTGAACTGCTCCCAAAAGGGGAATGCATTCTCAACCATGTACTGGTACAAGTTGCCCACAGGGAAGGATGCCACTCTGCAGTTGGTTGCATATTCAGCAGAAGGTGGTATGGCAGTGATTGAGAAGGAATTCAGAAACCACTTCCAGAGTAATGGGACTAAGGGCAATCGCTTATCTGTGGCGACCGATCATGCCCTACTCAATGACTCAGGCACATATTTCTGTGCTGAGCAAGACCCACAGCGACTCAAAAGCTGGAGCACCATAGCACAAACCTTGCCATGCAAACAGGGATCTGCCTCCAGCACACACACAGCCCTGTATTTGGCAGTACCCCATTTTCTCCTCTTGCCCTCCAGCTCTATCTACTTAAGGAAAGTGGTGGTATCATCTGTCTGTCTTCTGCCTGGTCTCTAATTTCTTTCCTGTTCTTTCCCATCTCTGAATCACCTTTTGACCCTCTCGTCTTGTATTCACTGCCTTGCCTCATTTCTCTGCCATCCATAGATTGCCTCTCACTTTCCTCTTCTACTCTCTTTCTCTCTGTCGCCCTCCCCTTTCTTCTCTGTCTTCTTTCACACCTGTCCCGCTCCTATTCCCTACATCCTCTTCCATTTCCTCTCCCTTTCAGCCTGTTACACTAACTCATGGGTAAGCAGGATGTGGAATAGTTCACACAGCCCTTTCTTTCTCCACCAGCTGGAAGTCCAAGGCCAATCTGGAGTTGAATGTGGCAAGGGATCCCAGGACTGAGCATTCCTGTGTGTTCTCATGTGTCTACGAGGTTCAAGGGTCTCCTGGGATTGCTCACGCTGTGGTTTCCGAGACTACAGGTGCCTCGCTGGTCACCGGAGCTCAGCAAAAAAAAAAAAAAAAAAAAAAAGCCAACAATGATGTCCTGGGCGGCGTTAGCAAGGGTGTTGCCAGCAGGTTAAGGGAGGCGATCCATCCTCTCCACTCAGCACTGGTGAGGCCATATCTGGAGTACTGGGCCAAGCTCTGGGCTCCCCAGTACAAGAAAGATATGGACTTACTGGAGTGGGCTTACGCAGGGACACAAAGCTGATTAAGGGACTGCATCATCTTTCATATGACAACAGGCAAGAGAGCTGGGACCCCTTACCCTGGAGAAGGCAAGGCTCAGGTGGGATCTTAGCAATGTGTATAAATACCAGAAGGGAGGTGTGGATGAAGATGAGGGAACCAGACTCTTCTCAGTGGGGCCTAGTGACAGGGCAAGAGGCAATTGGCTCAAATTAAAGCGCATGAAATTCCATCCGACCGTAAGAAAACACATTTTTACCATTGTTTTACTGGGAACAGGCTGCCCAGAGAGGTTGGGACATCTCCACCCTTGGAGATATTCCAAATTAACTGGATATGGTCCTGGATAACCTACTTTGCCTAACTCTGGTGAGCAGGGAGGGTTAGACTGTAGGATCTCAAAAGGTCCCTTTGGATGGACCTGCCCCATTCACTGGACAGGCCTAGGATGAATGAATCAGGGAGCAGCTCAGGAGAGAAGGACCTCAGGAGAGAACAGACTACCCCCAGTCAGCAAGGTGCTCTGTGGCCATAAACCATCATACCTTTGGCTCTACTAGCCAGAATGGAGCTGTCAGGGCCAGGAGGGGGATCATTCCCCCACCCTGCTCCACACTGGGGAGGCCACAGCTGTGGACTGGAACCACGTTGAGGACAAGGGAGATGTCTATCCTATCAGAGGTCTTGGACCTTGATGACTGAGCTTGGTGAGCACTGGAACACAGGGCAGGTGGGGAGAGGTTGAGTGTTCTGGGTTTGTCCAGCCAGAAGACGAGAAGGCAGGGGAGCATTAGTTGCAGCTTCTCATTCCCTGGCGGAAGCTGAGGACGGGTTAGTAACAGACTCTTCTTGGAGGTGCCCAGGAAAGGACTGAAAGATGATGGGCACAAGCAGGGATGGGGAAATTCTACTGAGGCAGAGGGACAAATCCTTTGCCAGAGGAGTGAGGCAGCCCTCGGACAGGGCCTGGTATTCGAAGGAGTGGTTTGCATCTGGGGAACTTTCCGAACTGCCCTGGTCCAGGCCCTGAGAGACCTGCTCCAATTCTAGAGCCAACCCTTACCTGAGCAGAGGGCAGACTGGAAACCCTTGGGTACCACCCCCCCACAAGCACCTCTGTGAGCCCTTGGTGTATTCCCCAGCGCTGTACAGCTTTCAAGAAGGATGGGGGAATGTTTGGATGAGAGGGTCTTTGTGGAACTCACATAGACTGCTGGTTGTCCTGCCAAGAAAGACAAATGTGTGTTAATCCTGTCTGGTGATGGGAAGAAGGGGATAGAAAGTTACTCTCTGAGGAAGGAAGGTGCCCTCTGTCCCTTTTCCCTACGCAGATCATTTCATGGTTCAGTTTTTACAGGTGAACATCTTCGCTGAAACCAGTTCTGGGGTTCTTAAAAAAACCCTCTGTGATTTCAAAGAGATTCTAGTGGGGTCCCATCACACAGGATTCCAAGTCTTAGATCAGGGCCCCAGGATTTGTCCAATATGAGTGTCCTCAAACCTTGACTTATGTCCAGTGCTCCTTACTCCATCACACAGAAGAGCTCAGCTCCCTTTCAGCCATTGGGGCTGCACTCCACTCTACCTGCACCTCTCTGGACCAGACCAACCCAGCCTGGCTGCCCCCGCCCCCACTTCCCTTTGTCCCTTGGTCAGGATGGGATGGGTGCCCTCTCTGTGCACCTTGGAGCAGGAGGTGGAACCAAGGCCTGGAGTCTCTCCCACATGCCACTTACATCCTGGCCATTCAAAGCATTGTTGACCATGATCCTGCTGTTGGACCTGCCTTTGCCTTGGGAAGACAAATGGACGTCACCCTTTGCCCAGTGTGAAGCAGGGGCCACTCTGTATCCCTGCCCAGGGCCAATGTTCAGCCATCAGCCCAAACCTCTGCCCACACAGGTCCAGCCTAGGAACTGACTGCTCTGCACTCATGTCACCAAGTTATAGGGTGCAGATAGTTTCCCCAGAGAAGGAGAAGTCATAATCCACTTGGGGATTAATCCCATGGGAAGTAATTCCATAATTCTTTAATCCTATTATCCCAATGAAAAGAATTCTGTAATACTATTGAGGAGTAATACCATAACCGTCCTGAGTTTAGTCCCATAAACTCAGTGAGGATTAATCCTGTAATGCCAGATGGGAAAAACGCTGAAATCCCACTTGGGATTATTCCCAAACTATACACGGGCATTAGGCAGCAATGTGATTAAACCCATAATTGGATATTTATCTCATAATCTCGGTGGGAAATAATCCCATAATCCCTGCCAGGAGAGAAGTCAGAAATAATACCGAGACAGAGACCTCCACATTTTTCCCTGAGGAAGAATCACAGGGGTGCAAATAGGGTGGTTCAGGATGCCTGAACCCTTTTGTGCAATTTTGCATAGCCGATGTAAGGGGTTAATTTTTCTGCCCGCAGCTCCAGTGGCAACACAAGACTGCCTCTCAAGGAACCCAGGCAGCCAGACTCCCAGCCCCACATCCCCGACCAGATGGACACCCGGTTGCCTTGGATCTCATCTAAGAGGTTCGCAGTGGGCTCAGGAGAGAGCTAACCAAGAGCACTGAAGCGTCCCAGGGGTTTTAAAGCTGAATAGGCACCCTTGCCCCTTCCCGTCATCCTCTCCCCACACCCAGACCAGAGGCTTTTTATTCTACTTTCTTGGATATTTCTGGAATCTGGATGCAACAGCTAGGACTTCACTGTGTCTCAAGCTCCCCATGCCCCAGCTCGAGTCCTCAGCTTTGGGCCCGGCCCTGCCCTGAGAAGAGGGGAGAGTGAGGTCCTTGAGGAGACCTGTCTCTGTCTGTACCCACCCACACACAGGTTCATTACTCTTTGCGCATTGCCCAGAGACAGAGACTCACCCCAGCCCACCCCACCACTGCCCTGGGCTGTGTGTATTTTCACCAGGGCTTGGTAGAGAGGCCCTCGCCCCACTTCATGACCCTATGCAGAGCTCTCAGCCTGGTGGGAGGAGGGGGCAAGTTTGTTTGCTCCTCAGCACGAAGAGGATGTGAAATCCGGGTTCACAGCACACAGAAATTCTGAAAAGGAACACAGGAAGCAAAGCAGGTCTCCCACCACCAACTCACACCCCCAGCCCAAGGAGAGAAGAGGCGCCACAGCTGCATGCTGCCTGCCCACTGTCACCTTTCTGGTTCCGCCATTGTTCTGAAAGCTTTCGGAGTCCCCCCATGGAAGCTCTTGCCATGCAATGGAAAGGGTGATGGGTGGGGGTGGAGGGGATGGGGGGTGTGCGCCCCATGTTTCCCTAGCGCATGGAGGATCTTGACCTTTCCCCAGACCCACCCTCTGAATGATATGAACCAGATTACACAGAGCCAGTCCCCAGAGATACATGGAGCTAGGACTCGATTGTCCCTAGGACTCGGTGTCCCTGTATTGAGCACGATGGCTCCTTGGATTCCCTCTTCGGGGACTCCAGGGGTAAGCAGTAATGCCAGACACCCTCTGTGGTGCAGTTCTCAGACACTCAGTGGGTAAACCCCTGACGAGCGCAGAAGCTCCTGTAATGGGGCAGGTTGTTGGCTTTGCTCTCTCAAGCGACTTCCTGGGAGCACAAGATGTTTGACTTGAGCCCGAGACTCCTAAGCCACTGAGGAGGCTCTTAAATCACTTTGCGCTCAGTAACATACCCTGAAGAGGAGCGCAGGGGCCACCAGCTCTCCCTGTAACCAAGAGTAGGCACATCAGGAAAAGAAACAGACCAGGCAGGTTCTCCACCCCTAGGAAGGTGGGATTTGGGACAGCGAGGCCTCCTTCTGTGGCTCTGCAAGCACAGCACACGATGTCCCACTTAGTCTCCAGGCAAGGACCAACTCTTCCATGTTGCAGATCCAAAGTCTCTGCTTCAATGCCCTGCCTCTTTCTGACCTCCCCGCAAAACCCTACCCTCTCCCATTCCTCCCCCTTCCCTCTTTCATACAATGCCATGGATCATCTGTCCTCCCAGCAGAGACAGAAGGGTGGGCAGTGACACGAGGTCTTTCCTCCAGCTCACATATTTGCTTTCAGCCATCCAGGGAGCTACAGGCAAGTATGAGCATCAAAACCCACAGTAACAGATTCTATGCGTTGGCCCAGATGGCGCTTTGCAGGCAGGAGACGTTTCCGTGCAAACCAGGAAGTCTGTCAGCACACACATCTTTCACCTATGAGAACCCAGAAGCGACAGAGCTTTTGAACAGCTGCTTTCAAGTTCCTCCTCATCCTTTCACCCATGAACAGGACCATAGAGCACTATGCTTGTAAAGCTGCATATCACAGTGCCTCCAGAGCCCTGAGCCAGACTCAAAGAATGAGAAAGCTTCTAGGGAAAAGGGAGGCAACAGCCCAAGGACCGAGTCATCTGGGAAGGATGCAGGTGAATGGATGTGGCTGTGTCTTGATGAAACAAGGCTTCGTGGACACGCTGACCATGTCAAGCTATGCAAGTCTTTCCAGCAGCACACTGCTTTTTATGTTAAGTACCATCAAGGGCGCTGGATGTTTTGAAGTGGATGCGATCCATGTGAGGGAAAGAAAGTCTCCTGTTCTACCACAAATAACCCACAAGGAGGAGGCAGGCATTAGATGTAACCTTGTTCTGTGTCCTTGAGGGGGAATTCCTGCCCAGCTTCTTCCCACTACCCTCACCCCCGAATAATCATTCTCACTCCCAGTCGAAGGCCAAGGGCAGTTTTTTCTCCCTTCAGATCTCTCTTTGGAGGAGGAAGGTGCATTTGTGCAAATCCTCTTTGTCAAGCTACGACGCACACCAGGATCATTATGTCAGCAGCCTGCTCTGTGCCTGGGGCAATAGCATGAATAGCTTTGGGCTGAGCAGAGACGATCCCACACTGCAGCTTGTGGGGTCAGAGCCTGTGAAGTTCCAGGGAGTCTGGAATGGAGTGTCAGATGTGGGACAGAGAAGCAGAAACCGCGCCCCATATCTCTGTCTCCATTGCATAATAACTCTTTTCGGGAGATCTCCGCTGATGCGGAAGGAAGAAAGGAAAACCCCACAGCATCCCCCCCTGCCCTGCCTCAAACTCGGGCTCCCATCCAGCCCCATTATGCTCCTGTGGTTGCAAGCATACATATACACACATATAAAGACAGCTGTGCAGAGTTCATACCACCCACTGTGTGTGAGTGTTATTTCCCAGCCAGCCAACTACTTTCTCACATTTCAGGTGCTCTCACACTGCCCTGCCCACCCCCAATGTCATGCATCTCTTCCTTCCGCAGCATTTCCTCCTCACACGTCTCTGTGCCTGTGCTGCCACCACAGGCAGATTTCCTTCGCTAACTCGTATTTTTTTCTGATTTCCTCCCCCTTTGAAACGTTTCTAACACATTCACATTTTCTGTCAGCTTTTTCTGCTGGTCATTCATAGACAGATGAGAAACTTGCCCATAGCTTTTAAACCCATCCCATCCCTTAGCCCTTCTAGAGTTTGTGGGTTTTTTTTCATCCCCTTCCTCCTCAAATCATGTCACCTTCTGCCTAGCCTCCTGCTTCTTTTTTTTTCTTTTTTTTTTCCCCCTCTCCTGACAGGGTAGGCCCTTCAACAGTCTCCAGATGCAGTCATCAAAGAGAGAGGAGCTGTGACCCTCAGCTGTTTCCAGATGGGAACCACATACCCCTACATACTGTGGTATAAGCAGGCTCAAAGAAAGGATACCATGCTGCAGCTGGTAGTGTTTTCAGTGCAAGGGGAAAAGGCAGAGTTTGAGACCGGATTCCAGAATCACTTCAAGAGCTGTGGGAGTATGGGCTGTCGCTTGTCCTTTTCAATAGATTTTGCCTCAGTGAAGGACTTCGGCATGTATTACTGTGCTAAGATACATATTGATTCAGATGCTGAGGAAACTGAGCACAAATCTGTCTGTACAGAAAGTGATCTGATGGCTGGGGAGATTCTGCCTCTTCTCTCTTGGTATGGTCAGCTGGCCATTGCCTACAGAGTTGAGGCCAGGGGTCCCTGGAGAATCAGTTTGGGAGAGTATGGGTTCAACTATAATTTTCCTCACACCATCACAAGATGCAGCCTTCCCTCTTTTTCTGTAGAGAGCAGAGTGGGGAGTGATGAGAAAAGGGTTATTTCCAAAGGCAAATGAGAGCCTGATTGTCAGGGATCTGCACCAGGTATTGTCTCTGCGGAGAAGTTAGGACCTGCAGAGCATCCAAGGCCAGCTGCGCTTCCTGGAACCATCCAGAACCGTTGGAAAAGCTGAGGACGTTTTGTGGAGGGGAAGAACCTGCCGATGTGCGGGAGGCAGTGAAACAGAGCTCATGCTGGAGTGAAAGATGGTAATGCAGCCTCAAACCACCTCTTGTACTTGGCGCAAAGGGCATGGCAGAGTTCAGCATGCTGACCATGATGCAAACCTCAGTTCATTGGCAGCACTGACACCTTGCAGGCTGCAGGGGATGCAGTCCATCCCTTTGTGCAAGGGAGGGAAGGGTGCAGGAAGACACCCATGCCTGTTCATTGTATGAGGGTGGAGGATCCCAGCTTCTTCAAGCACCTCACCTGCTCACTGAAGCAAAGTAAGCGGGTTCACAGACTTTGTGTCTCTTTGTGTGCCAGCAGAAACACACAGAATTTCTGTGCTGCCTATGTTTGTGCTGATATTGCCAGTACATCATACGTACATCACAATGCTTTCTCTGTTTCCCTTTTTTGTTAAGCACCACGTGATTGAGGAAACGGTTAGCAATCTTTGAGAGGAAGATAACTATTCCCACTTTTCTGGAGCCAGACAGGAGGAAAACTTCAACATTAAGCATATAAGGAACTCAAGAGAGACCAGAATATTCTATTCAGCTAGGGATGTCTTTCTCCGTATCATGCAGCTGTGTAATACCTGCATAGCTATAGTATGCAGCTAGTAGGCTGTGCTTGAAGCCCTTCCCAGTAACAGAGACTGCAGTCATCCAAGCACAAACCCAAGAGTGAGGTGTCTCAGGAGTCTATTATATCAAAGCTATTTTATCAGGGTGAAGTCTCCCAGTTACAGACATATGCCCACAGAATAAATAGATCCACATGTGCTCTTAGACTCCACTGATCAATTCACACCCGCTGTCTGGAGAGAGGCTTGTTCACTAATGACCTTATTGCTCCTTTAGAGATTTTATCTTTTTTTTCTTTCTTCCTTCCCCTTTTTTGGATCTTAATATGTTTTGCTCCCTTCTTCTGCTATTTATTTTCTCTCCGGAATTCTCCCCCTTTTTTGCTGTGGTATTTAGATTTATCTGGGTTAATCTGAGATCTCCTCGGAAATCTTGTTACCTAGGTCGAACAGCAGACATCTCAGCTGTGACCCACGGGCTAACAAAGGTGTTGCAATCCCTGCTTCTTGAAAAACTGATGATTTTTCTCACTTCCGTTTTTTCCTCCCGTCGTTTTGTCCGGAGCTATTCCTTCTTATTCTAGTACAGCGTCATCTCTGAGTCACAGATCCTCCCCTCCACCTTTCCCCAAGAGACATGTAAACTTTTACACAAACCAGCATAATTTGTTGCCCAGTTCTCGTCTTAACGTTTCTTCCGAGTGTTGTGTCTCTTTGGAGAAGTTGGACTGACTGAGAGTTTTAGCTCTGTCTCACCTTTGGAACCTTTTAGTTAAGTGCTGCTGCCACTTGGTTACTTCCCTTCCTGCCATGCCAGGTTGGTGCAAGGTTTTCATGCCTTCATATACGCATTCAAATACATTGCGTTTGATCCCACTGGACTTCTTCCTGAGAAAAAATAGAGAAAGTACAGGGCACTTTGTCCTGTTGACCCTCAGGCTCTAATTGGGGCTCACAGCTCTGTAATCCTCTCGCTCCTGCTGTGCAGAGCTGTGTGATAAAAGCAGCATGTGGAAATGTCAGCAGAGCGAGAGAAAGAAAAACAGTGTCCACATCTCAGTGCTCTGCAGGTGTCTGCTGCTCTTATTAGAGAGCACAAAGGAGGGAACAACTTTGTCAGCGACTGCTTCATGGCGCTGTCCACCGCAGGCATTAGTGATGTTCCAGCCGTGTAAGAGGGGAGATCCTGTGAGGATATTCCAACAATTTGAAAATCAAGTATGGCCTCTAATCTGGAAAGTAGAATTTCTTCTTTATCCACTGGAGACCTTGACACATCGGGGGGATAGTGACAGAGGACTGGGACTGTTTCCAGACTGCTCTTCTCAACATCCTTGACTGTCATATTGAGAATGCACTCAGCCTGATGATAGAAGTATTTCTTTCCCTCCATTTTCATCTCGTCATCTTTTCGTCGCGTCCTCTCCTCTGTCCTCCAACATTTTCTTCTCCTTGTCCCTAACATACCAGGCAAAGATATCAACCACCCTCCACTCACCGTGATCAGGGAGGGAGATCCTGTGACTTTCAACGGCTCCGGGATAAGAATTCTGTCTCCTGGTGAAAGCAAGCTGAAGGAAAGGATGCCAGGCTACAGCTCAGGGCTTTTTCTGGAAAAGGGCAGATGCAGAGAAGGAATTCAGCAAGTGCTTCCAGAGCAATGGGACACAAAGCTACAGTCCGATCCTGTTCGTATATTGTGCCTATCTCAATGTCTCAGGCACTTATTACTCTCCTAAGAGATATTTCAGTGACAAGACATCTGAGAGAGCCAGGCACAAACTTCTCTGTAGGCAAATGGCACTTGTTCCTTCATGCCCTGCTCTTCTCCTCTCCCTCCCTTTCCTCCAGTATCAGATTTCTTTTAAATTTCTCCCCGCTTCGCCTGTTCTCTGCTTTTTCTCTCCTTTTATTTTACTCAAACTCTCTATTTCCCTTTTCTTTTTTAGGAGACAGCTACACAGCCCATTGGCAACTTTGGCAGCTTTTTCATGGACTTTCAACTCCAGTGCCAGTTGGGGTTAGGAGGAGTTAAAACCGGAAGCCAGGAACATCTCTGTACTTTTGACTCTTTCAGGAAAAATAAGCAAGCCCAGCACGACCAGTTAACTGAGCAAAAAAGTATAGACAGCAGCCCCAGTGGCAGTGGTACATGAAGAGAACAAGCCTTAGCAAGAGCTTGTTTCATTCCCCAAGTAGAGCTTTCAGGGAGGGAAATGTTCAGTCATATTGTTGGAAGTGGGAGTGGGGGCGATGGGGAGCGCTTGTGCTGCTGCCTGCCGTTTTCTACAGTAGGACTATGCTGCCTGTGTGATTCAGCGCATTCTCTCCTCTCTTTTAGGCACTTTTGTAGCACCTGAGTACACGCTGATAAACAGAAAAGATGTTCTGCTCCACAAATGGCTGCCTGTAACTGACAGAAAGACTCCCGCAGATGAGTCTGCAAAATGTTCCAAGATCCTGCTAATTGAGAGGCCCTACAAATATTAAATATTTTCCCCAGAGTGACATTCCCTGCCTCTGTCCTCCATATCATAGCCTGTGGAAGTTCCCAGAGAAACGCTGCACAAAGAAGAGGTGCTTGAAAGTCTTTATTTTTTTTGGATAATTTTTGTATGTCCAGTCCCAAAACAGACAAAAATGACGAGGAGAAAAAGCAGGTCACATAGAACGAGAGTGTCTCAGTTGGCAGACATAGTTGCTTCGATCCAGGAGACATAATTGCAAACCTTAGTGTAAACCCCGGGATAGCCTTTCTGCGCACATCCAATACCCCAGGAAACAATGCCCTGGAGCTCCCCATTGCAGACTACTGGACCGCCGGAATCCCCCTGTGCACATAAAGGATGCAGATATTCAGCAAATGGTGTCAGCGTAAGCGATGAGCCGGCGATCCCGGAAATCACTGACATTCGAGTCAAGCTCCATTGGGCTTTTTCTACACAGAAGTTCTACGAAGGTCATTTCTGATTACCACTCTACACCTGATGCTACTGTGCCTTACTTTAGTTCCAAGGACATCACAGCTAAGCATGAGTAAGCTGCCTATTTTTGACAGATGCGGTCCTTGGCAGACGCTTAGGATATGTATGTCTTAAACGTTATTCTGCCAAATATTTTCATGGAGCTAGGCACATGTAAAATGCAGAGCAACTGTCAGATGTGTTCATTTTCCAGACTGCCTGGATCTTGGCGTACTGGCTATTTCATTTTCAGTGAGTCGTCCAAAACTAACGTTTGTGTCCTAAGCTCTAAAGTCCTTGTGATTACTACTGACTCTCCTGTGGAGAGTGCAGCACTCCTCCATTTTCAGTAGCCTAAGGTGCAGGAGGTGGTATAGTCTGCTTGTGGAGAATTAGGGCAGAGGTATGCGCTATCTCAAAAAAGGGGCAAAGACTAACGGTGGAAAAAACCTAGGCTCATTCAATAAGCAGCTTTCACCCGAAGCCTCCGCTGTTGTTCAAAAAAACAACATTCAGACATGCCAGTGCAGTGAGCGTAGCAGATTCTCTAATATGATGGCCTCTTCTACTAGCAAAAGGCAGGAGAGAAACATATGGGAAAGGAAAGGCAGATGTTTTACCTGGCAGGAGTCTTTCCCTCCCTCCATGAATCCTACACATATCATGTTCTTGGTAATTTTCCCAGGGTAGGCTTTGGCGCACTCTCTTGAGGAGAGTACAGGAGCCTTCAGGCACTGCAAGGTATCTGGATACAGATCTACAAGAAAATAGGGAGAGATGGTTGAGACACACCTCTTGAGTTCATTTCGGAGCCCGGAGAAGATCTTTCTTAGCAGAAAAGTAATCAATCACTGAACATCCTGTTTTAGCAGTCATCATTTTTCCTCTGAATAGTAATCGCAGCATGGATTCCTTTTGATTAGATGGAACAGATTCTATCCATGGTTCACTGTTCTACACTGCAGCCACATTAACTTTTCTGATACCTAGAAAATCATCAATTGGCAAGTGTGGAGCTAAGAGCTACTCTTGTAGCACATATGCCTCAGGAAAACCACCCTCTCCTCTGGTGCAGGTTTAGTTGTCGTCGGTGGATTAGACGACCAGTCACCATCCACACCTCTGACCACTGGTATAAGAGAATGGAGCTCTCTTGTAGTAATTTTAGCTCCACAATCACAGATTTTGATCTTGGTCTCAGAGAACTGACAACTCTGTTGACATTAGTTAAATTGCGAGTGCTTGGCGCTGTACAGCTGATAGCGCCAGGCCACAAAATTTATGGCAGTGTGAACACCCTGGTGAACGGCACATGGATGACTTAAGTGATTCCATGTGCATAACACCAAACAAGAGGAAGGACCTTAAAAAGGCTTGCCTTTAAAGCAGTTAAATGGTTACTTTCCTACACAGACTGATCACTCAAGAAGGCCTGTCCCACAGCACTTCTCTGTGCTTTACCCTGTACTGTTTGGAGTTAACTGTGAAGTCTTAGAGCGTCTCCCGGGCCCTCATGATGCTGTACATTCCCACAGAGTACTCACTGGCATTGCTGAGTGTGTTGCCCCAGCCAGAGATGAGGCATGTGGTGCCTGCAGTCACACAGCTGGTAGGCAGAGGAACTGTTTGGACAGCTGGGTTGAGCTGGACTGGTTCGGCAAGCTTGATGAGCATAATGTCATTGTCCAGTGTTGCGGAGCTGTAGCCAGAGTGGCGGATGACTTTAGCTGAACTAATAGACTTCTGTGTCGATTCTGTGAGTGCTAGGTTATGTTTCCCCAGCTGCACTAGCATGCGACTGGAAAAGAGAAAGAATGGCCTATGCTTTACTGCTGCCAACAGGTTATGAGGAACCTCCCCGTCACCGTATGCGCTCGCTTCAACATCGCTATCATAGCAGCTGTTTTCATGCAGGTTATCTTTCTTGTCCTGCAATAAGTCCCGGGGATCCACACTGAGATTTGCCCACTCCCAGGAGAGGTGGTGAATTTCTGCAGGTTTATTTTGTTGAGCTGAGACAAGTTGAATATATAACAGTGCTTTATACAAACACGCTGGAAAAAGGCAAACTGCTATCACTCTGACCCCATTCCTCTGCCTGTTCTCCAGTGGCTAAGTTTTAGCAAGATTAATGCAATTTATAAGAAATCACAGCCTGTAACTCATTGCTAGATTATCACATTGTCATTGCAGAAAGTGCTCTGCGTTCACAGAAACATTTGCAGAAGTGGAAAACCCCTTATGATGCCTCAGCCCATCTTCCTGAATGAGCCGCCCATTCCTTGGTTGTCTCCTGTCAGAATGGAGTCACTTACATATTTGGATCTCACAGCTCAGAGTCCCTGCTAGAAGTGAACTGGAAGAAAGAAGCAGGTTATGGAAGAATGTATTTTTTGCCACTTACGACTTGTAGCAGTGAGCAGCTGACAGGACCCACTGGCTGTTGATGAGGGAACCTCCACAGAAGTGATACCCAGAATTCAGGGACACCTGATAGGGGACAGAGTTCTCTGCACAGGTGTAGCCTCCCACGATCTTGTCATCATCATCGGCAGCAGGAGCACTGATGGGGAAGGCAACTGGGAGATAAGAAGTGGCATATGTCAACATGTGAGCCTCACTTGTAGGCTCTACTTCTATTAAAAACTCACAGTGGCAGTCGTGGGCAAGCACTTGCCCATAGTCCAAAAATTTACTGCAGGTTTAGGATCTTGGGCCAGAGGCTTCATCTTTATACTTCAAGTCCTTAAGAGAGAGACAGTCTTTTTTTGAAGCTATGGACACATTTTAGTATTCCTGGGTTAAGATGCCTTATGAAGGCATTCATTCCGCATTTTGTGAAACAAGCTATTATGAACGGACAGCAGTCAAAGGAAGTCGCAGTGCTCTGCCTTGAAACTTTTGCAAGTTGAAACTGGACTTCACTTTCCCACAATGGGTACCTTGCAAATTTGCTCAGAAAATAAGCTTCCTTATAAAGTACAAAAATAAATGTGCTCACCAGCCACACCAACAAAGGTGACAAACAGTATGTAGTTCATGATCTTGAAAGAGCCTCAAGCCCAGCCTTGTAGACTAGAAGCGTGAGCTGCTAGAAATACATTTTTTGAAGTGGCCTTATCTCTAGTCCAAGGATTTCTCCAGACAAAAAGTACACAGTGGAAAATTTGAACATCCAAATGTGGGCATTAATAGGCACTGGTAGAAAGTACAGATAACATATCAGTTAATCATAAACCTTTCCTGATAGAGACCTTTCCTAATAGAGACCTTTCTTAAAAACTTTCCTAAACCTATCTTAATAGCGAGCGATTTTAAATTATTTCAGAGGGCAGCCTTCAATTTAAAAATACATGTGTAGTTGTTTGCCTGCCTCATTCTTATGCACAGCACCCGTTGAGAACAACCCTCAAACTCCTTTGCGATTCCTCTGCGCTGATGGTGTCATTCTTAAAAATGCATATTTTTTACCGGAAGTTGAATATTGTTGGTAATGGACTGTAAGATGCTATACATTTGGAAAAAAACTCAAAACCGCCCAGTGTTGTTAAGTTTATTTTAGGAAATTCCTTTTCTTGAGTAATGTGTGTATTTTTATCATAGAGAACACAGTGTTTTCCCAAATAAAATTATTCAAAAGCAATTTCAATAAGTGAGTATGAAAAAACTACTCTGTGCCCCCCACCTCCCAAGTTAAATTGTTCAAATGTGGGAATGCGCACCGTATCTCTTTGAAAGCGTTTCTCTCATCTAATCTATATGTAATATCGGCCTAAGTACCGAACCATGTTTTTTGTTTAGCTTTGGCATGTTCTGTAAGAGACTCATTTTTGCCTCAGAAGAATTGCAGTATAACAATCCATGTTTATGGATGTAACGTATATGAAAAAAAAATACTGTGAACACAAATAAATGAGATCTTCTGAAATCCTTCTCTGAAAGAGTGATAATTTCTGTCACGACGATGAGTTTGCTAAAGCTGAATGTGTTGATGAATAATCGTTTTCCAAGCAGCTGCCAACTTCATCATGTTAGCTCCTGAAAGACATGGGACAGCCTCAAGTGACTGTAAACAGAAGATATATGCTTTGGGATGCTGAAATGGCATGACAGACTAAGTAGGAACAATCTTTCTCCTCCGTTTCTTGACCAGATTTTGAGAGCCCTGGAGGACTGGCACATGCAGTGGCACTGTCCAGGTGGAAATTTTCCTTCATGCTAAAGGACAAGTCCGAGGCCAGGGACTCCACCAAGGACCTGCATGACTTGTCTTGGGCTTTAAACTGGTATCAGTGCACGGTTTTCTTGCAAACATGTTTTATACTGAGAAACAAATAAGGATTAGAGGCTTCCTGTAGAAAAGGGAAAGATCCGTAATAGTACTAAGCATGGCAAAAGTTACCAAAGCTATCTAATCCCATCATAACTAAGCTGAGAAAGAGCAATTCCTAATCTAGAATAGTGTATAATTTGATCTCCCTGTGGATTCATAATTTCTTTATTCAAAGCACGCCATCGGCACAGAGACAGGCTGTCATGAGATATTTTAAAACAATTTTTTTCCCGAGATATAGCTCTACTAACCTATTAGGTAACACCTAGGCTATGAAGGACATCTTCCTTTTCCTTCTTCTCACAGGGTTTAATATTTGGTTTAGTATCCACCTAAATGTCAGGAAAATCCAGTAATTCAGCATCCGAATTGGGAAGCTCGACCGTACCTGCCCTTATGTTGGTACTTTTTTCTTTTCTCTTGTAACTTACCTAACCTACTCTGACCTTTAACTGATCAGTTATTCTTAACAGCAGGAAAGTCTCTCTGAGACTCTGTGCTACTTGCTTAAATCAACAAGAGGACACTACTGACCTCTTCCCAGACTACTGCCAGAGCTCATGGCAAAAGTCATAGCCCTTGTGTTCCAAAGTCCTTGACGGCAGACATCTAGTGAACATACCTCACCCAAGTCCCTCCCATTCACCTATCTGCCTCTCAGGGCCCCTTCTAGAGGCTCCCGTGAATCCCAAAACGCCAGGGTGTGCGCCAGCAGGGCAGCTCATGGAGCAAACTGATCCCAAATGAAGGCAAACTGAGTGTTTGTGATGCACACCTCGAGGTCATCCAGCAGACTGACTGCTTCAGAACAGCCTTTCAGGCCTTTCAGTGAGAGCTGTGAAGGATGAACAGACCTCCTTTGCATTCAGGTTGACATTGGAACACCTCCTCCCGCACCTCCTTCCTTTCTTTAAGATGATGAATCTCTACCTGAAATGTAAATACCCTCTTCTGCTCAATGCTGCTGAACATTCCACAGACCCATTGTAAGGTGTTTTTTTTCAGGGTCTTTCAAAAAAATACACTCTGGGGGGTACATCTCCAGCTGCAAACGTGTCTCTCATTTAATGCAATGATGCTGCAGCAGAATGCTGGCGGCTCCCCGGGCACGGGAAGGAGGAGGATTGGTGAACGGAGGGCAACTGTGTTAGATATTAGCAATGGACAAGCAGTGGCAGCTTGCATTTCTAGAAATCCATGTTCCTAGTTCAAGTATTTCAGTCAGCTGTATCACCCTGGACTCAGATAAAGTAAATACGTTTGTCCAGGCTGATGCAAGATCCTGGGAAAGGGAAACCTGGCGAGACCGTGGGCTGCCAGAGATAAAGCCTCCCAGGAGCATAGAGCAGAGGAGTTTCTGAGGCTAGTCCTTGTACATCTCACAGACCTTTGTGGCGGAGGGGCCGCTGATTCGCTCTTCCCAAGTCTGTCCTGCTTGGCAGCAGCTGGTACATTCTCCAAAGCTTCTGATCCTCCAGCTGTCCCCAGCTGAGCAAATCTTCTGTTACAGCCTCTTGCCCTGTCCTCTCTGTCCGCATTTCTCTTTCCCCTAGGGCACAGCATTCTGCTTTTCTGCTATTTCCACCTGTGTCAGAGACTTGGACTCTCAGTCTCCTAGAGAGACAGAGGAGGTAGGACATGACAGGGGTGTCTAAAATTATGAGTGGCCTGGGGAGACTAGGAAAGGATGGGTTGCTTGCTGTCTCTTCCTGTACAAGAATTAGGGGGCAGCAATCCAAGCCAGGGGGTTTGGCAGGTTCAAAACAAGCAAAGGACAATTCATCCTCTTTCAGGAAAGCTTTCCACAGGTTTTTGTGGATGCAAAAGGTTTACATGGCCTCAAAAAGTGACGGGACACATTTGTGGAAAAAAAAATCCATTGAGGGCTATGAGGTTGAAAGGCACCCCATCTGACCTCCATTGTTCCCAGGAACCGCCTGGTGTTGGATGGTTCCCTGCTACTCAATCCCAGTAAGAGACCAAAGAGAAGCGCGGAGCCTTCTGGATTCTCAGCCATCTGCCAGGCTGTTTCCCATGACCCAGAGACGGATAGTCAGGGCTACCAAAGTCCTGCAAGAAAGTTTGGAGTGTTACCCAAAATCATCCCTTCATTTGCTGGAGCATAGACGGGAGTCCTGGGAGCAGCTCAGCCCCTTTTGAGCAGGATGAGAGGGGTCAGGTCAGGGCTGGCCTGACAAAGATGTGTGTTAGAAGCTGGGTTTATCTGACCGTGCTGCTGTGCTGTTCTTGTTCAGGCCGAGATGGGAAGCGAGGATGGGGTTTAAATCATGGGAACATTTGCTCTAATGGTTCCTAGTTCTGGAAGGGGCTTGCTAGGGGAGTAAAATACCTAGCTTTCCTAGGCAACATAAAGAATCCTCAGAGAATCTCCTTCCAGATGATTCCTTTTGTGTTCAGGCACTCTCTCAGAAAGGCTCCCCAGGTAGAGATCCACTCTGCTTTCCTTCCCCTATAGATGGTTCCTATACTGCTTGGATAAATCTTTAAATCTGATCGAGAGAGCAACTGATTGTGATGCACATTTCCTTCTCCAGCCTTTGAGCGAAATTTCCCTGGGTCCTGTAAATCCTCCAGTTGCCTTGATAGATATTTTTCCCTGGCCTTCTCTTTCTTCCTTGCCCAAAGCACAGAATCCAAGCATCTAGAGAGGAGAGTGGCCAAGGGAGGCTGTGGTGCCTAAGATCATAGAATCATGGAATCATAGAATCGTAGAATCATGGAATCATAGAATCATTAAGGTTGGAAAAGACCTCTAAGATCATCAAGTCCAACCGTCAACTCAACACCACCATGCCCACTAAACCATGTCCCAAAGAGCCACATCTACACGTCTTTTAAATACTTCCAGGGATGGTGACTCAACCACTTCCCTGAGCAGCCTGTTCCAATGCTTGACCACTTTTTCAGTAAAAAAAATGTTTCCTAATGTCCAATCTAAACCTCCCTTGGCGTAACTTGAGGCCATTTCCTCTCGTCCTATCGCTAGTTACTTGGCAGAAGAGACCAACACCCACCTCGCTAAAACCTCCTTTCAGGTAGTTGTAGAGCGCGATAAGGTCTCCCCTGAGCCTCCTCGTCTCCAGACTAAACAGTCCCAGTTCCCTCAGCCGCTCCTCATAAGACTTGTTCTTCAGACCTTTCACGAGCTTCGTTGCTCTTCTCTGGACACGCTCCAGCACTCAATGTCCTTCTTGTAGTGAGGGGCCCAAAACTGAACACAGTATTTGAGGTGCGAGCATAAAGCAGAGGAGTTTCTGAGGCTAGTCCTTGTATATATCTTCTAGATCTTGGTGGTGGAGGCATCATTGATTCTCTCTCCCCTGCCTCGGAGGAGCTGGTTGAAAGACTCCCCATCTGACCTAAGAAGATTGAGTCCTCAGTTGCTGGAGGCCAGGAGAGTGTCTGGGGATGGGTTTTGCATTTTCTGCTCTTTGCATCTGTAATCGCCGGTCAGAGATTCTATCCTGGTTTACGATGTTCCACTGCAGTGGTCTCCAAAGTGGGGTGCATGCATGCCTGGGGGTGTACAAGACGATGCAATGGCATGTGGGAAGAAAGCATTAGAACTTAAGTAGTCTATGCATATAGTTACCAATTACTAAATATACATATACTGGGGATGCAGGCTCAAAAATATTTTACTGATGGGATGCGCGATCAAAAATGCTTGGAGACACTGTTCTGGCGGTTTCAACAAATACCTTACATGTTCTTTCTTACATTCTGCTATAACATCAGCCTCCAACTCTGCAGAGCCTTCACGTTCTCTCTGATTTCTTCACTACCAGGGCTTCCTTCCTCTCTTGCTCATCCCTGGTTCCCCCCCCAGCAAATTAGAATTCTGCTGACTCTCTCAACTGCATTTGCCATTTTCCATTTCTCAGCCTGCACAAATGTGTACCATGTGCTTTCCACCATGACACAACTGTTGCATCCTCTTCCAAAAGTGCCATGGAAGTGAAGGTGGCAGTGTGAAGGCTGCACACATTTCATTTGTGAAGTTCTTTGGCAGCTTCTGCTCTTCTGTTCTCTTCCTCACTCAGTGTGGTAAAGACAAAGCCTCATGTTTCAGTGTGCAGAAAGAACTCACAAGGATATTTCAGGAGTTGCTGTGAAGACTTCTGAAGTTACAAATTCTTTTGGCTCTTGCTAATTCCTCTGTAGCTTATTGGCTGCTGCTACACTTTAAGAGAATGGATTCAGACCTGGTGCTGTGAAACTCAATCCTCTTTCTCTCAGTTGCTTTTCCTGGGGATGCTGATGATGACAAGATTGCGGGAGACTACAACTGCCCAGAGCATTCCGTTCCCTACCAGTGTCCTTGAATGTTGGGTATCACTTCTGTAGCAGTTCACTCATCAACAACGAGTGGGTCCTGTCAGCTGCTCACTGCCAGAAATCATAAGTATTGTTTTGGTTGTGTATCTGGATTCTTGTCAAATCTTGCAAAGCCACCAGATTTGGAATTTGGTGCCTAGCAAAAGAAGAGAATCCAACGTGGCAATGCATGGTGTATCTGAAACCAAAGGAGAAACATTACCCTCTGTCTTACTGATCTTTCCAATATTCCTGCACTCTTGGCATCCTTTTCTGTATATCCTAACATGCCTTTCTGTGCACATTTGCGTATTCTTGTGGCTTACCATTACTATTTATTTCTTTTTCATTCCTCCAGACTTTCTCCATGGATCTTTCTTGTCCTGAATTCAGGGCATACCTCTGCAGAGAGAACACAGATCAAGGCTCATGCTCCTCTGCAATACGAAACATAATCTTCCTTTTCTAGGCATTGCTTTAAGTGCTCCATCTATGCTCGCACCATTGCCACAGTTGCCAGCTGGGGATCCACTGGACAGGATGCCCAATTAGCAAGGCTCTCCAGACTCTGTCTTTCATGAAATCCTAAATCTCCCAGAGCTCTGTGACACATACACCTTTGATTAGGGCGACTCTCCCTGACTCTATTCCAAGTATCCCCATGTGGCACCAAGTTGTTCTACCCATGGTTAACTGCTGCTCTTCTCTGCTGGTAATTTTGCACTCATACACAATTGAGGATGGGAGAGTACAACATTGATTTGAAGGAAGACAGTGAACTGGTCAGGAGTGCATTAATCATTCACCATCCTAGATATGATTCAAGAAGCCTTGATAACAACATTACGTTGATCAAGATAGCAACCACCATGGACAACAGTGCTGACATTCAACCCACAGCTCTGCCCAGCTCCTGTGCCAAGGAGGGTCCTGAGTGCCTTTTTCAGGGTGAGGAAACACACTGAGCAGTGGCTGTGAGTATCAGTGCATGTCACACTTCTTGTCACACTTCTGCTCTACCAGCAGGTTCATGAGTTCCATGTTCATTTCACTCCTGCTTTGCAGTCTTTCCATGTTCTGCCCGTGAGTTCCCCAAACCGTCCTGCAAGTGTTCCTCAATCAACAATGCCCTTCGCATTTGCTCATGCAGGTCAAGGGTCAAGGGTCGCTTTGCCAAATGGCTCTCGCATATACATCTAGAAGTCTTTCTGTTCACTGACAGTGCTGAGTCCCATGATGAAACCTAATTTTCACTGCTGTCCCGGCAGCCAATTTCTCTAAGGTTCTCCAGTGAGTGAGAGCTCCAGTTCTGAGTAACCAAAAGTGGCAAGAGGCTTACCCAGGCCAGATCACCAGCAACATGATCTGTGTAGGATTCCTGGATGATGGGAAAGACTCATCAGGTAAGCACTGATATTTGCACAGAGTCCTGGGTCACATGCCCTAGGGTGCCTCAGGCTGCACAGTATATGTCAGAGCTTGGCAGGCTGCTTAAGCTTCCTTATCTCCAGGTTTTCTGTTCTGACACCATATCCTTCCAGTAGGGTTTTGATACAGGGTGGACTTCACCCAAACTAGCAGGTCCAAGCCACATCTGCTGGTCACTGAGTGCAGTAGCAGTGAATTTTTGGGGGTAGGGGAGGTCAGCAAATAAGGGTTGCTATCTTTCTGTGCTCCCATATCAAGACTTGCTACATTTCACTTTGCATTCCCTGGATTCTTTGTACCAGGTCAAAACCTTTCTAGGTGAGATCAGCTCATGCTTCTAAATTTTTCTGTCCAGGGTGACTCAGGTGGCCCAGCTGTATGCATTGGAAATCTCCAGGGAATCGTGTGATGGGGAACTGAGTGTGCTCTGAAAGGTTATCCCAGTGTCTACACCAAGGTCTGCAATTATGTTGATTGAATCGAAGAAACCATTGCAGCCTAGTGATGACTGCCTGGCTCCCTGGCCACTAGCCTCCTGCCCTATCACTCCTTTTAAGAAGATAATAGCGCAAATGAAAGTCTTACTTAAAGAGCCTTACACATATTTGCTCTGGGGATTAATGACCACCATACACAAGTGGGGTTCCCTGCAGCCTTACACCAGCTCCTCCTGAACGTTCCCTTCTGTTCTGGTTTAGGTGTGTGTGGTGGGAGCAGTGCCCTCGAGCTGCTGGGCTAACAAGTAAGGGGCTAGGGAACTGTGCAACCATCTAGGAAGTCTGCCGAGCCACGCACCTCCTTTTCTTTACTCCTGGCCCTCTTACTGAGAAAGCAAGGAGAGGGAGCAGGTCCCTAGGGAGGAGGTTCCTGCAGCAGTGGAGCAGAGTCCCATTTTGTTCCAGTCAATGGTGAAGTTATCATCTCACTGGTACTGTGACAGCTTTGATGGTGGTCATTTCAGCTATGGTGGTGGGTCAAACAGCAATCGAGACCGCAGGTGCAGAGTGATTAGGCCATGGGCAACAGCTGTGACCAATGATCATCAGCTTTCCCTTTCACTTCCTCAGGGACATCTGAGGCAGGTGGATTGGGTCCACCAAGATCTAGCAAGGAACAGAGACTAGCTGCTAGGGAAAGAAAAACAATAGCAAGCAGGTGGGGAAAAGACCCATCACCTCATAGCAGTGTAAAGCATGGAAGAAGATCGGTTAAGAAAGGAAGGATGGGGAGTGGAAGGGAGGGGAGGGGCAGCGCTAGCTGCATATTTATGTTTACCCTGCTGCTATTCTGGTTTTTGTTAAGTTCTCTTTTTTTGGGAAGAATGAAAGTCATGCCTTCTTTCAGAGTGTCTGAGCTCAGGAACTAGGGAGGGGTCCTGGAGCACTGTGGGCCAGAGACACTGGGGGAATAACAAAGTAAGGAGAGATCATGGTACTGGGGAGAAGGGTAGGAAACATGAGAAGAACAGTGGTCCCATATGGAGCCAGAAGCAGATATGCAGCCTCAGCCTTTGAGGGAGAAACAAACTCTGTCCCAGGAATCTTCAGCAAATGGCTGGACCAGAAAGGAAAGGAAGAGCACTGCAAGGACATAGCAGATGGGGGAGATGAGATTTTAAAGTATTTATTTAATCCACCTCATCTAGCACATGATCTGTAGAGAGCAGCCAGAAAAAACTCCCCTGAAGGGTCTGTGCACCCCAAGCCTGTGTAAACTGGGCCACTACTGGGCAATTTTAACACCTCCAAACTTAGAAACTGCCTCTTTGCTGTGAGAATATGGGATGGAGAGTTTGGGAAAGAAAAGGGAGGTCGAAGAGGGACTGGAAAAAGTGTAAAGGTGGTGAGGTGGAAAGTCAGGTGGTCTGAAAAAGCTGGAGAAGGAGTTTAGTGGTGGCAGCCAGTAAGGCTGGCACAATGAAATAGAATGCATGAGGAAGGGGAACTTGCACCAGACAAGCAGGCACAGCTGGATTAGAAATGGAATTAGAATGGACTGGTTGGGGATGAGAGGTGTGAAAGGAGTAGCACAGGTCTGACTGGCAAGGGATCTGGGATGACAAGCCTGAGGAGAAGGATTTCTCTAAGAATTGTCTGCAAACAGGTGGCTCTAGAGAAACTTTCTGTACTAGTGTAGGCTACTGAAAGAAACTGGCCTGAGGTGCCTTAAATCCGCTAAGACTAAAGAAGCCATCTGATGGTAATTGCACACAGTCACCATTGACCTGGACACAGTCCCAGTACTGGCCTTAAATCCTAAGCTTCAGAAAAAGGGGTGCCAGTGCCTTCCTTGTGTTGCAACAGTAATTTTTCTCTATCATTCAGGATGGGAAAGCCAATCTTTGCTTGATGCTTTGTTTCATGACATTAGTTTCCAAATCCAGCACAAACCTCTGCTAAGCTAGTTCTTATTGTTTCCAACTTTTGTTAAACACTCTTCAGTAGGAAGCCTTTCCTTGTTCCTTTGGTTCTCTTCCATGTAGACGGGGTACTTCAGCCCTTTCCTCATTGTAATTTTTCTTCTACAGTCTCTTTTTCCCCTAAGGAGGAGATCTCACTGTTTTTCCTGAGGCTCACTGTTAGGCTGGGCTGAATCTGGTAGCCTGACAGGGGGAGGATGGGGGAGAGAATCGGGAGGGCACAAGTAGGAAAGCTCCCGGGTTGAGATAAAAACAGTTTAATAATGGAAATAAAACAAAGTAGAACAGTAATAATAACAATAATAACAGCAACAATAAGAGAATATACAAAGCAGGTGACGCACAATGCAACTGCTCACCACTCGCGAACCGCGTGTCGCAAATTGGGGGGAGAGCCCCCCCACACCCCTAGTCTTTATACTGAGCATGATGTCACATGGTATAGAATACCCCATTGGCCAGCTGGGTCAAACACCCCAGCTAGGCTCCCCCACACACAGCTTCTCCTGCACTTGGTGGGGCATGGGAGGCCGAAAAGAGAAACAAAAAGTCGCCCGTGCAAACACCACCCAGCGACAACCAAAGCATCAATGGGCCATCAATGCTCCTCTCATACCAAACACAGCACACTCCCCAAGCTACTGGGAAGAAAGTTAACTCTGTCCCAGCTGGAACCAGGGCAGTATTCAACCCTTATTCTATACCATCTACGTCATGCCCAGGTCTCACGTTTTCCAATACATTCCAATTAATCATCACCACTTTTCCTGCCTTTTGATATATATATACACACACACAGAGATATCATTCCCTTAGTCCATGGGCCATCACTCTAAAATGTCCACTGAGTTCATTTAGTCCATGACTTTGGGCTCCATCTGTCATAACAGTCTTTCAGGGCAGGAGAGATGGTGTGTGGTATTGGACTGTTACATGCTGAGGCCAGTTCTGGTTACATTATCACTGCGCTCGTCCAGTTCTATCATCACTACACTTTGCTCGGTTTCATCGGAGTTCATTCTTCATTAATCTGGGTGATTCTTTCTGCAATACCGTTGATATGACATATAGTAACCATAAAAGTGATGACATACAGTATGATATAGCAATTAGCATCATACAATCCAGTTCATTGGCTATTTTCACCCAAAATCAAATCCCCTTGAGGTACACACTGGACTTCCCCATCCTTTCGCATTACCCACCAAGTGCACCCAGGTCCTTGAGCAAAAGCAATCCCACGGATGGGTTTTCCCTTGCCAGAGGCAGGAGTAACCCAGACTGTCTTCCCCAGTGTATTTCTTATGTGTGCAACAGGGACTTTATCCCCCTCCACAGCACGTAAGAGTTTTGATTGGGCAGGGCCAGCTTGAGTGACAGATCCCCTACTGTTGACTAACCAGGTGGCTTTTGCTAAATGTGTATCCCAATGCTTGAATGTCCCACCACCCATTGCTCTCAGTGTGGTCTTTAGCAGTACATTGTATCGTTTGATTTTCCCAGAGGCTGGTGCATGGTAGGGGATGTGATATACCCACTCAATGCCATGCTCTTTGGCCCAGGCGTCAATGAGGGTGTTTCAGAAATGAGTCCCGTTGTCTGACTCAATTCTTTCTGGGGTGCCATGTTGCCATAAGACTTGCTTTTCAAGGCCCAGGATGGTGTTCCGGGCGGTGGCATGGGGCACAGGATATGTTTCCAGCCATCCTGTGGTTACTTCCACCATGGTGAGCACATAGCGCTTGCCCTGTCGGGTTTGTGGGAGCGTGATATAATCAATCTGCCAGGCCTCCCCATATTTATATTTCAACCATCATTCTCCATACCAGAGAGGCTTTACTCACTTAGCTTGCTTCATTGCAGTGCACATTTCGCATTCGTGGATAACCTGTGCAATAGTGTCCATGATGAAGTCCACCCCTCGATCACGAGCCCATCTATATGTTGCGTCTCTTCCTTGATGGCCTGAAGTGTCATGGGCCCACCGAGCTATAAATAATTCACCCTTATGTTGCCAGTCCAGATCCACCTGAGCCACTTCAATCTTAGCAGCCTGATCCACCTGCTGGTTGTTTTGATGTTCTTCAGTAGCCCAACTCTTGGGTACGTGAGCATCTACGTGACGTACTTTTACAACCAGCTTTTCTACCCAGGCAGTAATATCTTGCCACAGTGCGGCAGCCCAGATGGGTTTACATCTGCGCTGCCAGTTGTTCTGCTTCCAGTACTGTAACCACCCCCACAGGACATTTGCCACATCCATGAGTCAGTATAGAGATAAAGTACTGTCCATTTTTCTCGTTCAGCAATACTCAAAGCCAGCTGGATGGCTTCCACTTCTGACTCGATTCACCTTCTCCTTCAGCAGTCTCTGAAGTCCTTGGCACATAGGACTCCATACAGCAGCCTTCCATCTCCGATGCTCTCCCACAAGACGACAGGACCCATCAGTGAACAGGGCATATTGCTTCTCGTTTTCTGGTAATTTATTATACAGTGGGGCCTCTTCAGCACGTGTCACCTCCTCCTCTGGGAATATTCTGAAATCCTTGCCTTCTGGCCAGTTCGTGATCACTTCCAAGATTCCTGGGCAACTGGGGTTTCCTATTCAGGACCGTTGTGTGATCAGTGCGACCCACTTAATCCACGTAGCATTGGTTGCATGATGTGTAGAGGGGACCCTCCCTTTGAACATCCAGCCCAGCACCGGCAGTCGGGGTGCCAGGAGGAGCTCTGCTTCAGTACCAACCACTTCCGAAGCAACTTGAACCCCTTCATACGCTGCCGGTATCTCTTTCTCAGCTGGAGTGTAGCGGGCCTTCGGATCCTCTGTATCCCCAACTCCAAAACCCTAAGGGTCGACCTTGAGTCTCCCCTGGTGCTTTCTGCCAGAGGCTCCAGGTAGGGCCATTCTCCCCGGCTGCAGTGTAGAGCACATTCTTTACATCTTGTCCTGCCCGGACTGGCCCAAGGGCTGCTGCATGAACTATCTCCCATTTAATTTGTTCAAAGGCTTGTCATTGCTCAGGGCCCCATTTGAAGTCATTCTTCTTCCTGGTCACTTGATAAAGAGGGATTACGATCTGACTGTAATTTGCAATATGCATTCTCCAAAAACCCACAACACCTAAGAAAGCTTGTGTTTGCTTTTTGCTAATTGGTGGGGATTTCATTGATCACATCCATTGGGATCTGACGACGTCCATCTTGCCATTTTGTTCCTAAAAACTAGATGTCCTGTGCAGGTCCCTTGACCTCACTTTGTTTTATGGCAAAACCGGCCTTCAGAAGGATTTGGACTATTCTCTCCCCTTTCTCAAAAACTTCTTCTGCTGTGTTGCCCCACACAATGATGTCATCAATGTATTGCAGGTGTTCTGGAGCCTCACCCTGTTCCAGTGCGGTGTGGATCAGTCCGTGGCAAATGGTAGGGCAGTCGATTCCAGGTGTACTGGACACCCCTCCAAGTGAAGGCAAAGTGTGGTCTGCACTCTGCTGCCAAAGGGATTGAGAAGAACGCATTAGTGATATCAGTTGTGGCATACCACTTGGCTGCCTTTAACTCCAGTTCATATTGAAGTTCTAGCACGTCCGGCACGGCAGCACTCAATGGTGGCGTAACTTTGTTTAGGCCACGAGAGCCTATCTCAACTCTCCGTTAGACTTTCGCACTGGCCATATGGGACTGTTAAAGGGTCAGCGAGTCTTGCTGATCACTCCTTGGCTCTCCAGTTGATGAATCAGCTCATGGATGGGAAGCAGGGAATCTCGGTTCGTGCGATATTGCCGCCAGTGCATCGTTGTGGTAGCAATTGGCACCTGTTGTTCTTTGACCCTCAGCAACCCCACAACAGAAGGGTCCTCTGAGAGACCAGGCAAGGTGGACAGCGGTTTAATTTCCTCTGTCTCCAAGGCAGCTATACCAAAAGCCCACCTTTTTTTTTGGGTCCTTGAAATACCCTCTCCTGAGGTAGTCTGTGCCAAGGATGCACGGAGCCTCTGGGCCAGTCACAATGGGGTGCTTCTGCCACTCATTCCCTGTTAGGCTCACTTCGGCCTCCAATACAGTTAACTCTTGGGATCCCCCTGTCACTCCAGAAATACAGATGGGTTCTGCCCCTTTACAGCTTGATAGCATCAGGGTACACTGTGCATCGGTGTCTACGAGAGCCTTACGCTCTTGTGGATCTGATGTGCCAGGCCATCGAATCCACACAGTCCAGTAAACCCGGTTGTCCCTTTGCTCCACCTGGCTGGAGGCAGGGCCCCTCTAGTCCTGGTCATCATATTCACTACCCACTTCTTGTAAGTATGAATCAGAAGTCCCTTTATTAAGATCGGAAGTCGAACCAGCCCTTCGACTCTGCCTGGGGAACTGGTCCCTGGAGACTGGAGCAGCAGTTTTCCTGGAAGGACCCCCTTGTGTGATTGTTTTTCCTTGCAACTCATGTACCTGTGCCTCTAGGGTCGAGGTAGATTTTCCATCCCACTTCCTCATGTCCTCTCCATGATCACGCAGATAAAACCACAGGGTGCACCAGGGTGTGTAGCCACGATATCTCCTCTCTTGAGCAGAGGGACGCTTACTCCTAATGGCTGAGATACTGGTCCGTGCAGGTGGGGAGCAGGACATATCCTCTTTGAGTTGCTGGACCTCCTGAGACAGTATCTCCACAGCAGAGATGCAGACCCGTAGGGAGGAAGAGAGACTTTCTTCGTATTGCCAGAGTTGGCCAGCCAATTCATCCACCATTTGTTTCTCTCCATCTTTCCAGGTCATTATGGCCAATGAGTTTGCATGCGACACTGGTGCGCTCCGCACAAACTTCCGCCACATGGGTCGGGTGCATTTGACTTCATCTGGGTCTTTGGGTAACTGCTCGTTGTTCAGGTCATCATAAATCACCTCCATCACGGCCAATTCCCTCAGGTACTGGATTCCTCTCTCCATGGTGGTCCACTTGCCCGGGTAACATATAACGTCTTCCTTGAAGGGATGCCTTTCCTTCACACCTGACAGGAGTCGCCTCCAAAGGCTGAGGACTTGTGCCCCTTTTCCAATCGCTTTGTCAATGCCCCCTTCCCTAGAAAGGGATCCTAGCTGCTTGGCTTCCCCACCCTCTAATTCCAGGCCACTGGCTCCGTTATCCCAGCATTGGAGCAGCCAGGTGACAATGTGCTCACCTGGACAATGGCTGAAGTCTTTTCGCATATCTCGCAGCTCACTCAAGATAGGGATCGGGTGGTTACCATCTCATTTCTGCCTCTTCCTCCTGCTGTTTCCGTGATGGTCCTGGTTCATTTTCATCCCTTACTAAAAGAGCTGATTTTCTTGTGTATTTTCTTTTTTGTATAGGGGCAACTGATACCGGCATGGGTTGGTTCTCTGTCGCTGGGGGCAGAGTGGCCGCTGTGCCTGCCGTGGGGGATGGGGTACCCACAGGGTCTGTTGTTTTGCCATCAGATGCAGAGACCTTTTCTTCCCCTTGAGGGTTCTGAGTGGTGTTAAACACGGCTCAGTGGGCAGGGGCCAGGCCCCAGCACACTGCAGTGATTTGTGCCTCCCTAGAATGGCCAGGGTGACAGCATACTTCTTCCAAATATTCTACTAATTTTCCAGGATTCTGCACTTGTTCAGGGGTGAAGTTCGAAAACACTGGGGCTACTCACTGTCCTAGGCATTTGCCCATGCTATCCCACTCACCCTGCCACTCATAACTACCCTTGGGGCAGATCTCTAGATGACATTCTTAAATTGCTTATTAACCTTGGACAAAACCAAAACAATATTCCCAAGGAATACCAATAGATGTATCTTAACTACCCAGGGATGTTCAAGGTATTGACAAGTTATTTTAATGAAGGAGATGACATCATAGAGGAAGGTAGTGAAGGTGCCATTCTCTATTTCCTCCATAAAAAATCTCTTAGAGGAAGAGGTATAATTGCTAATGGTCTCCATGAAGTGGTACCCGAAATACAGAAACGGCTTCATTACGAATCCCAAATACCAAATAACCCCCAATGCCAGCGTTTTAATAACAAATCTCCCAGGCAGAACATTATTAATCACTGCAGAGCACAGCAAACTACAAAACCCAACACCAACCTTTAACAGGTACAAGAGCATGGTGCAGATCAGATATATTAATATCGAGAACAGATGAATCAATATTGTGATGTTAACAACTGTTAACAGATATAAATTCCAGATCAGATAAATTAATATATAAATTCCTTAATACACGCTAGTTAATCTGTTGTTATCTCAACCCTTCGTGCCCCATGTTGGGTGCCAAAAAAGACTGTCGTGGTTTAACCCCAGCCAGAAACTAAACACCACGCAGCCGCTCACTCACCCCGCTGGCTCTGGTGGGATGGGGGAGAGAATCGGGAGGGCACAAGTAGGAAAGCTCCCGGGTTGAGATAAAAACAGTTTAATAATTGAAATAAAACTAAGTAGAACAGTAATAATAACAATGAGAACAATAACAATAACAGAATAAACAAAGCAGGTAATGCACAATGCAACTGCTCACTGACCGCTGAACACATGTCATGAACAGGGCGAGCCCCCCCACCCCCCTAGTTTTTATACTGAGCATGATGTCACATGTTATAGAATACCCCATTGGCCAGCTGGGTCAAACACCCCAGCTAGGCTCCCCCCCCACACAGCTTCTCCTGCATTTGGCGGGGCATGGGAGGCCAAAAAGAGAAACAAAAAGTCGCCCGTGCAAGCACCACCCAGCAGCAACGAAAGCATCAATGGACCATCAACGCTTTTCTCATACCAAACCCGAAACACAGCACACTCCCCAAGCTACTGGGAAGAAAGTTAACTTTGTCCCAGCCGGAACCAGGACAGACATGGATACACTGAGCTAAGCAGGCACAAGGCATATCCAGACTATTTTCCTTCATCTGTTCTTCCCCAAATCCAATAGTTCAGGGTCTGATTTGGGAAACTCAACCATACCTGCCTTTATCTTGGTACTTTTTTGTTTTCCCTTGTTCCTTTTTAATCTTAAAAGAAAATAGACTGAAATAATTAGATGTTTTGAAGTGAAAAACAAAAGGCCTGTCAATCTAGCTACTCTTCAGAAGGCAGCAACTTACGCAATTCCTGAGAGACACACTAGAGGTCCTGAGTTACATCTTCCAGATACTTCCTTCTTTCAGAGAGTGTGCAATCCTTTCTGTTTCCTGAGACAGAAAAGTTACTCTGAATAAAAATCTTCATCCTGGAATGAGTAAAAAATTCTCTAATGACTAGAGAAGAATGTGCAGCCCAGCTGCACTGAAATGATTTTGCCATGTCTCAGAGTTCTTACATAGCATAATCTTGGAATTAATTTCCATAGTCTCCATAGTCTGTTTCATTTCCCATCAAGTCTCTGAAATAGTTTCTCTCTCCAGGACTCGAGGTCTGATTACAATTGGAAGAAAAGGTTTTTAAGAGGTCCAGCAGACAGACAATAATTAAACTAAAAATCCTGTAGTGTCTCCATGCACAAGACATGTAGGGGTCATTTTAGGACATTCATTAAAATAGCAGTGTACCATGGAACTGTCTCAACATGGCCCATGGCACTATCTCAAGGTGTCCCATCCTAGCAGTAAGGTGAAAGGGCAAAATGTCAATAAATTCAGATGGAGAACAAGCAAAATCAAGACAAGACTTGCATGAAAGATAAAAAAGAATAATAGTTTGTAGGGAGTAAATGCTAAAAATATGCATCTTCTTTGTCAGCATAATCTTTGTCAAAAACCATAAAAGACTATAAAGGCATATTAAATTTGATCAAACTAATTTGTTAACTGCTGTATGGACTTTGAAAGCAGCACAAAAATTCAAAGAAAAATGTAAAAGATATAGAAGGTAATTAAAAAAATTTCTGTATTATCTAGAATTCCTTGACAAGTCACTGAAACTGTAATACATCCAGCACAGGGCTCAACCTCACTGGAGCACAGGTAAGGAATAATTTCTTGTGACAAAACCTGCAGTGGCAAGGACTGGCAGGGATTGAACAGGATTCATGGTCAAAAACCTTACTTCTCATATCCTAAGTGTCTATGACACTGGAGATCATACAAAACTTTTATACATCATATAGAATATATTTTCTTTCCTGTCCGGGATGAAGCTATAGCTTCTCAGGTAATTTCTGTTAACTTCTTAAAAAAGCAGGATTAAAAAAAGTGAGATAGGGCAAATTCACTACCAAAATTTTTGAGATTCATGCTGGTCTGAATCCTGGTATGACCCTAGGGACTCAGCATTAGGCCCAGAGAAAGTACAATGTCACAGACAGAACATGCCTTTTCTACAAATATATAAAGGTCAAGGGAAGATATGACTTTCTCTAGAGCTCCAGGAAAATATGGGAGGGGGGATATCAACAAGATGGGAAGAAAGAGAAAAACCTCAGTAATATTGCTTATTGTTTGGAAGATGCAGTATCAGGATTACTGAAGAAGATAATTGAAACTAAATATGTATATTTCATTCAAAGTACTAGCGAGAAAAGGATCAGATTGGACTATCTGTTCTCTACCCAAGCCTGATGGAAAAATCAGAACAAGGGGAGGGGCATCAGTCTCTCTAGCCTCTTCTCGCTTAACTCACTGAGCACTAACACACTGTTCTGGGACAGCTGACGGGCCATGCTGACTGTTTTGCTTGCTCTTTTACCTGGTGAGAAACAACAGATCCATCTGCAGCACAGCTCTCATCCAGACCATGCAAGACTGGTGTGAGGTAAAGGACACTTTTTGGCCGTCATTTGTACTTCTTCTCCTCCCTCTCTCTTTTTTCTCTCTCACTCATGCAGGTGCTGGGGTCGGAAACCTCATCACACAGTGGCCAGAAGAAATGCTTAAGAGAGCTGGAGATACTGTGGACATCTCCTGCTACCAGAATTATACCACACTTGCCTATATGTTCTGGTACCAGCAGCCTCCAATAAATGGTCTGAAGTTAGTAGCCAGTACTTCTACATGGATGCAGAATTCTTACGAGGAAGGTTACAGTGAGGCCAAGTTTGAGATAAACAGAGACAATAATCACTCAGTGATGACTATCAAGAATGTGACATCCAAGGATGCAGCCATGTATTTCTGTGCTGCGAGTGATCACACAGTACAGCAAGGGGGTTGAGCACTAAGATAAAATCCCCGCCTTGCCTGAGTGAGAGATGGAGTCTCTGAAAAATGTGAGTGAGACAGATTGGAGAGGGACAGAGGAAGAGCAGAAGTAAAACAAGGAAATAGAGCCAGGACTTTTTGGAGGGAAGAGGCACAGACAAAGCAGTGCAGCAGCATCTAGCTTCAAAGACAAAAAGCCTTCAGAAATACAAACCCATAGATCAGCAATAAGAATTGAGGCACTGCTGATGTGGTTAGTGAAAGGCAGCAGATACTTCTTAGGATTGGTGCACAGACATGTTCTGGGCCACTAGTTCCCCATGGACCCCACCATAGCACCAAGAAAAGAGTATAAAGCAGAAAGAGGATTCTTCCACATACTGATGATCCACCCAAAGACAGAGGTGCCCAATGAGAGATTGGTTGGTGTGGGAGGAGAGCGCAGCCTCTGATTATGGACATAGGAGGATGGCAGCAGTACAGGTGGGAGGAAACATACCCAGGGGACCAGGCATACCTTCCATTGTGGAAGGGACAGCCCCTTGGCAGCTTTACAAGAAACAGTGTGCCTTGCAGCACTTTCATTTATCTGCTCCACACACCACTTAATTGCAGGATCCCTCTCTTCCTTGCCACAGAAATGCATACAGTTCTGAGCTGAACCAAGGCATCTCTTCATGGCAAAAAAACCTCATGGGCAGGGAAAGGCAACCACAAAAAGCTGCCATCACCTGGTACTCCCCTTGTAAGGGACAACTGAAGGCAGAAATTGCCTCCTATTTTGCCTCTGTCTTCATTGCTTGCAGAGATGAGCTTTTGATGAACTAATTGCTCTTCTGTAATAGGCCTGAGAAAAGTGAAGGCAGGGTATTATTAGCATTCCCCCACCTACCATTGCCTGTCTGTGCTCCTGATTTTTATCATATAACCTAAGACTTACCTTTTCTTCAAAGGAAGGGAAACAGCACATAAAAGAGTAAAAGGTATCTTTAAGAAAGTATGGCCACTTGTGTATTTTGGGCTTCTGTTTTTAGGTCATGTCTTTGACATTCTGCATACTATCGAGCACCGACCAATTGTTTGTCTCATATGCTCATATGGAAGACATAGCATATGAACCACATAACTATCATAGGGAGCAAATGTATTATGCTGCTCACCGATGTGGCAAAACTGGGTATGCTGAAGTGAAACAGACTATTTGATTACACCAAAAAAGGAGTGGAGGTGATGAGAATAGCTGCTGAGAGCAAGGAGCGGGAATCAGCTGGGAGCAGGTCCTGTAAAAGATCCTGTCCTGGTTTCAGCTGGGATAGAGTTAATTTTCTTCCTAGTAGCTGGTATAGTGCTGTGCTTTGGATTTAGGATGAGAATAATGTTGATAACACACTGATGTTGCTGAGCAGTGCTTACATAAGTCAAGGACTTTTCAGCTTATACTGCCCTGCCAGCGAGGAGGCTGGAGGTACACAAGAAGCTGGGAGGGGACACAGCCAGCACAGCTGATCCAAACTGGCCAAAGAGATATTCCATACCATATGACATCATACTGAACAAAAAAACTGGGGGAGTTGGCCAGGGGGGCGTGGCCACTGTGAAAACAAACTTATCAGTAGACTTCAACATTCAGCAGACTAATGAGCTGGCTATTGAGCTGTGCAAACTCCAGGTGGTAGTAGAAAACCACAGAGATCTCTAGTGGTCATTGCGATCTTGAAGTTCTGCAGTCACAGTTCCCTATTCCAGCTCTGAAGTACAATTTTCTCCTGTGCAGTACTACTTTGCCAGCTTGAAGTGGCACTGCACAAAAAGCAGCTATTCTAAGAAGTTTCTCATGAAACTCTAGTCCTTATCGCACTCCCTGTCCTCATACTTATTCTCCTTCATCTTCTGCTGTAGAAGGTGGCAAGAGAACTATAGCTACAGAAACCATAGTCAAAGGTACTTGTTTTAGATGCTCAGCAGTGACATCTCAGGCACATCTATGTAAATAGCTGTATATTCGTAATGAATAGCACTTTGTCAATAATAGGCTACCTGCAGTCTAGAGGTTATCCTGGCTACTTAGAAGATAGGATGGTGGAAGGAGGATGTAAAGTCATATCTCTATGCAGATAATGATGCTATACTATGTGATGTGGCCATCCTGCAACTACTGGGAGGGTTTCGTAGAATCGGAGAGTCGGAGAATCACAAAATGTTGAGGTTAGAAGGATCCTCTGAATGTCACCTCACCCAAACCCCCTGCTCAAGCAGGGCCACCTAGAGCCAGTGGCCCAAGACTGTGTCTAAGGAGCTTTTGAATATCTCTAAGCATGGAGACTCCACAACCTCCCTAGGCAACCTATTCCAGTGCTCAATCACCCTCACAGTAAAAAAGTGTTTCCTTGTGTTCAGAAGGAACCTCCTGCGTTTCAGTTTGTGCCCATTGCCTCTGGTCCTGTCACTGGGCACCACTGAAAAGAGCCTGTCTCCATCCTCTTTGCACCCTTCCTTCAGGTACTTATATACGTTAATCAGATCCCTCCTAAGCCTTCTCTCTCTAGGCTAAACAGTCCCAGCTCTCTCAGCCTCTCTTCCTATGTGTGGTGCTCTAGTCCCTTAATCATCTTTGTGGCCCTTTGTGGACTCTCTCCAGTATGTCCATGTCTCTCTTGTACTGGGGAGCCCAGAACTGGACACAGGACTCCAAGTGTGGCCTCACCAGAGCTGAGTAGAGAGGAAGGATCACCTCTCTCAACCTGCTGGCAATACTTCAATGCAGCCCAGGATATCATTCGTCTTCTTTGCAGTAAAGGCACATTGCTGGCTCATGTTCAACTCGCTGTCCACCAGGAGCCCCATGTCCTTTTCTGCCACACTGCTTTCCAGCTGGGTAGCCCCCAGCATGTATTGGTTCATGGGATTATTCCTGCCCAGGTGCGGGACTTTGCACTTCCCCTTGTTGAACTTCATGAGGTTATTGTTGGCCCATTTCTCCAGCCTGTTGAGGTCCTTCTGGATGGCAGCATGACCCTGTGGTGTACCAACCACTCCTCCCAGTTTGGTGTTGTCTGCAAAGTTGCTGGCCCATCATCCAGATCATTAATGAAGATGTTAAACAGAAGATGTTTCCCACCACAGCTGCTGTTTCTCAAGCTTCCTGTGAGACGAGAACTGACTCAGAACAGAAATAACAGGACAGAAAACCTTGTGTTAATCGTCCAATACAGACATTGGATGCAGAAGATGAATATTTGGGAAGCAATATTGTTCTTTAGTGGAACAGCTTGGGCCAAATCAAATGGCCTCTACAAGAAGCTTGAGTAGACACAGGCTGGAAGAGAAGGGAAACAAAGGGAAGGAAATATACGTACATAGGATGGTATAGCATCACTATCGACATAGGGATGGGTATTGGGTCTGGCTGGGATGGAGTTAACTTTCCCAATAGCAGCCCTCATAGTGCTGTACTTTGTATTTGTAGCTAGAAAGATGTTGATAAGATACCAGTGTTTTGGCTACTTTTGAGCAGTGCTCGCATAGCATCAAGGCTGTCTCTCCAACCACTGCCCCCCCCGCCCCCGCCCTGCCCCTGCTCCAAAGGCTGGGAGTGGGCAAGAGGTTGGGAGGGAACATAGCCAGAACAGCTGACCCAATCTGACCAAAGGGATATTCCATACCATATGATGTCGTGCTCAGCAATAAAAAGCTAGGAGAGAGGAAGAGGAGAGGGGACATTCATTATTAAGGCATTTATCTTCCAGAGCACCGCTACGTGTACTGAGGTGCTACTTCCCAGCAAGTGGCTGAATATCGCCTGCTGATGTGAAGCAGAGAAAAAATCTTTTTGTTTTCCTTTGCTTCTGCACGCGGCCTTTGCTTTTTCTTTATTAAACTGCCTTTATCTCAACCCACGAGTTGTTTTTCATCTTATTTTCTCTCCCCCCACCCTCCCTCCCCCACTGAGGAGGTGGAGTGATAGAGGGGCTTGGAGGGCACCTGGCAGCCAGCCAAGATAAACCCACCACAGGATGTGATTTTACACATCCTCTCCCTCCCTCTTAGTACACAGATATGACCTGAAAAGGGGCTGTTGCTTAATTTTAGGGGTTCATGGTCAGAAGACTGAATGTTTATGAAAAGGACTTCCTAGTGTCCCTAAAACAAATCTGTAAAGCTCCGGGCATCTCTGTAGTTCTGCCTGCTTCTTTGTAGATTCTTCTTCATAGCTGCTTCTTCTGTAAACTCTAAAGAAGAATCCAGGACTGATGTAAGTGATACAATCATTACTCTCCTGTGAAATTCCCCCACTAAAATGATACCTTGTTAGAAAATATGTCCCTAAATGTCTCTTGCTTGCGAATTTTCAAGCTTGGCCCATGAAGTCTCCTATAAGAGACATGGAAATAAAAATCAAGGCACTATCTTTCCTCTTGTATCTCCCTCTCACTCATTTGAATTCATGGCTTACAAGGCCTTTCCTTTTGACAGGTTACAGATGAACATTAAAGTGGGACAAGACTGGTCTCTGCTGGCATGTCTTGGAAATTGCCTTATGAACATGCCCTGAGGAAATGTTAATACCACATAGACACACTCCTTCAAAATTAACACAGAGGTGATTTGCTTGTTTTTAAACGAAAGACACCATATGGGAGACAGTCTGTTAGTGACAGTAAGGACACTAATGGAGCTGTAGACTGGAGAAAGAGACAGAATAATCTTAAATGAATTTTAGTAGAATGGTTTTAGACCCTGAATAACAGTGCTGAGATCAGAGGGAGACTAAGACCAAGGTGGGCAAATAATAGCCCACTATTAGTGTTATTATTTAGGCAGAGCCAGACAAATAAAATACTAAATGTATTTTTAAAAAGTTTTCAATCTAAACAGAGACAAATGTCTGCAGTAATTCCCATAATTAGTGACTTAAACACACAGTTTTGCTGTTGTAGAAGAGAGGATACTGTAGGGGCCCCTGAGATCACCTGTCCAATATCTTGCCTTCTGTAGTCCTATGTCTTGGTCCTAAATATTTCAGCATCGTCTGTGTTTCTCATTCCCTTCTCTGGGACACTAACAGCTGTTCCCATCTGAACAGGCTGTGTAAGAAACGATGAGTTCTTCTGTGATATCTGAAAAGAAGAGAAAATAATTTGTGATTTTCCTAGTAGAATTACCGTGTTTCAAAGTATTGTGTCCTGTACATAGAGTCTATTTTTTATATCAAGACAGACTGAAGTGAAACCATTAAAAAGAGCAATATGAACAACATGTTTATTGCAGGTACTTGGTCATGTTGCTGACTATGTGTTGACCTTTTATGTGAGAAGACTAGGCCAGTATGGGCTGCGTATGCCCCAAACCTAAAATGGTTTGTTCACATGCCTGTCTTTCCCTGTACTGCCTCAGTATGTGCTGGTACACACAGTCTCACTGGCACAGATCTTTCCCTCTTGGGAGTGACATCATACCTGGACAAACCTATGGGGGAAAGAAAAATACTGGTTTGTGTCTCCATTTAGTTATGTGTAAGGGAGGGAGATAAAAGTATCCTGTTACCTGTCACTGCCAGTCCTCACCCCCTTCAGACAGTCTCCAAAATGAAGGCATGCTCTTATTTGTAGCTGAAGCCTTTTCATAGTCAGGGTCACAGGCACCTGGAAGAAGATTGTACTTCTGCTTCTTGTAACAGGGCAGTCAGAGGAATACAAACTTAAGAGATCAGCATCTTACTTCCCTCCCTTTCAGAGCAACCGTGACAAGTGCAGCACAGACGAAAGAGGATATTTACAATCAGGCCAGGCTACAAACAGAAACACCAGTCTGTAGCAAGCAAATCGCTCTCAGTGCAAACCAGTTACTGCGGGCTTGAGGTCTGTTTATCATCCTGGGGCAGAAGAAAAAAAGAGTGAAAGACAAGCAGCATGAACACTGCCATGAAGTTACCAATCGAAAAATAAGTGCATTTAAAACCAGCTAATAAAAGAAAAAAAATATTACTTTTTTGTCTATAGGAAAAAAATGTCAGGATTATAAATTCAGGGATAATGGATACACTAAGAGGTAATCAGACCACCACACAGAAACAGCAATGGCAGAGGAAGGATGTGGCCTGTGGTTCCCATGGTAATCTTCCATGGTGAATGGGTGACAAAAATGGGAGGGCAGAGCCATAGGTGGGATTGTTTTTGTACAAGGTTGTATCATTGTGGGGACAGGTGATCCACAATGATACATTCCCCACGAGGCCTTTACAAAAACCCGTATGTGCATAGGCCTTGTGGGAGAGTGTGTTAAGACAGCTACAGAGAATTCTGCAGCATAGCGAGCATGTTCTGTCTTGGTTTTTCTTGACACACCTAGTATGCTAGGATTTGCTTTCATCATCTGAGAACTGAGCCTGCCCTTTCTGGAAAACAAGCCAGGAGATTTTGAGACATTGAAATAATTTTCAGCAAACCAGATTGACTGCAGATGCACCTAAAACCTATCAGAGTATGTGAAGAAAAGAATATTTTTTTTCTGATGCGATAGTGTTTTGTTCTTTTTTAACGTGATAAATGTGTAACAAAAAGAATTCTGACATGAAGCATGTGTCTCTCAGAGGCACTACATAAAATGTGTTGGGGTTTTCTCTCTTAAATAAGCCTCCAGTGTCCACTGACTGACTCATGCCTGTGAGCACAAAGGTTTTCTCTAACCCTTCTCCACACTGTCTCACTGCAGTTCTTCCTAATGGATATCAAGGGTTTGCCTGAGACCAGCCAACTGATTCTTCTGGACTCTCCTTGTGTGGATTACTTTTAACCTATCAGAAAATTGAATGGGATCCTGAAAGACTATTCAAGATGGCTGGCCTGCCATTGAAGGGAAAACAAATGGATTTGTTTTAGTTCAGTGCCACAAAGGCAAACCACCTATATGAAAGGCATGTGACTATGACAACAACAAAGCAAGTATTATTTGATTATTAACTCCACAAGTTACAGGAAGGAAGGCTTCACAATGCTTAGAGTACAAGACCGACATTAAGGAAGCTGTAGTTGTACAGGAATTATATTTGTAGACAATGACAGCCTCTACCACTTCGGGTACGTCTGCATGGTTTCTACATCTGCAAAACAAGAATAGCAGGTAATATCAATGAGATAACATGGAGATTAGAGAAAGGCTGTAAAACAACTTGTGAAATGTAGACAATAAAAATAAGTATCAAAAAACCCTGGGAAATGCTGTTATAAATGCTACAAATTATACAATGAGATTTCAAGCTGGTTTTCTGCCACAGCACTTCAGACAGAGATTGAGGGATCTTTGGGATTCCAGGTACAGTAAACATTGCTTAAGCTTCTGCTTACTAAAGTAAAACTGCAGTGCATCCCTTTTCTTAGCTTATGACACAACACTTTGTCACCGTGACCATCAATAACATGATTTTCGGCGATGGCACAAAACTTACAGTAATGGGTAAGAAATTTTTGTTTTCTCTTTTAAATCATTTCTAATTTCAGGTCTTCTCTTTAGAGAACTTCACTTCAACCTTATTCTCCCTTTCATTATTAAATTGGTGTTTTCCTGATGTGCTAGTAATCCAGTCTACTTTGGAGAATAGCCTAAGTTTAGTACTCTAAGTAGGGACACACATTTCACTTTGGAGAACTGAATTAATGCATTTTCAGTGAATAAAAAGCTGTCCATAGAAAGCATTAGGATAAGGAATGGGTTAAAAAATATGTGCATGTCATAAATATATTGTTTTAATAAATCGACATCTGCAAAAAACACTATTCCCCAAAAGTATAACTATTCTCCCTAATGCTAGTTCTCCTGGGGCTACAGGTGATTAAGGACAAGTCAATGAAAGGCTATCTGTCTGGAAAGAACTGAGTTACAGTTATACTTTGGACAGGTCTAGAAAACAAAATCAAGACTCTACAAACTTAAATTACTTTGGATCTTTTCAGGGTAAACTAAAGCATGTGTTATCTCAGATAACTGGGAAAGACAAATAAATGTACTAGCATTTTTAATTGACAAATTAGAAGCCACAAATAAATACTCAACTTTATCATAAGCAATATTAACAGCTCTCTGCAGCTGTTTAATTCCTTGTTGTTATAGAAAACAACTCTCCACAGCACAGCAAGTTTCTTTCCACAAAATAGGCTTGTCAGGATGGTGATAAAAAGATCATTTAGGACAACGGTCTCACTATTTCAGAATAGATGCTAAAAGGCCACTGAAAACCACAGGAACTGAATATGTGGTTCATTTAAATAAAAGTAGCTCTCAGGGAATGTTTCTCTCTGGGTCACACTTCTGGATTTGAACTCTCTCCAAACCCAGGGGAAAATCATGCTGATTCTAAGACTCTGATAAATAATGGTAATCTCTTCTTCTCGTTGTATTGCTCTTGGAGTCAGAAGAATGGTGTATCACACCATTCTGCTGCAGAGTAAAATGATTACAAGTGATAAAATTCAATCTCTATAGGAAAAATTCAGCGATTAGCACATTTTTTGAAATCCAGTATGAATCTGAGGTGCCTGACCTGGTGAAAATCGATACACTGATCTCTCATTGACCATAGTCAATTATGCAGCTAACTTTAATAATCATAGCTAAGAGAACAGAGGCATTAAAAGCAAAAACTTCCTTCCAGGGCAGGAGAAAGGGAGGGATGTTTAGGAACTGCTACAATGGGGATAGTGGACCAGAGTCCTGTGTTATATATTACAAGTTATTTTGTAAGTAAAAAAAAAGACATTTATTTTACAAGAGAAGAATATTAATGATGTTGAAAGGAAATGAGTAAAATAAGGAAATGAGGCTGTTCAGTTGAAAATAAGCACAGAAAATTACTCTGTCTGCGTATGGGAAATATTTTCTAACAGTACACCTAGATAAATAGATAAATGTCCTCTAAAGAAATGGTGAAAGCTGCAACAACCGATTCACCTAAGCCTGAAGCAAAAGGAGTCTGGAAGAGGTATTTCTGAGATTGATCTCACCTCGTTGGAAACACAGATGTGGTGGTGTTCCCTTACAGACCTTCCTTTTTTTTTAGGGGACCATAAATTAATATACTTCGTGTTTCTTCTTTTGCTGGTACTGCATGAAGGGAAGGTTAGTCCACAGGTTGGCTCAGAGCACTGAGAGTAGAGGAGAGGTTTTCCTACAGCTGCAAAACAGTGTGAATAATGAAAGACTGTACTTTGGCAGTGGGACAAAACTCACAGTCCTAGGTAAGACAGAAGTCAGATCTCCGTGATATATGTGATACTGGTTTAGGGGACAAGAGCATTCTTAATTATCAGCAGAATAATGATAATTTTTCATACAGCCATGAGGACAGGATTAATGCTTTATTGGTTGCTTATTAAAATGAGATGTGCTAATATGGAAGTGTAGGATTTGCAGGCACGAATTTTGAGATCCTTGTGTCCATTGGCTCTATCTTCCCTTACTAGGAACTTCATGTAGGGAAAAAGGAAGAAATAATTCTGTTTTCTCTCATTCTCCAAGAAAACATTACAGAGGTTAGGAATGAAATATCCTTCTTCAGTTTGCAAGTTTTTGCAGTTCATCTATGTAACAATCAAAATGAACATTGCAGAGGTAGAGTTTGGATTCTTGTATCTGCTGAATCAGGCAGGGACAGAGTAGTCTTGCTGGTACTTTTCTCCCCCTCTCCATAGATGGTGGGCAGGCTGCCTAAAGTTGCTTTGGGACACTGGCTTCCTCTAACAGTCCTTTTCATGACTTCTAATTCCTGAAAAGGTCTATATTCTTTTTCTCTCAGCGCACTTTTCCCCTCTATTCTTTCTCTTTTTCCCCATTTGCTTTCTCTGCCTTCTCCCCTCCCAGGAAAGGACTTAGCATCACCTATATCAAGGCATTTTGGAATCACACAGCAAAATAACCTTTTCCATCTGCTACTGCCACATCTGATAGAAATACACATTGGTGCCTGCTCCTTTAAACAGTACCATTTTAAGGAACTAAGTGGCTGGCAAGAAGAGCATAATGACACTGCGGGTTACAGTCTGATCTTGTACAGCTGTGTTTTTTAACTGTGCTACTTACCTTTGGAGTTGTCGCTGTGCTCACAGTTATAAGTAAGTAGCTGTGATTAACCCAAGTGCTCAGTGTGGAGGACACTTGAAAATTTCCATTGAGTTAATGGTATGTAGCATATACATAGATGATTTTAAAACAAGAGTAGGAGTGGATAACAAGAAATCATGAAACTGACCTTGCCGTGATGGGAATGGAAGAACTTTTTCTCGTAGGTGGGTTAAAAATGTGTGACAGGGAATGCATGAGTTTATGCATGGAAGTGATTAAGCATTGTGCCAGTGTCTGCCATGAATACTGTGGAAGATCAGAACAGAATGGGCTGTTGATAACACTTTTTTCTGATTGTCTCTGCTCTTGCTTGTACCAGTCTCCTTTTTTTCATTTCAAGCATGCTCATTCTCTAGCTGTCTTTGTCTTTCCAGTAGTTTTATCATTCTTTCTGTCTGCCTTTTCCACCGGCCACCTTCTTTGTCTTTTTTTGTTTCCGTCTGTTAAATTGCTCTTATTTTTCTTTTGGGTCCTCCCTATCTGTTTCCACATCTTCACTCACTAGCCATTTAGGCTATGAGACAATGAACTTATGTCAGAGATACTTTTAGGATAGGAAAAAAATTCATAAAGCCAAGTACTAGAAAGGACCAGTAAAAGTGATCAACCTCTCCTCATGTCCACTGGAAGGAAAGCAGAGCAGTTCCAAACCTTCTAGGGAGTTATGTCCATTACTGTCTAGTTACCTCTTCTGAAGTCTGTACAAGCTCACACATTTTCACAGAAGCACCCCAGGGATCTTTGTAGAGCAAGCAACTGACAATCATGATTAAGGCTAACAGTTGAAAGCAAACACTAAGGCTTAGGGGTCAAGATCTATGCAAGATATAAGTTTCTGCTAATTCTGCTAATTCTCTTCATTCTAGAAAGGAGGGAGTGATCAGGAAGAAAATCTACAATTTATAGTGCCTTCACACCGAAAAAAAGTAAAAGTTTTCTCTTTGGCTTCATAGTTCTCTCTGCATTTCTGTTTCCAGGTGCACTCTGCAGAGCCGGTGGGTTTATCATACTAGATGAGTAAAAAAGACACTCTAATAAAGTATATGGAAAAAAAATGGTGGCTTTTAGGGTCACTGCCTAGCTTTTAAGTAACATCTCATTGTTGCCTTGTACTTCCTTTTGACTGTAGAAGTCTGTTGTCTTTAGTCTTATATGTAGGTATTAAACTAGGACAGGGGACATATTTTGGTTTGTGAGTGTATAGAAGCTTGCATCATTTTGGGAAGATGTGTAGTTTAGGATGAAGGCTTCTCATACCTAGGATAACCTAAATAATAAATAACATAAAGAGATATTTCATAGTCTTGAAAAAGAATAGCAAGACCTAAAGCAAAACTTGTCCCAGGCAGATGCAAGTTACCTACCTAAAGTGTTCTTCCCTTCAGTGAGAAAGATTAGCTCCTTCCTTTCAAGTCACTCTTAGATGGGGGGATAAGGGGTGTGCAAGTAGGGTATCACATGGCAGTATCATTCTGAACACTGCAATAACCATTATGTCTTACTACATCTCCAGGAATGTAACGCAGTCAATTGAAGATACTTGTGCTTTATAACACAGACTCTTATCTATTAGTACAATATTACAAATACAGGCCTTATAGCACTACTGGGCACTTTTCTGCCTACCTGTTCGCTCAGCTTCTTTTCAGCTTTCCTATTCTTCTGACAGAGACAATGCTAGAAATTAAAACACTCATGCATTTCTGCACCCAGACCTTTTATGTTTCCGTGTAATGAGTGAAGACAAATGCTTTCAGTTTCCTGGTGTCTACCTATCTAATAGATACTAATTGTCAAATAGACAGTTGTTAAAAGGCCAGAGTCACACAGCACAAATACAGTACAATTTTAAGGGGTTTCTGTTTGAAGACAGTAATGGAGGCTCTGGGCCATACTTCTTTCCATTTCAGGGAAGAACGATGAAATCATACCTCCAGCAGTGGCCATCTTTTTTCCATCAAAGCAAGAGATCCAACAGAAGAGCAAGGCCACACTGGTATGCCTGGCCTCTGGTTTCTACCCTGACCACCTGAATCTGGTCTGGAAGGTGAATGGTGCTAAGAGGACAGAAGGGGTGGGAACAGATGAGTTTTCCACACGGAATGGGAGTACCTATTCATTGACCAGCCGACTGAGGATCTCAGCCCAGGAGTGGTTCAATCCTTTAAACCGTTTTGAGTGTGTTGCCAATTTTTTTAAGAATGACACACTGGAATCAATACACAAATTAATCTACGGTGATGTTGGTGAGTAAAAAATGTGTATCACCATGCTGTACAAACTAGAAAAAGGGTGTGGGTTATGATGTGAAAAACAAATATATACAACTTCTATATAGGGTGTTGTTATGGCACAAATATATACGTAGATACGTAGGTATTTGCATATGTCTTTTCATATTCCTGGGCCTCTGTATCTACATTATCGTTATACATCCATAGTTTTTCAAAGGTTTCTTCAGATTTTCACTGAGAAATCTCTGTAGTATAGTAAAATATATAGTATAGTAAAATGAATCAGGCAGTATATTGTAAACTGAAACTTCTAAAATTTGTGTTCTGTTTGTATTGAAGAGAAACATGACTTTCAGTTCATTTTTGTCTTTCAGGTTGTGCACTCACGGAAGGTATGTGTGTCTTCTCACAGGCAAATATCTTGTATGTATTTTAATTCCAGTTTTACTGATGCTAAGTACAAGCTGTGTGAGATTTCTACTACAAGAATAACTTGTACTTCCTCATCTAAGTGGTTTGTATGTTAGATTAAAAAAAAAGAAAAAAATACTTTGGGAGGGTTGTATGTGCATGCTGTATGTAGCTGTGCTTCGTTTTTTTTTTTTTTTAGCTCTTCTTTATGATTCCCTTTTGAAATAACAGAAGAAATTGTGGAACCTTCCTATAGAGTGTAATTTGCTCTTTTTATCATCTCCTTCAGCCCTTAACACTGCCTTCTGTTCGGAAGCTGCTTGCTCAGCCATGAAAGAAAAAATTTATACTTAGTCAAGTGATTATGACATCAAGATTCAGAATCCAGAATTCCGAATATTTCTTAATATCAAATTCAGAATACTTCTCATTACAAGTCACATTCCCCTCCAAACTGCAAGGATACCCATATTAAAAATTATATTTCTTTTCTTTATATATATATTTACACACCCTTGTTTTTCATCAACTTTAATGCTTCAGGAATCTTAAGGCTGAAGCAAGATCTGGCTGGTGTCTCAATATAACTGCAATTCCTTAAGAACAAAAAATCTGTAAGAATAAAAATTCTAGATACCATGTTATTCTGGACTATGTAAAATTTCCCTGATATATCAGCAGCACTCACAAGGCCACTGACAATAATGAGTGAAAAAAATTAGTATCTTGTGATTTAGCTTAATTTGAGTTCCTAAAAGGGGATTCACACGAACAGAGTAGTTTTTCAGTAGGTGTGGCAACACAATGGTTGTTCCATTTCCAATCAGGACATACTTTCTTAGCATAAAGCCAATCTCTGTCCTTCCTAGACTCGCTTTTACTTCTGGTTCTTTGAATCACAGTGTTCTTTCCCATCCCCTGCTATCTTCTGTCAACAGAGCCATTCATTTGGCTTTAGTTCCTTTGTGTCGCTTAGCTAAAGGTTTCAAGGGTTCTTATTTGATTAAAGCTACATTAGATTTAGTCTCTTGTGATGATGATAATTCAATACACAAATGATGTTTGATTTGCAGAGTCCTACTTGTGGTATGGAAATTCTCTGAAGCTCACTTACCTCATTCTCTGTGGCAAAGCTTTCCTCTATGCAGTTTTCGTGAGCAGTCTGGTGCGGACAGCCAAGGTAGGCTTGGGGCCACTTGAAGGCTGAGCTTACTCACTAGTACAAGGATCAGTGGATACAGACTAAATCTATTCTCAGCTATGGGGTTGTTCTGCACATGCTCTGCTGGGCTTTGTGCAGGCCAGTTTGGAAAATCACAAGTGATGAAATTTCCATTATTGTTTTTCCAGAACTCAAATAAAATAAATACTATCTAGCAGAGCAATTCCTTCTCAAAATACTCTTTAAACACATGGAAAAAGATGAGAATTAAGGACAACTTCTCCAGAAAGTAAAGAAGGGAAATATCAGATATATCATACTTTTTTGTAATCTTTGAAAAGGGACTAATGCCTGCAGTAAAAGTAATAAGCAGGGTTTTTGTGGAGATAGCTGGCATATATCTGAACAAAGATTTACAAAGATTTACAAAGAACAATGGGATAAATCTGAACAAATGGGATAAGTTTAACTAACTACCAGGAAATACTTTTTATCAGTAAGTTTCTCATACGGCTGAAAGATATTCCCAGTGAGGGTAGTGTAAATCTCGGCACTTGTTCCTTTAAAAGCAGGACTGGGAGGTATATTTGAAAAGTGACCTGGTAGAGTTGAGGGCGAGTATGAACAAAATCCCAATTATGTTTTTGTGTCCGTTTTCAAGGATAATAGAGGGAATAGGATTGTACTTTACTGGATCACAATCATAGAATCACAGAATGGTTTGGGTCGGAAGGAACCTTTAAAGATCATCTAGTCCAGCCCCACTGCCATGAGCAGGGACATGTTTCAGTAGATCAGGTTGCTCAAAGCCCTGTCCAACCTGACTTCGAACACTTCCAGGGATGGGGCATCCACAACTTCTCTGGGCAATCTTCTCCAGTATCTCACCACCCTCATCGTAAAAAATTTCTAGCTTCTTTAGGTAGCTTCCTAAAACTACCCTGTATCAATTTAAAAACCAATTGCCCCTAGTCCTGTCACTACAGGCCCTCATAAAAAATTTCTCTCTATCTTTCTTATGAGCCCCTTTGTATATTGAAAGGCCACAAGATGGTCTCCCCAGAGGCTTCTCTTCTCCAGACTGAACAAACAAAGGCTCTCTCAGTCTTTCTTCATAGGAAAGGTGTTCCATCCCTCTGACCACTTTTGTGGCCTTCCTTTGGCTCCGCTATAACAGGTCCATGACTTTCTTGTCCTGGGCACCCCAGAGCTGGATGCAGTACTCCAGGTGGGATCTCACCAAAGCAGAATAGAGGGGCAGAATCACCTCTCTCGACCTGCTGGCCACACTTCTCTTGATGCAGCCCAGGATATAATGGGCTGTCTGGGCTGCAAGTGTACATGGCTGGCTAACTTGCAATTTTTCATCCACCAGTATCCCCAAGTCCTTCTCCACAGGGCTGCTCTCAAGTCATTCATTCCCCAGTCTCTACTGATCCTGGTGATTGCCCCAACCCAGGTGCCTTGAACTTTATGATGTTCATATGGGCCCACTCCTCAAGTCTGTCCAGGTCCCTCTGAATGGCATCCCTTCTCTCAAGCATATCAGCTGCACCACTCAGCTTGGTGTCACCTGCAAACTTGATGAGGGTGCACTCAATCCCACTATCAATGAAGGTATTAAATGTTATCAGTCCCAGTACGGACTCTTGAGGAACACCACTCATTACTGGTTTCCACTCGGACATTGAGCCATTGACTGTAACTCTTTGGGCACAGTCATCCAGCCAATTCCTTACCCATGTAACAGTCCATCCGTTAAACCCATATCTCTCCAATTTAGTGGCAAGAATGTTGTGGGTGACCATATCAAAGGCCTTACAGAAGTCCAGGTAGATGACGTCTGTAGCTCTTCCCTTGTCCACTGATGCAGTCACTCCATTATAGAAGGCCACCAGATTAGTCATCTAACACACAAAGTTGTGGGTAAAGACATTAGTTCAGTACGTAAGTAAATAATTTGTATCGGTTAAGACACTTCCTTGGTACAAAAAGGGGAGAAAGCATGGTCATTTCTGTTAATGCTCTCAGAAAACACAACAGTTGGGACATTGATAAATATGGTCTACTATTTCCTAGATTATTGTATTTGTTCCTTTTTCTTGGGTTGTTTTTTTTTTTAATTTGTTTATTCTGTTTTGTTTTCAATTAGGCTGGTGGCAAATTATAGAGAATAAATGAAGAATCCTCTTCATCACGTCAGCAGAAACACAGCAAATTACCTTTCCATAGCAAAGGATCTATGCTTCTGTCTAAGAACTTCTGAATATTATTTCTTGGTGGTTCTCTGTCCCCCCTCCTGTTCTTCCCACTTTGTTGTAATCACTGCTGGGTTTTTCCCTGTACTTCCACATCATACTGTATCATATCATATCGTATTGTATCATATCATATCGTATAGTATCATATCTTTAAAACTAACACCTTCTTAATGCTCAGAGGCTGAGGACCCAGCTCCTTCAATTAGGAATAAAGTTTTAGCTTCTTTTCCATTCAAGAAGCATGAGTTGTTGTTTTTTTTAATTTGTTTTTTGTAGCAATAATGTCCTACAACACAACTTCCAGTGATGTGTATTATCATAAGGAACTCGCATTAAAGAACATTCACTGATAATCCTTACAGGAATAGCTCATCTGTTATGAGAACAGCAGAAGGCTCATCCAGTACTTACACTGTGTACCAACAACTGGAGTGGGGCTGCAGGCTTCAGAGGCTTGCACACTGCAGTACCAGCGACTGGAAGCGTGAGCATCCAGGGCCAGCTAGCAAGCAGACTGCATAGAATCATAGAATCATAGAATCATTAAGGTTGTAAAAGACCTCCAAGACCATCAAGTCCAACCATCAACCCAACACCACCATACCCACTACACCATGTCCCTAAGCGCCACATCTACACATCTTTTAAATACTTCTAGGGATGGTGACTCAACCACTTCCCTGGGCAGCCTGTTCCAAGGCCTGACCACTCTTACAGTAAAGAAATTTCTCCTAATGTCCAGTCTAAACCTCCCTTGGTGCAACTTGAGGCCATTTCCTCTCGTCCTATCGCTAGTTACTTGGCAGAAGAGACCGACACCCACCCCGCTACAACCTCCTTTCAGGTAGTTGTAGAGCGCGATAAGGTCTCCCCTCAGCCTCCTCTTCTCCAGGCTAAACAACCCCAGTTCCCTCAGCCGCTCCTCATAAGACTTGTGCTCCAGGCCCTTCACCAGTTTTGTTGCCCTTCTCTGGACACGCTCCAGCACCTCAATGTCCTTCTTGTAGTGAGGGGCCCAAAACTGAAAGCAGTATTCAAGGTGCGGCCTCACCAGTGCTGAGTACAGGGGCACAATCACTTCCCTAGTCCTGCTGGCCACACTATTTCTGATACAGGCCAGGATGCCGTTGGCCTTCTTGGCCACCTGGGCACACTGCCGGCTCATGTTCAGTCGGCTGTCAATCAGCACCCCCAGGTCCTTTTCCTCCAGGCAGTTTTCCAGCCACTCTTGCCCAAGCCTAAGGCTAGTTTCTGGGAGATCCATAGTCTGTAAGTGTGGGTCCCAGTGGGTATGTGAGGTAACTGGAGGACCAGGGAGTTCAGGGCCAGTTGCTGGGTAGACTGTCTAAGGGCAGTTACCGGGATCCAGAGTGTGTGTGCGCGCATTCCAAGGAGTGCATGAGGGGTTGTACCTGTGAGTGAGGGAGTCTGTACCAGGATGTGCCGTGGGGCTGCAGGCCTCAGGGGCTCCTATGTCTAGGTCTGTTAGTGCCATCTGTGTTTGTGTGAGTGTTCTGTCTGTATTGACTTGTGTGGCTGGCATACATATATATTTGTATTGTGTGTGTGTTTGTATGGCTATTGGGAATACACACTCAGCCTTGCTAGTGGATGGACCTAGGGAAAGGGAGCTGCAGCAGCCTCACCACTATTGGGCTATTGGATTCAGTAACCCCAATAAAATAGTTAGAACTTACCTTTCACTTCTAGCCATCTTAGAGTATTTGGGACATCAACCAACCCATGCCTACTGCACAGCACTATTTAGATGGACAGTGGTACATTTTCTCAGCATTAGGAAAAACAGGCTTCCTATGTTTCATACCAACCGTGTCAATAGTTTTTGTGCCACAGCAGTTCAGAATCTGTGAAGACAGGTCCAATTTTAGACTAAATGAAGAAAAGAAAAATGGGGTGGAGGGCAGAAGGGGTGATCCTGTGGTTTTACAGTCATAAATTTACTGGGGGCAGAGGAAGGGAAAAAACTAGAAGTTTTTAGTCTTTTTTGGTATTGCCTGCAATATCATGCATGTTGGCAACTGGGAAGTATGGAAGCATCTACACACCAGCACAGCTCTCCCATTCATTTATTATGAAATTTAATCCCTACCGCTGTTACAGAAGGGCCTCACTGCTGCCTTTCTCATCACAGAAGCCAAGTCCTAAATAAGCCATGAAGACTGAGTTACTCTTCGCTCATGGTACAGAAAGTATCACAGAATCATGCCCGCTTTAAAGTGTCACTAAGATAAAATGAGAGTTTGACTACATCTGTCCTTTTCTCACTCATGAGGTGATTCCAGGATGTGCTAAGAAACAAAGCACAGACAACTGTTGGAGATGCCTACCTGAGAGTTCCGGACTACATCCATCAAAATTGACATCCTTGTTACATACACAGTGGAAGGCTAGAAGGTGATTGTCACCCAGGTAACAAATGCTAATTGACTGCAGATATGGAGAAAGTCAAAGAGATCAGCCTGGTGTGGCATGACTAGGAAGGCCAATGTTGACTTATGCTAACTGTCTAAGTTAGAGAAATATTTGAGACAAGAGCTCCTCCAAAGAATGTCTAATACTGTAGAAGACTGGCAGCAGTCAGTAATGAAATCCTGGCAGCATTCCTGTTTGTCTTCACATGGGAGGGTTTCTAGCCTAGACTTCATTGCAGCTTGTGTGTGTAGAAAAAAACATTTTGCTCAGTCCATCAATGTTCCATAAATATTTTCACCATTACAGGACAGTCTCAAGCAGGACATCCTCTGAATAGAGATCAGCAGGTTTGTGGTCATTAATGAGCAGCCACATGCCAATCATATTGTTTCATGCAATGTCTTTCTTCTCCCACACGTGGCCTTGGAAGATTCTCTCTGGTTGAGGGATGAGGAGAAATGAATACAATACCATCATAAGAAAAAATAGTAATTTCAACATGTCTACAAACACTCTTCTTGCTAGGAGAAAGTATCATGTCAGGTAAGTGAATTCTAGGAAGGAGGTTACAAGAATGTCTACTATATCTACCCTCCCACTCCCATTTTATCCTTTTGACAACATACCCAATAGGATACTCCTCAGGATGTTGTCCAGGCTAGTTTCCAGTTTGCTGTAAAACAGCATTTACACCACTACTTTTTGGGAAGTGGATTCTGTGGCCCACTTGTTAGCACTATCAGCATTCCTGCAATGTCTCCTGTGAGCATCAGTCCCTGGGATTGTCTCCTAGGATGACACTTCTTCCTGGATTTTTCACATGGGATGTTTGTATTGCTCCCTCCCATTTTTGTTATGAGGAGGGGTATATTTGAGATAGTCTCTGTGGTATTGTTATAAATATTCAGCAATTTGGTCCTGGGACCCAGGTAACAATACTAGGCAAGGAAAAGAAGCCTACACTTTTAACAAATACATGACATTGGAATTTTTTTTTAAGACAAAAAGAAAACTTTTCTATGAAAACTGGGCAACAGGGAAGTCAGGGGAAATAGGTGCAGGATGGGTGAGTTCCAGAAACCAAACTCTTCTTTAGCACAGCTTAGTGATGGCAGAAAGGGGAAAGATTCATTGTTTCTGCTTTTGTTTACAAAAGGTGTCTCAGATTGAATTCTGAAACTACGACTGAGAACAGGACACAGATAGAGATGAAAAGAGCTACTTCCTAGATAGACTGGATTCACTACATATAGTATGTCTTGGAGTAATATACCATCTGTTTCAGCATATTCTTCTGCAAAAGCACAATATTTTCTAACACAGATGAGAGCATAAAAGTTCCCTCCGTTTGTGACCTCATGAAAGGTAAAATATGTTTTCTACTGTAGAATATTAATTCATTACAGAATAAAATGCTGACACAACCAATAAAATGTGCTAAAGGGTTGATTTAGGAAACAGGGTTAAAATGATTTATTATCTTGGCAAAAGGCAGATTACAGTAATTGTTAAATCCATGCCTACTGATGGAAAGGAGGAAAAGAAGTCTCTCTTACTAGGCACATTGATAAATTAAATCACACTGTATTTCGTGTGAGATCTGAAAAGTAGGACAAAACTATGAAGGATTCTTCAATTTTACTGTGATCCCTGAACTTAAAAGCATTAGAGAGAAAAGAGTTTTTTAGGAAAGTAATCATTACACGCCTTCATTAGTCTTACAGTCATTGCTTGGCATTCACTCTTCATATTGTGTTAGCCTAGCAGAACCTGTCTAGACTAGACAGCTAGTCTAACAATTTTGTATTCCTATTTAAAATACGTACAGCAAAATCAGGAAGGGGCAAAGCTTTAGAACATAGTCCATTATATTTGCCTGTGTGACTGGCAAGAAGAGGAGCTCTCTTCCATTTCTGGTATCTGTCATCTAAGCAAATCCTCACACACCTGCTACTAAAAATAGGCTGATTTCTAGCCAAAATAGATGCAGAATTCAAGGGTGGTAGAGAAGGGAACAGAACACTAGCCAGATGAAAAGTGACACCCTTTCAGAAGAGGTATGGTAGCTGCTTTTTCTCTCACTGTGTTCTTACTCGAGATTAGCTTGGTGACAGCACCAGGCTCATTGTGGTAGCGAAGAAAAATGTAGTCAATAGATTAAAAGTCACCTGTCAGTTAATGCATTTGTTTGTTTGAAAAGGATCTGATGATAGATTTGAGGGGAACCTGGCATATCTTTTTTAATGTCATTATCAGGAAAAAAGTGTATCTTCGTATTAGAGGACAGATGGGTATAATCCTATAAAATGGAGTAATTTTTCCTGCTCTGCGCTTGTCACTTCTTTAATCTCCTCAAAACACTTCAGAACAGGAGAAAATACCATATTGAACAAAGAGATTACAACTATTACTTATGTAGTCTCATGCTGTTTCAAACAAAAAGAACTGTTTTCTGAGAGATTGCTTTTTACAAAAATGCCTTTATGCGTCTCAAATGCACAAGGTGTGAACAAAAGGAGCACTTTTTGATATCCTCAAACAATGTAATGTCTCTGAATAATTCACATAAAGTCTGAGCATTTGCTTCCCCACTAAGGGAGGAAATTTAAGTTGATTTCTCCTTTACACAAACTCAGACAACACAGAGTAACAATCTTAGCCATTTGGACTTCTATCTGCAAGATTTTAGCAATTTTAGCAATAATTTTTAGCTGTGCTTACACAGAGCCACTGCAGCTTGGAGGAGGGACCAAGCTGACTGTTACAATTAAGAAAATGTTGTTTACAAAGTATGTTTGAAATAAAACAAAGAAAACCCAGAAAGAATTTTGTCTTTCAATTATTTCTTTTTATACCTATATTTTCTGTTTTAGTCAAGTCATGTTTAAGTTACTTTGTGTTTCAGTGAGAGAGGTGATCAGTCTTACAGTTTCAATTGTTACTTTCATAAATAATTTTTGCCACATTTGCCCTGATCATTGCAAAAGACCCTTTAGGTGATTTTTGCTTTTGGAAGATTCAAGGACATAGACAAAGATACAGAAGAAGGGGAGAAAAAAACCCACCAAAGAGAAACACAGACAGGGTACGAGTGGGGGAGCTCCTAGAAGAAAGATGATGATGTTTTGATTCTTCAAAGTAAAACTCATAAGCTAGAGATAACTTGCAGATCAAGGCACTAACACTCTATTCAGGAATTGAAATATAGATTATGGGACAAATTAGAGCGCTAATTATGTATTTTATGAGGAGGAGGAGGATTGATGGCAAGGGACTACTGTCTGAAAATCCAAGCAAAGGACTAATATACTTGAGAAATAGCATTTGAAAGGACAAAACGATATAATCTGAAGTGAAGGAAGCAAAAAAGGTTGGTGAGCAAGTTCTGTGCCAAGTGTGACATGGAATAGGGGACAATTATCTGTTGGCACAAGCCAGGGTCCCAGGGTCCTGAGAACAGAAAATAAACAGCTCCCCACTCTTCCCAGTTGGTGAACTCCTGTGTCCAAAATTTCCTAGATCACAGAAGATGGGGAGGGAAGAGAGGAGTTGATGGAGGCTTCTTTTTCCTCTACCCTTCAAAAACCTTAACGCTGTTACAACAGATATGTACTGTTTTCTTATGGTTTCCCTCTCAACTTCAGACAACAGACCTCAGTGACTACATTGAGTGATAAGTAGAGGCTCACAGCAAAAGTGAGTGCATCTGTCAATTCTCTTTCACCCTACTTGACAAACGTTTTTGTTAGCACATGCCAGAGTACTGACCTTCCTGTGGGAGCCAGCATTTGCATATCTGAAGCAACATCTCCCAAGAAATAGTAGGAATTCTTTCTGGTGGCTATGATAAAACTTCACCTTGAAAATGACATCTAGTTTTGGGTCCCTCATCACTTGAAGCAGGCAGAACATTAATTATCGGAGAGGAGAAAACAGATTTTGCGGGTTAAGCACCTGATCATTTTATGAATTCTAGGAAGGAGTGTGCATGGGTAAGGGATTTCCAGTTAGGTGATTCAAAATTCTGCAGAATTAAGTAAGGAATGAGGGCAAATATCAGGCTGTGTAATTACACTTCAGTCTGCTGGACTGTGAAATGATAGGATATATGATGGCAAATGGCCTAAAAAAAAGAAAAGTCATTGTCTGGGACACTTGACAGTCAGGGTTTTGCTAAATTCCATGCCTAAAAGCAGTATTTGTAGGTTGATGGGGAAGAGGATGTTTAACGTCAAAACAGATGAAATGAAAATATTTTTTTGTTAAGCTTGAAAGAAAGGGAAGTAAAGAAATTGAAGGACTGCAAGGGAAGGATGAACAGGATCTTCCCTGTTCATCCTGGTATTTCAATACTGTAGATATTACCTAAGTGAAGTAGCATACTGTATCTCCAGGGCCTAGTACAGCTCTTTCAGGGATGGGGAATCTTTCAGGAGTGGCTTTTCTGGGTATGGTAGATTAGAAATTTTGTGCCAATAAGGAGGAGGAAGAGAGAACAAGCTCCTCAGACAATTTTTATATGAAGGTCAGCAGTAATACTGTCTTTTGAAAAAGGAACATGGCTCACTGTTCCAGGTAAGGAAAAAAAAAAGTGCAGTGGAAGGGTTTGAGTCAGCACAGCTTCACTAAGAAGGCTAGAGATGGTGTTTCAGGAAAGACAGGTCAAGAAAGAGGGAGATAGTAGGAACTGTGAAGAAGAAGGGGACAAATTAACCAATTGAATTATTGTTATTAAATTTGCCCTGTGAATAGGACAGTTTGGTGTTAATTTGTCAGATTAATAAAATTCTGCAGAAAGTTAGCAAGCAAGCAAGCTAGCTAGCTTAATAGAATAAACTGAAGGGAATGAGAAGGATGAGACAAGACCAAAGAAGAGACCTCAAGTCAGCTAAGTGTATTCTGGAACAATATGTACTACCTCTACAATGCAGAACTCCCAGAGACTCTACTCAGTGTTTGCTGGGTCTACTGGCTCTATTCTACCAGAAATTAACTGTGTGATTGATCAAGTCTTTTCCCCAGAATTAAATTGCCTTCAGAATGAACTAATCATTATGATTCCCTCTTATTCCTACAGTCTATCTTCCATTGTCATATCCAAATGGAATGTGTGTCCATGAAAAAGAAAAAGGCAGAAGTAGGACTGGGAAGGATGTACAGGTATTCATAAGGACTTGGCAAAAGATGTGGAGGCTGGAGGGGAAGAAAGCGAGAGCGGGTCCAAATGAAAGAGACTGGATCTTGCAATATATATCATGATTCCTAAAATTTGTGAGGATATTGATGTCAAACTACAGCACCAGACAATAAAGTGCTTTACTAATGATAGAGAAATGAGCGGTTGTTTTTATGCTGTGATCCAAATCATCATTAGAAAACAATGCAGAATATTTAACTACCAAGTACTACTTAGACAGACTGATATACCTTCTTTTCAGCACACCTTTGGCGGCTACTCTGCAAAAAAAATGGTGTTTGAAGGTTTAACATGGTTATCACTGGACAGCAGCCCAGGACAGGTGTGAGTAGTTTTGATATTACACTGTGAGGCTGTGCTCTGCGGATATCCAGTATTTTTGAGAAGGAACAAAAGTAATAGTTGTGAGCAAGTGGGAATTATGAGGAGTGTATTAGGTTGTGCAAGGGGCAAGATTCTGGGAGTGTGACAAGGGTAAACAAAGAGGGAAATCTTTGGATTTAGATGATGGGTTCTTTTCCCAAGATGCCTCATTATTCATGCTCTATAAAGTTAGAGTAGACTAGAGCACAGCAGAATGGAATATAAAAAATAATTCCAGCTATTTCTGGAGCAGATTAAGATTAATATAATCTACAAGGACATTTGGTGAAAATGTCTGCATTTATTAAGTCTATCAAAAAAGTCCTGATCAATTTTATTCTCACATAGAGACTTTCAGAGTGATTATGGCAGAGCCTCGTTAAAGTGAATAGGGGAGAAGCTTGAGGATAAGTGTTTTGGAGCAGACAAATGACATTTTGGAGGAGTGACACAACTAAATGTATGTTCTATGTAAGAAAGAAATATGGCAAATACCAGAGAGTTCCTTTAAGATTCTGGAAAAAAAAGAAAGGGAATTTTTGATGGGACCTAAATCAGTAGAATCTGGTGATCCTCACTGGGCTTCTCTAGGAGAAGGTAGAGAGAAAAGAGCCAGGCAACACAGCACGTTTAAGAACACGTAAGCAGATGGCAATTGTGGTGCCAAAGTGCATTTGTGCATGAGTGAACAAACCTACTGTGTTCTGGTTCTGGTGAAAATTGATATACTGCTGAAGAAAACCAATTTGCAGCTGTAGATAGTGTGATATCATCTATGCATTTCCTAATTGACAGCATTTATGCTTTCAGAAGGTAGGATCCAGATACCATTTTAAGGGAGAGAGAAATGACCTGCATGTCCAGCTACATGAAAACTGGGAAAATGCTGTTTTTCTCAAGTAAGGTGCAGACAACCTAGTGCTGACCCTGAACTATAACACTGGATCCAGGAAGCGAAAATAGAAAACCAAATGTTAAAATGCTAGTTTCATTGAAATGAGTGATAACGCTTCCACTAATTTCATTAGAGTCAAAATTCTACCCTCCATTTTTAGTTTCAGTCTGGTTTCTTATGCACTATTCAGAGTCATTGAAGTTATTTTTACCACAACATCTCTAAGCTGTCTATCATGCTGTCTGGCTATTCAGATTTCAGATGGATACACTGGATTCCTAGCAGACAGATGGGGAAAGACAAAGAGCGGAGAAGGAGATGGTCAAATGAGTCTGAGAAAGAAAATCAGGAAAAACTATACATGCTGATGTGGGAGATAATTCTGTAAAGTCATCTAATGTGGGCATAAGAAAACCTAAAGAGGAATAATCTGAATTAAAGCGGGTATATCGCAGAACGTTTCTGTAGCAAGGGAAATATTCATACATAATGCGCACACAGTACCACAAAACTCAAGCATTCATATTTTCAGACACAGGCAAACAGACTTTCGGCAAGAGGAATTATTGTCTAGCATTTAGCCCTGTTTTTTCTGATCTCAATTCTTTCTGCGTTGCCATGAGTTTATGCAAGGAAAAAATAGGAGTTAGTTTTAATTGAAATGATGGAGCCGACAAGTCCTGTGACATTGGCATGAGAAATACAGTTGAAGTACCATTTGCTTCTTTTCATAACCTAATAAACTTGTATTTTGTGTCCTTTTTGGCACCAAGAGAAGACACCAAGGATCTACCGCACTTATTTTTCCTCAAGCAGAGTGAAAATGGCATTAGCAGTGCAGAAGCAAGCCTTCACAATTTAAATCTTTATTTTGCTCAATAGGGGTGTGTGGTGTGAGATTTATTACTCTGTTATCTCTTTTTGCTCTGGATATGAGCAACATTTTGTGACAGGAACTGAGCTGACTGGCTTAGGCAAGAAAACACGGCCTACTATTTCTTTGCTAAATAACAAAACACATTCACTCTTGGTTCTTTTGGGAAACTTTATAGGTTAAATATTTTGTAGGTTATAGGTTTCAGGGGTCAATTTATTTGCTTTTTTGTTTTTATTTTTAAACCTTTAGGATAAGGAGAAGAAAAGATTGAGGTGAAATAAGCCAAGAAATTTCAGAAAAATCTTGATTCAGGACCTGAGGAGATGGACATACAAAGAAAGAGATAAAGACAATAGAGGGTGAATGGAAAAGATCAGTTTGCCCCCTACTCATTGTATAGCTTAGAACAACAAACCAGCGAATTAAATTCTTTTTTCAATTAATACCTTAGCTTTAGTAAGACCGGCTATTTGGTCAGTATCCAGAGAAAAAGTTTTGTACCTTTATATTTTAAATCCTGGAGCCACGTTCTGTTCAAAAATGTATTTATTTTAATTTAAATGGCAAATATAGCATGGCATATTTAGTACGTACTATGTTGGAAAGACAATTAAAATTTAATGTAAATATAATTGTCTTTTAGACTGAAGATCATGATCCTGCATGCTCAGTGCTATAAGTCACATTGAATCTTGAATTCAGCATCCAGTCTCCAACACACATGTTTCTACAAAAAAACCACATGGTCTGCTATTTAGACATATGAGGGTGAAGGCTCTGGGCCATATTGCTTTCTGTTTCAGGGAAAAACGATGAAATCCTATCTCCAGCTGTGGCCATCTTTTCTCCATCAAAGCAAGACATCCAACTGAAGAGCAAGGCCACGCTGGTATGTCTGGCCTCTGGTTTCTACCCTAACCACCTGAATCTGGTCTGGAAAGTGAATGGTGCGAAGAGGACAGAAGGGGTGGGGACAGATGAGTTTTCCTCACTGAATGGGAGTACCTATTCATTGACCAGCTGACTGAGGATCTCAGCCCAGGAGTGGTTCAACGGTTTAAACCGTTTTGAGTGTGTTGCCAATTTTTTCAGAATGGAACACTGGAATCAATACACAAATTAATCTATGGTAATGTTCATAGAACCTGTTCATAGCAACCTGTTCCCGTGTTTCACCACCCACATTGTAAAAAATTTCTTCCTTATATCTAGTATAATCTAAATCTTTTCGTTTCAAACCATTACTCCTTGTCCTGTTGCAACAGGCCCTGCTAAAAAGTTTGTCGCCATCTTTCTTATAAGCTCCCTTTAAGTACTGAAAGACTGCAATAAGGTCTCCTTGAAGCCTTCTCTTCTCCAGGCTGAACCTCAGCTCTCTCAGCCTTTCTTCATAGGAGAGGCAATCCATCACCCTGATCATTATCTTGGCCCTCCTCTGGACCTGCTCCAACAGGTCCATGTCTTTCTTGTGCTGAGGGTTCCAGAGCTGGATGCAGCACTCCAGGTGGGGTCTCACCAGAGCAGAGTCAAGGGGCAGAATCACCTTCCTTGACCTGCTGGCCACGCTTCTTTGATGCAGCCCAGGATACAGTTGGCCTTCTGAGTTGTGAGGGCACATTGTCAGCTCATGTCCAGCTTTTCATCTATCAGTATCCCCAAGTCCTTCTCAGAAGGGCTGCCTTCATCCCCTAGCCTGTATTAATACCGGGGGTTGCCCCGACCCAGGTGCAGAACCTTGCACTTGGCCTTGTTGAACCTCATGAGGTTCACACAGGCCCGCTTCTCGAGTTTGCCTAGGTCCCTCTGGATGGCATCCCATCCCTCAGGCGTGTCAACCACACCACTTAGCTTGGTGTCGTCTGCAAACTTGCTGAGGTGGTGAGTAAAATATATGTGGGTGTGGGGTTCATTCTCTGTAGGATCCTATATCTAGAATAAGCAGTCATTACTGAAGGCATGTTTCTTGCCTGTCTGCTACACTTAATTCAGATCTGTCAGTCCCCAGGAAATTGAGACCAAGCTCAGGAATCCAGTCCTGTTCTTCTCCAAACTTGCTACGAGCCATGTAATTCTTATTGACACACCCACCCTCTATTATACACGTGATTGTACAAACAGAGCTCTTTAAAAGAGGTGCTGATACATATCTGGGCTCAAATAATATCTCCTATTTCTTTTCTTCTGTTTTTAGATTATATTATCTTCAAAGGTAAATTAAACCATTAATTTTTTTCCTCTCTTGACTGTAAGTTTATCTATACATACAGCTGTGTGTGCAAAGAGAGATGTGTCTTGTGTGTATGTGTCTCAATGTGTCCTGTGTTTGCATTTACTGGCAGGCACAGCTATTCATGCCTGTATAGGGTGCAGGATTGTACATGTGCGGACGCATTCATGTTCTCATTGAATAGACATGCATGGATGTGAACATCCAAATTTTGTCTACTCTCATGAAATCTTCCATGAGGCTGGCTGCTAGAACTCAATATTTCAGCATAAAAATATCACTTAAAGCAGCAGCCCTACCTGTAGCATAAAGATGTACGTTGATACACTTTGCTAAGTGTTGGTATGTCAGAACACTTTGCTAAGTCACTGACTCCACATACTACAGTACGTTATCTCCTTAAATATACTGCAGAATTAGAATAAATTATATTCCCATAAGAAAGACTCCAAATCCAGTTTCATTTGATGCCCCCAACTTCTGATTCTTCAGATGACTTCCTAATCAGTCATACCAATGTGAATGTGAAAAGTCTAATACAATTACTAGTTAACATGATATTTCAGATAAGGGCAACCAAGTTATAACTTGTGCAAATGAGCACTGAACAAGTTCTCCTAATCAGCAGAATAGTAAGAATGAAGGGCAAAGTTTTAGGCAAAAAAGTGGGTAAGAACTCCATTGCTCAAGACAATGGAAGAAGTATTATCAAAATGTGTGGTATTTTTTAAAGAAAAGAGTAAAAAGGAAAATTAAGAAGTATAAGAAAATAAGAAAAAGAAGAAAGATCAAGAAAAGCAAAGGAGGAAAGAAAAAAAGGATGCAACTCAGAAAATTCTCAGAAAAGAGAATCTAATCTGTGGGGGAGGAGGAAGGGGAACCAGGGGGTGGTTCTTTAAAGCTGTGTTTGTGGGCACCATTTCTGAGCAGCATAAACTGGAAAACCAAAGCATTACTAATCCTGGAGAGTGTTTCTGGAGATCTTTCATCTACTTGGCATCTCATTAAGCTATGACCTTATGGCACAAGTTAAACTATTGGTAATTCAGAGGCAGCTCACTCGGGAATAAAAGGAGAACAGAGCCATACCTTTTATGTATAGATGTATCCTAAATACAGGTAGGAATAGCACAGGCCAAGACAGAGGAGTGCTTGTGGAGCTTTGGAAGCAGAACATCTGGGAATGCAATAGCAAGGCAGAAGGATTAGGAGGCATAGAGTGGAGACCCTGAAGGGAGCTTCTATCTAGCATAGCCAGGGTCTTCAACAGAACAGGGAAATATCTCTGAAGGCCTCAGCAGAAAATGGTACCTCAGAATCAGAGCAGATGACGTGCCAAAATGTGCTTGAAAATATCTCTTTAAGGGAATAGCAGTTGAATTTTAGCCAAAACAGGATGTGGTTTGACATTTACTCAAAAAACCGTTTTGATAACACATCAGCCTCTCTTACCACAACACCACCCCAGCCTCTCAGGATGAGGCACAGGGTGCAGCTCTCTTCACCATATTACAGTTGGACAGAAATAGTGACACATACGGGCCTTATGAAAGCTGGTGGGTTTTTTGTCTCATGTTATCACACAATCTTCTTGTTACTGAAGTCTGCTTATGGGTTTTGCATATGCAGCTGCTGTTTCTGTTGTGCAACCCACAAAAAACAAAAGACTTGTGGGTTTTGGGGAGTTGCTGACCTGCTTTTACAAATTTAAAAAAAAAAAACCAACACGCTTTTTCTAAGTATCTCAAAACAGCAAAACAAGATAATAAAAATCATATACTTGTAGAAAAATCTTGATGGGAGAGGACTTCTGGAGATCTCTCAGTCCAAATTCCTATTCAAAACAGGGCTAACTCCAAAGCTAGATCATGTTGCTCAGAGCTTTGTCAGGGTGATTTCTGAGTATCTTCAAGGACAGACATTTGACAAGTTCTCTGAGAAATCTGTTCCAGTGCTGAAGCACCCTCAAGAGGAAGCATTTTTTTGTTATGTCTAATCAGACTTTATCTTGCAGCAGCTTGTTCACACTGGCTTCCACTGTGCCCTTCTAAGACTCCAACTCTGTTTAGGCAGTCAGAGTCACACCAATAGCCATCCTTTAGCCAGCTCTTCTCCAAGATGAACAAAATCAATTCCTTCAGCCTCTCCTCTTATGTTTCTGCTCCAGTCCCCTGATCATCTTAGTGACCTTCTGCTGGACTCTCTACAATTTGTTGATATCTCTGTTGTACTGGGGCTGGGGCAGGGTGGGGTATGTGTGACAGTAGAGGTAGTATTCCAAATATAGCCTCACAAGTGCTTCAACATGCTAACTGCATTCTTGCTAACGCAACCAAAAATGTAATTAGCCTTCATTGCTGAAAGGGCTTGCTGCTTACTCATGTTCAATTGCTTTTCTGCAAAGCTGCTCCCTAGTCAGTCAGATATTTAAATGACTCAGATAAAGGTTCTTTCACCTTTTCCTCAGGGGATGTGCCTGTAATCCAATAACTCCTTTGCCAATGAAGAAATGCTGCATAATAACCACAAATTGAAATTTTCCCTATAAGTTCAGTATGCTTATCCTGCTTATCCTGCATATGTGGTAATATAGATACTCCTTTGCCCTATAGCATTTACAATATAATTCGACATAATTCAGATTGGGATAAGGATAATCTCAGAATGTGGATGCTGTGTCTGTAATTACGGAAATTCTACATCCTTTCTTTAAACCTTTCCAAAACACCCTGTCTGGAAAGATTATTATTCTCATTTATTTCAGAACTAGCAAATTATGCAGGTGAATTTTACACATCACAAGGACTTTGCTTAGTCCTTTCTTGCCGTAGGACAATTTAGGACAATTTGTTATATTATCATCATGGAATACTTACATGAAAGAGTACTTCATGCTATGACTAATTCCATTGCATCAATGACACTATTTGGGAGAACGGTGGTGCTGGAAAGACACTGGTAGGTCTCTGTGTGTGAGACACAAGACTCTTCATGCCAAGTCTGAAATATTCTATTAGGGAGAGATTATACAATTATTATATAAATAAAATTACTTTCACATCCTGCTTGTTCATCCTTCTACATTTTTGTTTTCAAAATATGGATGCTTTCTGGAGCAGTGTTTATATAAGGGCTTAGCTCAAAGTCAGAGAGAACTACAAGACTTTGAATGAGGAACATCACAAAGTTACCTGGGAGAAAAAAACCTCAGAACTCATCCATAGAGAGAAGGAATAAAACAGATTAATATAGACTGTGTTGCTGCTTATTAGGCTGTGAGAGAGGTATAAGTATGAGGCATAAAGTGATAGATGTGACACATAGTGGCATGTGCTTCACTACGTAGCCAGAAGTAAACTGGATAGTCAGAACAATTTCTGAATAAATGGAAATCTACATGTTATTTTTCTTGAATGTGAATTCATTCTAAGTTGCATACTACTTTGTACTACCTCCCTTTCTTCTTTATAACTTCCATACACATGTAACTTTTCAGGACTGTGTCTATACATGTGCAGACCATGGTAATGGCTGCTCTTTCACTATTTTAATCCAATATCTGTGGCATATTAGTTTTGTTTAGCTTGTATCATCTTTTGTTCAGGCTCCTTCTCATTACTGTTGACAATCTTAGTTCTACAGATTTCTTGTGATTAGGGTAACCTTTCCAAGCACAGTGGAAAGCATTGTGGCTTAATATTTGGGGAGGAATGAGAGTGCACATACAAGTCACTATCTCTAAAGTATTTCAGACTTAGACATGTGTATATTTCAAGTAACTGTCTGTGTCAGGTAAGAAAATGGCCTAGGGGACAATAATTGGTGACTGTATAGATCGCAGTTTCCATTTCCTTTATTTTATGTCTGCATTTGATTAACAATCTTTATTGATTGTTCTGATGAGATAGAGAATAAATAGCTGATCAGGAAAGAGGAGTTCAGCAATTAACTTGCACTTCGAAGACCTATTCTGCCTCTCTTGTTCCAACTCCTCAGCAATATCTGGTTTGTCAATAGGCCTACATACCGTTTTCCTGTGCTGAGAGCAGCTCCCTTCTGAGGGAAGGTGCTGGAAAGGAGAGAGGTTTATGTAAAGAAAGCAAGTGACTTTGAAGTGTTGTGTCCAAACTGCTAGCACAGAAATAGACAGCTGAATGGTTCATCTTCACAGAAAAAATATCCAAATAGAAGTCTGCGAGGTTTGAACGGTTAGCTTTGTATCCAGTGTGAATGACACCCTCTTGCTCCTGTTTTGCACCAGTGGAATAATAGAGCAATTGCAGCCCCTTCCCTGGCTGCTGCAGATACCAATACATATAATTGTGATTATCATTTTGACTGCATGTTAGAGTAGCTTTCTCATCTTCTTTCAGTACAAGACTTGAGGTTTGGGTGATTTTAGCTCCTGTAAGACAAAACAAAACAAAACCACAGTAAAACAAGCAAGCTACATTCTCCCAGAGCAGAGCAAGTATCATGGTTCTATTGATGCCTTACTTGCTCCAAAGAAGTACACGGCCACACACCAAGCTGTCCACATCCTCATTTCTGCCTCAGTAGTCAGTGAGCATGCCCCTATATGGGTCCGTTTCACATGTTTCTCTTAAACCAATAGTAGAGATCTCTGTAACAGCTAAATCTATGTTGAAAACCAATCTCCTTCCTGCAAGAAATTTCAAGCAAACACTTTTTTTGGAGTGTATCTGTTGAAAATACAGAGAAAGTTTCAAACTGACTCAGGTGGAAGTTTTTCTTATTCTATCAGACAGCATACTGTCATATACAACAATTGTCTTTTTATTTACCCTTGTATGTTTTATTTTACCTTTTGATATTTTGTTTCCAGAATACAACAGAAAATGTTTAGTGTAACCAAGTAAAGCAGGGGTTTTTTTTGTATTCGTGACTGTTGGAATTTTTATTTCTGGAAAAACAGCAAATACAATACACATGCTCAGACTTAATTATTTTTCTTCCTTCACCTGTCAGAGCCAGCATTCATGATCTTGTTTTGGGAACAGCTTTATATGGGACCCTGTTGTAGCCTTAGCACACACCAAAAGTGGAGGAAACTTGGATTGTTCCTGAAGCAAACATCTAACAACTTTTTTTCCCTTAGTTGTCCAGCAATACCTGTACTAATTATAAACCCAACTTCCAGGATTCAGAGTGATATCACTGTCTCTGACACAATCTTTTAACCTGTGTTAAGAAGATTGATCACTGTCCTACTATGGTATTTTGGATGCACAGTGGGAACCATCACAGTAGTCATATTCGCCATCTATAGCTTTGAAATAAGGCCCCAGAGACCAATGCCAAAATCAAACAATGTAAGTTCTGTGCTACTGAAACTATTGTTTCTTATTTAAGTGAAAGGCTACCATCTGGTGGAATGAATCAGTGTTTACAATGATCCTAAGGGGCTGTATTTCCCACAGTTCTCTATTTTTGCATTGGCAGAACTGCATAGAAAGGGGAATTAATGCACCAGAGATACATATGTCTGTAATTAAACTGATGACTGTGAAATGCTGAATTGAAAGTGTTGATTCAGAAATACACAAGTTCTTTATCCGTAGGGGAAATATCTCAGAGCTGATATTAAGAATGGGATTTCACAAAGCCAACATAATGCAGCTGAGGGAGGGAACTCGTATATGAAGTAGCTGATGAGGTACGTAACTAGTGACGTAGATATGCTGTAAAAGTTATCTTAAGATTCAGGTAAATGGGCTGGAAAGAGAAACCTGTTTTCACACAGAACACATAGAGTTTTCCTCCAGGTTTATGTGGGACTGGGGGCAGAGGAATGGTCTACAGCAATATAATAGGTAAAACATTCAAAGAGAATATCTAGATTCAAATCCCCCGTTGTCATTGTTTCAAGCCAGGATTTGAATACAGACAAACCAGCTCTCTAGTGTACTGTGTTTTAAGGTATCGCAAAGGGATTCATGACAAATGTTCTTCTGCTGTATAAAAAAAAGAAATTTATAGCCTAGTCCTTTCTCATGGGACAGATTCTATGTCTGATCAATAAATATTTAAGTATTTAATACAAAGCAAAAGAATTTCAAGAGGAAAATTTGACCCACAACATCTTGTTACACACCAGTGGTTAAGTCAAGGCCAAAGCAAGCAAGGGGAGGAATAAAATCTAGTATGCTAATTTCCAGATGAGTATTTTACTTCTAGGACTACTAAGTGTGGGCCGTTGGAGGGAGAGACCTCATCACCTAATCCTGGCAGTGAGTTTGCTGGGAGGCTGGACTCCCTGTGCACACCTGAGAAATTGGACTGGTAAACACCTACACAACAAATCTAGCCAAGTCTTTAGGCACCAAGCTGCTTACCATTCTTAAGGTTTAGACTATTTTGAACATGGATATTGGCAGAAACTTATTTGTCAGGATCTTCTTACCAATAAAAATGTGAAAGCACAAAGTTCTAAGCATCCTAATGATTGCTCAAATTTGCCTTGGGTACTTAAAAAGTCAATTAAGCATTTATATCCCTTTGTGAATCTACCTTCTGTGAATCCATTCAGAAGCTATGACACCTACTTTGTTGTCCCTTTTCTTGACCTTACCTGCAATGGACATCTAGAAAGGGGATGTCAAATGGAGACAAATATGCTGATGCCACAGCAAAAGCATTCAGATCTATGAAGGTGGATTGAGTCAGAAGGAACCCAATGAAGTTGTAAAAATAAAGGTATCAAAATGTCTTGCTGTGGCTCTGAGCATAACATGACTTGGGTAATCATCACCTCAGTGCTGTGATACGCTTACTTTATTCTCAGTGGGAATGATTGTCTGTGGCATGGGCTTCATGAATTTGGTATCCAGGAACATATGAAAGCTACATCTGAGGGCACATAGGGCAATTGTTTCGAAAAATTGCAGCACTACTATCTGTGAGACCAGATCACTGAACACTGGTTCATCCTAACAGGCTATTATACAGGCTATATTCGCCATCTATAGCTTTGAAATAAGGCCCCAGAGACCAATGCCAAAATCAAACAACGTAAGTTCTGTGCTACTGAAACTATTGTTTCTTATTTAAGTGAAAAGCTACCATCTGGTGGAATGAATCAGTGTTTACAATGATCCTAAGGGGCTGTATTTCCCACAGTTCTCTATTTTTGCATTGGCAGAACTGCATAGAACGGCTGGACTAGCATATTCAGATATTGTATGACCTATGTACCCAGGATACATATGAACACATTTATAGCCGTATTCCATAACTGCACCATTCCCCACAAATGACATGATTATCCTTTTAGGCAGTTATTTTGGGATTTTTGTGTGACTCTGAAATTGCAAAATGTGGAAAAAAATATTATTAGCAAGGTTAATATTTACAAGAATAAAACATGCTGAGAACTTTTTCAGTAAATACAAATATGTTTTTAAAGAAAAAAAGAGAAAATATTACATCTACAATTAAAAAAAAGTTTAGCAAAAATACTGCTTTTTGTGAAAAAAGTTAATTTGTTTGAATCCCCTACCATCCTGTCAGGAAAAAAAGCCAAGATGAAATATAGAAAACATGCTGTTGTGGTTTAACCCCAGCCAGCAACTAAACACCACACAGCTGCTCGCTCACCCCCCCTCTCCGGTAGGATGGGGGAGAGAATTGGGAGGGCACAAGTAGAAAAACTCGCGGGTTGAGACAAAAACAGTTTAATAATGGAAATAAACCAAAGTAGAACAGTAATAATAACAATGATAAAAACAACAATAAGAGAATATACAAAGCAGGTGACACACAATGCAACTGCTCACCACTCGCGGACCACGTGTCGCAAATGGGGAGGAGAGCCCCCCCACCCCTAGTTTTTATACTGAGCATGATGTCACATGGTATAGAATACCCCATTGGCCAGCTGGGTCAAACACGCCAGCTAGGCTCCCCCACACACAGCTTCTCCTGCACTTGGTGGGGCATGGGAGGCCGAAAAGAGAAACAAAAAGTCGCCCGTGCAAACACCACCCAGCGACAACCAAAGCATCAATGGGCCATCAGCGTTCCTCTCATACCAAACCCAAAACACAGCACCCCTCCCCACCCCCAGCTACTGGGAAGAAATTTAACTCTGTCCCAGCTGGAACCAGGACAGTATCCACCCCTTATTCTATACCATCTACGTCATGCCGAGGTCTCACATTTTCCAACACATTCCAATTAATCATCACCACTTTTCCTGCCTTTTGATATATATACACACAGATATCATTCCCTTAGTCCATGGGCCATCACTCTAAAATGTCCACTGAGTTCATTTAGTCCATGACTTTGGGCTCCATCTGTCATAACAGTCTTTCAGGGCAGGAGAGATGGTGTGTGGTGTTGGATTCTTGCATGCTGAGGCCTGTTCTGGTTCCATTTTCACTGCGCTCGTCCGGTTCTATCATCGTTGCACTTTCAGAGTTCATTCTTCATTAATCTGGGTGATTCGTACTGCAATATAGTTCGTATGACACAAAGCAACCATAGAAGTGATGACATACAGTATGATATAGCAATTAACATCATACAATCCAGTTCATTGGCTATTTTCACCCAAAATCAAATCCCCTTGAGGTACACACCGGACTTCCTCATCTTTTGGCATTACCCACCATGGGCACCCAGGTCCTTGAGCAAAAGCAATTTCACGAATGGACTTTCCCTTGCCAGAGGCAGGAGTAACCCAGACTGTCTTCCCCAGCACATTTTTTATGTGCACGGCAGGCACTTTATCCCCCTCTACAGTACGTAAGGGTTTGGATTGGGCAGGGCCAGCTCGAGTGACAGATCCCCTACTGTTGACTAACCAGGTGGCTTTTGCTAAATGTGTGTCCCAATGCTTGAATGTCCTACCACCCATTGCTCTCAGTGTGGTCTTTAGCAGTACATTGTATCGTTCGATTTTCCCAGAGGCTGGTGCACGGTAGGGGATGTGATATACGCACTCAATGCCATGCTCTTTGGCCCAAGTGTCAATGAGGGTGTTTCGGAAATGAGTCCCGTTGTCTGACTCAATTCTTTCTGGGGTGCCATGTTGCCATAAGACTTGCTTTTCAAGGCCCAGGATGGTGTTCCGGGCGGTGGCATGGGGCACAGGATATGTTTCCAGCCATCCTGTGGTTACTTCCACCATGGTGAGCACATAGCGCTTGCCCTGTCGGGTTTGTGGGAGCGTGATATAATCAATCTGCCAAGCCTCCCCATATTTATACTTCAACTATCGTCCTCCACACCACAGAGGCTTTACTCGCTTGGCTTGCTTGATTGCAGCGCATGTTTCACATTCGTGGATAACTTGTGCAATAGTGTCCATGGTCAAGTCCACCCCTCGATCACGAGCCCATCTATATGTTGCATCTCTCCCTTGGTGGCCTGAAGTGTCACGGGCCCACCGAGCTATAAATAATTCACCCTTATGTTGCCAGTCCAGATCCACCTGAGCCACTTCAATCTTAGCAGCCTGCTCCACCTGCTGGTTGTTTTGACGTTCTTCAGTAGCCCAACCAGCTTCTCTACCCAGGTAGCGATATCTTGCCACAATGCAGCAGCCCAGATGGGTTTACCTCTGCGCTGCCAGCTGTTCTGCTTCCACTGCTGTAACCAGCCTCACAGGACATTTGCCACCATCCGTTAGTCAGTATAGAGATAAAGTACTGTCCATTTTTCTCGTTCAGCGATACCCAAAGCCAGCTGGATGGCTTCCACTTCTGCAAACCGACTCAATTCACCTTCTCCTTCAGCAATCTCTGAAGTCCTTGGCACATAGGACTCCATACAGCAGCTTTCCATCTCCGATGTTTTCCCACAAGGCGACAGGACCCATCAGTGAACAGGGCATATTGCTTCTCATTTTCTGGTAATTTATTATACAGTGGGGCCTCTTCAGCACGTGTCACCTCCTCCTCTGGCAATTTTCCAAAATCTTTGCCTTCTGGCCATTTTGTGATCACTTCCAAGATTCCTGGGCGACTGGGGTTTCCTATTCAGGACCGTTGTGTGATCAGTGCGACCCACTTACTCCATATAGCATTGGTTGCATGATGTGTAGAGGGGACCCTCCCTTTGAACATCCAGCCCAGCACCGGCAGTCGGGGTGCCAGGAGGAGCTCTGCTTCAGTACCAACCACTTCCGAAGCAGCTTGAACCCCTTCATACACTGCCAGTACCTCTTTCTCAGCTGGAGAGTAGCGGACCTCAGATCCTCTGTATCCCCAACTCCAGAACCCTAAGGGTCGACCTCGAGTCTCCCCTGGTGCTTTCTGCCAGAGGCTCCAGGTAGGGCCATTCTCCCCGGCTGCGGTGTAGAGCACATTCTTTACATCTTGTCCTGCCCGGACTGGCCCAAGGGCTGCTGCATGAACTATCTCCCATTTAATTTGTTCAAAGGCTTGTCGTTGCTCAGGGCCCCATTTGAAGTCATTCTTCTTCCTGGTCACTTGATAGAGAGGGATTACGATCTGACTGTAATTTCGAATACGCATTCTCCAAAATCCCACAACGCCTAAGAAGGCTTGTGTTTGCTTTTTGCTGGTTGGTGGGAACATGGCTGTTATTTCATTGAGCACATCCGTTGGGATCTGACGACGTCCATCTTGCCAATTTATTCCTAAAAACTGGATCTCCTGTGCAGGTCCCTTGACCTCACTTTGTTTTATGGCAAAGCCGGCCTTCAGAAGGATTTGGACTATTCTCTCCCCTTTCTCAAAAACTTCCTCTGCTGTGTTGCCCCACACAATGATGTCATCAATGTACTGCAGGTGTTCTGGAGCCTCACCCTGTTCCAGTGCAGTGTGGATCAGTCCATGGCAAATGGTAGGGCTGTGTTTCCACCCCTGGGGCAGTCGGTTCCAGGTGTACTGGACACCCCTCCAAGTGAAGGCAAACTGTGGCCTGCACTCTGCTTCCAAAGGGATTGAGAAGAATGCATTAGTGATATCAGTTGTGGCGTACCACTTGGCTGCCTTTGACTCCAGTTCATATTGAAGTTCTAGCACGTCCGGCACGGCAGCACTCAATGGTGGCGTAACTTTGTTTAGGCCACGAGAGCGTAGTGTTAGTCTCAACTCTCCGTTAGACTTTCGCATTGGCCATATGGGACTGTTAAAGGGTCAGCGAGTCTTGCTGATCACTCCTTGGCTCTCCAGTTGATGAATCAGCTCATGGATGGGAAGCAGGGAGTCTCGGTTGGTGAGATATTGCCACCGGTGCACCATTGTGGTAGCAATCGGCATCTGTTGTTCTTTGACCCTCAGCAACCCCACAACAGAAGGGTCCTCTGAGAGACCAGGCAAGGTGGACAGCTGTTTAATTTCCTCTGTCTCCAAGGCAGCTATACCAAAAGCCCACCTTTTTTTTTGGGTCCTTGAAATACCCTCTCCTGAGGTAGTCTGTGCCAAGGATGCACGGAGCCTCTGGGCCAGTCACAATGGGGTGCTTCTGCCACTCATTCCCTGTTAGGCTCACTTCGGCCTCCAATACTCTTGACTCTTGGGATCCCCCTGTCACTCCAGAAATACAAATGGGTTCTGCCCCTTTACAGCTTGATAGCATCAGGGTACACTGTTCACCGGTGTCTACGAGAGCCTTATGCTCTTGTGGATCTGATGTGCCAGGCCATGGAATCCACACAGTCCAGTAAACCCGGTTGTCTCTCCATGGTGGTCCACTTGCCTGGGTAACATATAACGTCTTCCTTGAAGGGATACCTTTCCTTCACACCTGACAGGAGTCGCCTCCAGAGGCTGAGGACTTGTGCCTCTTTTCCAATTGCTTTGTCAATGCCCACTTCCCTAGAAAGGGATCCCAGCTGCTTGGCTTCCCCACCCTCTAATTCCAGGCCACTGGCCCCGTTATCCCAGCATTGGAGCAGCCAGGTGACAATGTGCTCGCCTGGATGACGACTGAAGTCTTTTCGCATATCTCGCAGCTCACTCAGAGATAGGGATCGGGTGGTTACCATCTCATTTACGGGTTCTGCCTCTTCCTCCTCCTGTTCCCGTGATGGCCCTGATTCATCTTCACCCCTTATGAAAAGACCTGATTTTCTTGTGTATTTTCTTTTTTGTATAGGGGCAACTGATACCGGCATCTCTCGTACATTTACAAATTAGAACATTTTTAATATTCTGCTAGTCTGGGATTGAAATAATGATGTCATACTGAGGATGAATTTTTAAACCCTTGTTATCCATTCACAGATGAATCCAAAGGTACGGTTTAATGTTACAGCAATTTCTGTCAAACCTTGCACAGTGGCTGAATAAAATACTTTTGCTTTTCCGCTAGTAAGTCTCCTACGCGGGAATGCATCATAATGTTATGTGGCTATAGAATGAGTCAGAACACTTTATTGACCATAGAAATCTAACATACATAACACACATCAAAATTATTCATCTTCCACGTGAGGAGTAAGAAGATCTGGGTCAGCCAGTGGTCCCCTAATCACTAGGTATGAGGCAAGGGAAGGGTGGGAATCTGTGACTGGAGGTGGCAGGAAACAGCATCCACTCCCTTTGGTGATACCTTTTCTGAAGTCCGTCAAGTTCTAACATGAAACGGCATTTTCAATTCCTTGTACAATACTATTACACATCAGACATTACATACACATTTTCATGTTAGCCAATTATAAAACATTAGATGTTCTTGTTCTTTGTCCAGACTATGTAGGTTGACCAAGTTGTCATTTCCTTTCTCCTGCCAGGTTGGACAAGAGTAATAAACCTCACCAAGTGATACACCCAACATGTTACAGAAGTCACAAAAAGCATGCCCTTTAATGAGGACAGAGAAACAATCTGCCCTGCCTTCCTCCACCTCATCAACAGCATCAGATGATAGAAAAAAGGCACAAGTCTAATTACAAGATTTTTCAGTTCACACTGGAAGGTCTTATCCCTCCAAGACCATATCAGCATGTATATAATGTATATAATAAGGTCATCTTCCTCTGAAGGTAAAAGCTGTAAAATTCCAGTGTGCACATTAGCTTCCAAGAATACGTGTTTCAAAAACAGGACCACAGTGTTTCATTTCAGTTTTCTGTGTCTCTGTGTGATTAAATTTGGGGTTTTTTTAATAATTAGGGGAATAAATTACAATCATTCCTTAAAGGGACAAGGAAGTTTTCTATGGAAGAGGGGAGAAGGAAGAAGGGAGGGAGGGAGGGAAGGAAGGAGGGAAGACTGGTCTGTATTGCTTTTCCTGCAAAAAGAGGCTTGCCTCTATTTGTGTACTGAAAAGATCTCAGCTTCCAAGAAGGCTCTGTGGGAAAAAAGTTGGATTTCTGAAGTAACTAAAATGCTGCCTAACAGCAGAGCCTTTTAGTAAATCATATAATAGATTTAAGGATTGGACTGTATATCCCAGGGAACATCCATTGGCAAGGGTGGAAGGGAAAGAAACAGGCCTACTGACTGAAACTTTGTCTGTTCAGCTCCTCATAGCCAAGAGTAAAGGAAATTTTTTTTTTTTGGTCAGAGGAGCTGCATGTGCTTGGTCATACTGAAGGCTCCTCGCACAATAGTGCACCCCTATGTTTTTTTTTCTGATAAAGTGGTTTTATGTTCAGTGTAAAATTGTATTTCTTTTGCTGCCTGGCACTAAAACATGTTATCTGAACTCCCTGGACTAGTTGTTGGAACGTGCAAGATTGCCTCTGTACCCCTCCTGGTAGAGAATCTGAATGTGTCCACCTGTAAAAGAAATAAAGAGAGAAATAAAGAGGGAAGGAGTAAAAAAAACAGAGAAAGGAAAAGGTTTTCTCATGTCTGGCAGCTCATTTCTGCTCATGTATTTAGTGAATGTCATGATAAAAAGGAGAAGCAATGGCTACCCAGTTATCTTTCTTTCCTTCAACACCACTGATCTCAGGTAACTTGCCTTCCTTCAGTAAAAGCTAAGATCAGTTGAATCAAATACCACTTCAGACTTTCTATGTCCCCCTGCCATTTGTGATATCCTTATAGTGCTCTACAATTCCCATATAACACTTACAGATTACTTCCTTTCTCCCCTCTTCTCTTCTTCTTACTTTTCCTCTTCCCACTCAAGTAAAACTCATTGTTTCTAAATGTTTTCTGTGACTGTACCAACTACATAATCCTTTTGCATCAAGATCTACCAAGCTTCACAGTTGTGATCAGACTGTAGTTTTGTTCATCTCCAGATAACAAAGCAACCTTTTAAAGTTTCCCATTATTAGATCTTCTGATGAGTACTTTTTGTCATCTTGTAAATGCTTAAGAACACAAGAAAATCTCAG